>NC_070586.1:24304645-24663395 GCF_027409825.1 Scomber japonicus | reverse complement strand
TCCTATTTGAGGTGAATGGCACCTCAGCTATCTCCACAGATCCAACAGGACCAGAGAGATGGCAAGCACAGCCGAGCGCTCTCCACCTCCCAGCCATTCACAGCAGCTTTAATTGACAGGCAAAACCCTACAACGGCTCCGATACGTCCTTCAGCACTTTGGCCCCATTCATCTCACCAAACAATCCCCCTAAGAATTTAACTGGTGGGCAAACACGCAGCACATGGGTAATGACGGGGGCACCTTGGCTGTCTGTGTGAATATTTACCCTGTCATCAAAGGAGGGGCATGCATATAAATCTATGCCTGCACTCCCAAGTTCAGGTTCAGGCTTTGGGAGTGCAGGAGGCGAAGAGAGAAATAGCCCTGAGATCTAACAGCCTATGGAACATGATAGAGCCTTAAACCTATGGAATATGATAGAAAATTAGCTTGCTTTGTAACTCTGCAGGTACGCAGAGGTTGTTTAAAATGTCAGATCCATGAATAAATACATTTGAAAATAAAATGGCACTCTCCCACACATCAGGGCTATTCGACTCGAACAAGATATGTGTGGAAATGCTGCAGTGCATCCAAAGCAACAACACTCCTTTTTTTTTTTTTTTTTTTTTAAATCTAAAGGTTTTATGCCCTCTTCCTGCAGTGAAATTGAAACAAAGTTTGGTTTCTAGTTTTGTAAAAAGTTGTGACCTTTTCCTCAATATTCCATTCTGTTGTTTAACACCTGATAAACCATCCCTATTCCATTGTTCAACACCTGATAAACTCAATTCGTAAGGGCCAGGAAACAATTCTGTTAAAGAGAGAAGGAAGAAAATAGCCGCAATCAGCCACTAGATTGCAATGTTTTGTCTGCGATTTGGAAGAGTGGAGAGATTCTATCAGGCTAGTTCTTGTGGCTGATATGCTACTGGTAATACGTTCAGCCCAGGTAAACTTACATTGGGATGAATAGACATTTTATTGAAAGTTTTATACATTGCACTCAGGAGCTAGCATGGTCTATTGGAGACAAACAAACCGTGCTTCTCCATTTTTCTCCATGTGTGAGAATTCCCCATCTCTTCCAATGTTTTTTTTTTTATTATTATTTTTTCCCCTCAATCTTGAGTAGATTGTAGCTTTATCTTTACTTTATATTTGGGATGTAAAAAATACATATATTACATGCAGTTAATGAATAGGACATGATGATTAACAGGAAAACAGATTTCTTAAATGTAAAAACTAAAGTTAACGTGGGTGTATTTAAATGCATCATATTCCACAGCAGTGACCTCAGAAAAAAAGAGAAAGAAAAGTGAAGAGACACAGTGAGGTCTGTAAGGCATAAAAACAAAATGGCTGCCATTTGTCACCACAAATGCAGCACCAAGACGAGTGTGTGTGTGTGTGTGTGTGTGTGTGCACACACCAGAGACTGTTACCCCCTCAAGATCTTCTGCTGTTTCTGTCTTTGCTCTCCATAAGAACAGTGGTAGTTGCGGTGTAATGTGTGTATGAGTGTGTACGTCTGTTGGGGTGGAGGGGGTCTTTCTCTGCCATCATCCCTCAAAGCTGGCGAGATTGCCCCCCCCTCTCAAAATCAACAAAGCTCTAGTCACACATTACTGTACACATCAATTCCACTGCAAAACCTGACTCCTGAAAATCTGTCAGAGACCCTGAAGATATGAGCAAGCTAACATTAAAAAAGGATGACCTTATTATAAGGAAGAATGCCGGTTCTATTTTTTCTGGCAAGTAGACAGAGAAAAAGGTGATAATGGCAGGATGATATGTTTTATTTATTCATTTTGCTGATGTCTATTTATTATTCAATAGCTCAGTGTGTTAGCTTCAAATGACATCCTAGGAATACAATAGGCAAAATGTAAATGCACATCTACTTAGCTAGGAAAAGAGTAAGAAAGAGGGGATTAGTATGTTAATGTTGCAAGATCATGCTGTCATGTGAACAAACATATGGCATAGTCACTGAATGTAACTAAAACAAACAGTAGAATTGTAAAGAAATTATAATCAGATTATTCTACAGACAAAATAGTGAAAGTGTTTTGTCTTTGTTCAATTTATAATGAAATGCTCCAGTTTTCTCATATGAATGACTGAAACACCTGTGGTCACTCCAATTGTCTAAATAAAGTGATTAAATCAGTAATTTTACACTTTTCATTAAAGAAATTATAATTTATATCACTGATATTTTGTCTCACAATAGAAATATTTTACCTTGTGACTTTAGTTATTAGTTCTCATGTACAATTATGAATCAATTTTTTTAAATTATTTTAATCCTTTAACCTCTTTTGGCACAATTGTATTGTCTTAAACAATTGATAATAGAACAAATGTGTCTTTTTCAGTTGATTCTGTAAATGTACTGTTTTAATACTGATCCCTCATTTGCAGTAGCCACCACCATTATTGAATTGTCACCCTATTTTGTTGTCACACACCTTGACAGTTTTTTTTTACACAGCACTGGTCACTATGCTAGCCCCATTAAAACCATCAGCTTCCTTTTCCATTGTCATAATTAGTTATTAGTACAATCAAAGACCAGAATTTATAGCCAACATGTAAAATAATCATCTTCATACTTATACAAACCTGCTAAGGTGTGTAGTCAGTTTCACATCTCTCTCACACACACCCACACACCCATACACACACACACACACACACATGCACACACACACACACACACACACACACACACAGACACAGACAAAGCCCTTTGTGCCGTCTTCCACACCAGCACTCCTCCAGGGGCCAATACTGTGCTCCAAAGCCCTTTAGAGGGGCAGCAAGCCGGAAAATGACCCCATGCTGTCCCCGCTCGCCTCAGCCCCGCCTGGTTACGCCCGTTTCCCAGGGACCCGCTGAGGGTCCAATGCCCCTAGGCCTCCCTCTCACGCCACACTACCTCCCAGGGCCAAACGTTAACGGGGGCTCCTCACCGCGGACAATGGGAGCCGGGAAACGTGGGAAAGAAATGTCACAAGGCTCTCTGACAACCGAGGTTCGACCCCCTGACCTCCAGGACTGGTCCCACTGGGCCTCTTTATGTAAACACAGGGTGTCCAAACAAAAGCAAACCCTGTGTTAATCAGATTCATAACCCATGTGAGAAGATGTATAGAAGCTAGGTTCGGTAGCCTAACTTAGGTTCTGACTGGTAGCTCTATAGACTGAGGAAATTATATATAAATATGTTGGGTTTTTTTCTTCTTGTATGTTTTCTTTCTTGCTTTTTGTTGTTGTTTTTTTCACAATAAACTCTACTGCTAGACATTATAATTTGGATCATGTATCTTATTTAACTCTTTAATATAATATAGTTTACCAGTAATAGCTGAAATACCTCTTACATGGCCGGGGGACAAAGCCTGGACAAGCGTCTGCTGTTTGAACACCCCACTGCCTTGTAAACAGTCCTGGTCATTTAACCTCTGACCTTCTACCAGTGTCTCTCTCAATCCGTCCACTGCCTCCCTCCATATGGGAGATGCAGGTCAAATGAGGATATGGTCAGCCACGCCAACCACCAAGGGGTTGGGGTAGGGTGTGTGGGGGGGGGGGGGAACTGGATGGACACAGGCACAGAGTTTTACTGAGTGACGGTAGGGGGGAAATTTGTTGTGAAGTGGGTAATGATTGGCACTGAGCAACACTTGACTTAACCCCTGGACCCTTGTGAATGGTTTTGGTAAGATTAATGTGTGATTAGTGAAAGTCATGTATTGGTCTGCTACTGACAGTACACACTACTTTAGTTAGTTATTTGTTTTGTTTTGTTTTTGGGATTTATTTAGTATATTTTCATTGACTGATTTTAATTGTTAGATGATATAAAATAGTGCATATAGTATTTTTTTATTTGATCTTTAAATAATATAGCCCTTCATTAAAACAGGCAGTGGTGTTTGTTTGTTGAACACTACACAATGCTTTGTAATACACACTGACAGGATTTATCTTTTATTATGACAATTGCAAAGTAATCAGTTGGATATGGTGTTACGAAATAATCCACCAGGAATGTGTCTTTGCATGTATGAGCTTTATGACATCAGTTTGTGTTGCAATAAAAGTTAAGCCCAGTTCAACATTTATGCTGGATGACCACTACGATACACCTCACATCCATCACACCGAATGTATACCATTCTTTATATAAACTGTATGTAAAAAATTGCTTAAAAAAAGAAAAGTGTACGTACAGTATATCTTACCAGGTAATTCATTTAAATGAATATCATTACAACATGAGCTCCCAATTAACTAAGCCTTGTGTCTGTTTTTTTCTTCATGGGTCACATCATTCAAATGATGAGCAGTGAGGCAGCTGGTCATCCTATTTACAAAGAATGGACTTAATCTGTTTGCTCAGGTCCTTGACAAGGTCCAATTGATGACCTCATTGGTACAAGAGCACATGTGTGGGTCAGACCACTGTGGTCACTGGAGGTCAGAGTTCGCGAACCATACACCACGACCTCATTCCCAGGGGGACCTTGCTGATGGACTCCTGCACTAGTTACCGGACATCATTAAGGGTTTATAGGCTGGACTAGTGAAGGATTAATGACCTTTAGCACGATGAGCTGCTACATTTATTTTAGACACATATAACCTTGCAGAATTATGTCCAAAGTGTAAAAAAAAACTTGTCAAACAAGTAGAAGTGCTTGTAAATGATCAGGAGGTCGTAGCCATAAATGGACAACACTTGCATGTGTGAAAGCTCTTGGTGCAACAATAGCATCACACCAGTTGCACATGTCAATCGTCAATGTCCACTGACCTTGATGTACTGTGATGTTACAATATAGGCAAATGCACAGTTTTAATGCAGACTGGATAAGACCGCATTGTATTAATTGAATTCTCAGTGTAAAACCTGCCTACCTAAAGCACAATGATAGAAAGCATTTAAGGTTGAAAGGGGTGGGCAAAAATATGCATGGGAAGTCATTAACAATGCAGAACTGTGAGTGAATGATAATTAACTCTCTAGATGGGGTCTTTAGAGGGACAGTCTTTGAGTATTGCATTTTCCAGCATTGATCTCAAGGTTAACTATTCTGCATAGAAAAAAGGGGCCAGAGGTACAGCATTTCCTGACCACTATATCCAGGATTAGCATGTAAATATGCATTTTGTATACATATGAGCATTTGCATTGGATTTTTCATATGAATTAGCACCAACTCTGTTGGGGCTATTATCCATTCAAAATGCATAATCCAGCGTCTTTAATAGCAGCATACCGGGTGCCCTTTTCCACCTCTTCCCAGTATTCTCATATTTCTCCACCTCCTTCTCCTCATCATCACCATCACCATCATCATCACCAGCACCATGACCGCATACAAAGCCCAAACCTACATGACTGTCCTATTTATATGAGTATAGATGAGATGCTGCATTGTCCCACGTCTCCTTGTAGCCCTCATGATCATAAATCTGCCTGCATGGCCTGTGACCGTTTATGAGCACTTTACATGAAGATCACTCTCACAAACAACGCCCTTCAGCCAGTAATGAAAGCCAAGCGTCAAAGTTGAAGATCAATGTCAGGTTATGAGAATGGTGACAGGGCCTGCTTGTATGTATATGACCCCATATGTTAAAAAAGGGGTCTCCAAGGGATCTGAAAAAGGAACAATGTGAGATAATAGTGCAATCCATTATGATAGACAATGTTTTGATGTATGACACACTCAAATAATGATACATGAACTCCTTGTTCAAGTGAACTTCAAATCTTTTAAATAAGCTGTCCATCAACAGCCCCAACAAAGGTAAACCAGAGAAATATCATGTGTGAAGGTTCATCCTCGACCTTGAAATAGTGGTTAGACAAGTTCTTTCCAGACAACTGAGCAAACTCTATTCGCTGATAAAGACTACTCAAATGCAGCTTAAAGTAAAACATAAAGAAATAGCCAGTAAGTGAGCCTTGAGTTATTTATTTTGTCTAACAGTGTTGGCAACTAATCTAGAAAACATTTTTTATTTTGAAATATATGAATAAACACCATTACTTAAAAGTTAATATAACATACATGCAAATATGCATGAATGCGTTTTAGTCTAGATAGTAATGTCATGATTTGGATTTTAACCCTTTGTTAATGAATTTGCATCACTGCCAAATGTATGACAAGAAAATGTCATTGCAAGACTCAGAATCCTCCAATCCACAGCAAAAATGAATGTCCAGAGCTTAATATTGATAAATCCCTTTAAAGCTGCATTCTAACTGAAATAAACCCAATCTCCAGATTCTGACTTACTGTCAGCTTGTAGCTGAGGTCAAAGGTTAAATGACTGAGGTCAGAGAGTCTTGAACCTCTGTCTAGGGACCTCTCAGATCAATGAAAGGGTGTTGAACATGTGTACTCATAATAGGAAATAGATTAGAGGAAGGACAAGTGTCAGATGGGTTTTTTGGTCTGTGGTCTGTCTTGTGGAAAACTCTATTATCCTGCTTTTACCCAAAAAGAAAACAAATATGTAAATCCACAAAAAAAACTGGGGAAATGACCCTCCCAAATCTGCCAGTGATAACACCAAGAGAAAAGGGGGGAGCAGTTAAATTCTGAAAAAAGAGAAAATTTAATATGCTTGACGTGTACGCAGATGCAGGCTCTGAATTTGTTTCAGCTGTGGTTGTTTTAAAGTGTTATATAAATAAAGTTGAGTAGAATACGGAAACATGCTTGGAAAATGGCAGCTACTGTTGTGGTTTTAAAACTTGGCTCTTTCATAAGAGAAAAAGAAGGAAGTGATAAATGTTCCATAACTGTTATTATAAAACAACAGTGTGATGCTTACACTATTCCTAAAAGACAATATTATAAAATCATAAGGACTGGACATGTTGGGTTTGGATTTGACACATGTTCACATAAAAGGTTGTTTATTACGGATGTCAAAGTATACTGCTAGGAAATGAAATAACTTAACATTTAATATTGAGATACCCGTTTGACTTTTTCTGCCTCCTGCAGACCTTGACTACCTGGTGTTTACCTGATGCTGCCAAAAGTCTTGGCACTGGCTGTAACCAGGCAGGTACCAGCTCAGATCAGCAGCACTCTCTCTGTGGCCTGGGCCACAGATTAAAAACACATCTCCCCTTTGCCCACTTTCATCTACGGCCAACTGTCCAGCCAAGCATACCCTATGCCTCCTCACCCCTGCCTCCTCTTATCCTTGTCCTCCTGCCTCTGCTTTCACTCTCATGCAGGGGGCCGAGAGTGGCATGCAGGGACAAACCTGGGACCTTAAAAAAAAAAAAAAAAAAAAAAAGCGAGAAGAAGAAGAAAACAGGAGGGGAAGGGACATTGTGGGGTGGGGATGGTGAGGAAGAAAGGAGGCGAGGAGAAAAAGAGAAACGCACATTGTACTTTTCAAATGGATGGGAAATGATTCGCTGGGATTTGCTGACAATTATACGGTGGGGTTTAATCAATTCGGACCATTCACAGCGTGGAGAGGGCTGATCCCCCAGTACAAAGGAACAGACCGTGGGAGGGCGGTACCTGAGAAAGCGCCGGCCTGGTGTAAGTAACATGAGGCAACACTCCCCTCCCCACACATTGCACCGCAGCATATGGCCCCTCTCTGAACTTATTAGCTGGCGGATTAAGGCCAATCGTAGAGACCCAAGGGCCTGTGGCTGCCTCCGTCGCACCCTCCCTCACCCCTCTTCACCCCCAGGAATGAGGCTGACTGACAAGGGGCATTGTGTTGGGCACCTAGATCGCCACACCCCTCACTTACCCTGTCATGCGGTGCAGTTTGATGAGGTTATTTGGTAGAAAGAACAGGATCTGACCATTAACCTTATAGCCACAGAACACACTGTACATAGGCTTAGAAATGACTGTGTTATATCAGAACAGCTCCCTTCAAGCATGTCCACATCATAATATTTCATAAGATAATTTTACTCATTTCCCTTGGCCACTATGGTAATACTACCTGCAAATTAGCAAGCTGCTCGGCTATGGAGTGGATTAAAAGCACCTGAATGTGAACACACAGATTAGCCCTGTAGATATGAAGTCTAATTAGCATCTCATTGCAACTCGACATGCAAGCTCAACATGAGTGCAGACACGCTGAGAGAAAAGGCTCCATTGGCCAGGGGTTGATTATAGGACCATTATGCACACAGTACTTAGTGAAGGGCTGAGAGTAGGAATTAAGAGCTTGATGGCTACTGCGAGGGGACCTGGGCTGAAGTACAGGGGTGTTAGCAGTCAACAGGGTCTCAGGTCTACAGGAGGCCAAGACCGGGGGAGGCCATACAGTAGTCTCTGGCCTTCCTGAGTATTCATGGAGAGAGATTTGACAAGAGAAGAGCCCCCTATTTAAGCCCTCATTTGATCTGGCAAGCGACAGGTGATCCTCTGCCTCTTTTTGTGTCAGACCACAGGGGTTTGTCGACCCTTCGTGACCTGTCTTACCTGGCGCCCTTCAGGACACCTCATTTGGAGAGGAAGCGAGAGGCTAATTCAGTCCTGGGTTTCCACCCATCATGGATCTCCACCTGGCCACAGGGTTGCAGGGTCAGCTCCACACTGAGACAGCGGGGATGCTTGACGCCTGCTTTGCTAATCCCCTCACATACTGGGAGGTGTTGGAGGACCTGAAGGTCAGAGATGGAGCAGAGAAGCCATCTTCCTAGTTCTTTTAGACAGGATTAGAGGCGCAGCAGGGGTTGGTCTTCAGGAGCGAGGCCCTCACGCCTGGAGATCATGAAGCCATTTCAGAGAAGAGCAGAGGAAGACCCAGTTTCAGTCCACTTTCTTCCTGAGACCACATGAACTATGACCTCATAAAGAAAGGTCCTATCCACAACTTATTCTGACAAGCGTGGCAACAGTGAGTGTATTGAAGGTATAGAGTTGATGGCATGCAATATCGTCTATTGTGGGAAACCTCTTCTCCATTTCAGTGGCTCTCTCCAAGTGAGTGCTTGTTTGTTTGTTTGCTTTCAAGAAAGAGTTCTCGTTAGGCAAGAGGCGAGCAGTTGATCTTTAATGAGAGGGGAAATCCTCTCTCCCTGCAGAATGGTTTTCTATACCTTATCTTGAACTCCCCCTTGCTAGCTTTCATGTGTGTCTCGTCATTCTGGGGTGAGTGACTGCTCCTTAGAGAGACTGCGTCTTTGAGCACCAATGATTAATGCTCTTTGAGGATGGGGGGAGGCACTGCACCTCACCTTCTTTACATACAAAACAAAAGATCCTATTTTTTTCCTACACAAACAGTGATGCCATAGATAAAGTATTGGTAAGAGGAACACATAGGCTGTTAATTCATAGACATAAAAATAAACAGGCATTTTCCTCACAGATCCACCCACCTCAGCCCAATCAACACTTTTGCACTTTGCATCTTACAATTTCTGACTCTCTCACCTCTGAAAACACCCCTGAAGCACGGGCTCTCTCCGTGAAATCTTCCCTCTCAACAAAATTAACCACAGTATGGACAAGCAAAACTATTTTAATAATGACAATGAGTAAATACATCCAGTGCTAAACAAACAAGGCAATAGAGATGTACAGAGAAGTAAAAAAAAAACCCAACAATTAGCATAATTGCATTTGTATTGAATCTGATTTCTTGCCTTCTTTGTATGACAATAAAACTCAGAGAACACGTTCTGAGCTTATCACTGATTGCCACACTAAATGCTTGTAATGACCAAGAGCATTTAGCAGAGGCTTTTGGATAACCATAGTGATAAAACCCAGAGTAGCATCAATGCAAGGGCAACTGTTAACATTTCAGATTAGCTCCACGCTAAACCTCTGGGTTCATTTGGTTGCATTTGCTTCCATTATCAACTGAATGAGCAGATCCAGCTGGCACCGATCCATTTCTCTCTACACACTGTAGCACTCTATCTCTGTCTGAGCCCACTCAAATCACGTTAGCTAGTCAAATCAGGTTAGCTCCTCTTTAGCGTCAAACATACTTTTAATTCAAAGCATCACTTCATCGACACCAGACGTGTTGGCATGCCAGAGCCTGAGTTGTCAGTGCCTCTGCACTGATCCACATCCACCAGGGTCAGACAGATCAGGATATTGAGCTACTGTGTATGTGTGTGTGTGTGTGTGTGTGTTTGTTTGTGTGAAGAAGGGCGGTTGGACTATGAGATATTTTAGGGTTGGATGAGAAGAGTTACTGACAATGTGGCAGTCCTTCACACTGACATGTGTGTTTGATGGTACACACAGCCTGTTGTCGGCCTCCGTGACCCAATGCTGTCACAAAGGGTCGAGTGTGTGACAACGTGCTGCTGTTTGTGCTGCGGAGGACCACGGTTTGTTGAGAGTGGGTTGGTGGGGGCAAGGATGAGGGTGGGGGTTAGAGTTAAGGACAGGGGTTGTGTTGAGATTGCCAGTCTCTCTAGTTACAGTATAGGGCATGGAAATACACTAAAAAAAGCATTTTCCACCATCTTCATTCGACAATGATTTTCAAAATCATCGAAGAGAAATAATAACTTGGAACAATGCAATAATTTCAGCATGTGTCCATGTTTTTAAGGATTAGGGTTAGACAGTTACAGACACAGATGATGTACTACATTTAGTTTAAGGTGAGGAATGACAAATCTGAATCAATCTCAATGAAATTGTCCTTTTGGACAATCCAGAGAAGTCTTTTCCAAACGAACAATTACGTATTATCCATATGTCACTGTGTGAACTTTGTGATTCTTGTAGTCATTCATTTCTGACCCACTACAAATTCACTTGAAAAGCAGACTTGTAGACAGAGAGTAACACTATGTCCTATCTATAATAAATCAGCAGTGTGAATGCAGAACGGCAGTGGTACACAGAAACCGTATTTCATAGCTTTTTACTCCCTGGGCTTGGTGTAGACATTGTTAGAGTCCGTCTATGAACCAGGCTGGATTTATCAACAGACCCCCGCTCTTATCCCACTTGCTGCCTGCCAGGTACAGTTACTGTCCATTTCTATAAGTAAAAAGATTCCAAAGAGCAAATAGATGTACAAGGTGCAAATGAAAGAGAGATAGACTCTCTGTCAGAAGTTGAAGCGTGCTTCATGTAAAACTAAATAAGACTCCGTAACCACGTGTGAAATAAAAATAACAGGACTTGGGCTGAGCTGCAATGGCCTTAAGTTGCAAAAATGAAACCAAAACACATAATTGTGTTTAAAAATATATTAGAGTGTGCTTTTTCACATATATTTGAGTTTGCAGTATTATTACACGATGACCAAAGAATCTCTAATAACGTCACTGTCTTAGACATTTTTCTTCCTCCCGCGCTATTTCTCTGATTCCGCTGCTGCAATTTGATGCGCACCATACACATGGAACAATTATGCTCTTGAAAATAACTGAGACTGCAGGTCGCTCTGACTCATATGCATGCTGGGAGGTGGAGTCAGGTAGTCTGATTGTCTAAGGCTAATAACAGTAGAGTGGGAGGAAGAGGTGCACAGTGGAGAAGTTAAAAAGGCTACAAGGCTTACAGTGGGTGTAGGCGGATGTCTGGGTCTAAACATGTACGTGTGTGTGTGTATTTCTAGGAGGGCACAGCGTAAGTGTAGGCACAGTGTGGTAACCCTATTCTGATAAATGTGTGGGATGTGAGGATCGTTCTGGAGCCCCAGAGCCAATCTGCCCAGGACCTTCACTGTAGCCTGAGGGCCTCCTCAGTGCATTTCTCTACCTGTCTCTGTTTTTCACTCTCCTGCTATTCCAACAGTGCGGGATAGTCAGAATAAAAAAGCTTTTCTTGTAGTTTCAAGTATGTAAATGTTTTTTCTTTCTTGGGAATGATTCTAGAAATGAGCCATGACTGGAAATATTAATCAGTAAATAAATGTTTATGATTTGATATTCTACTTGTGTTTCACTTGTTTTAATACGGGCAAAATATAAAGCAAATTTCTAAATCACATTCTCACCTAACCGACTATTATTGAAAAAGTAAATCAAAAATGATTTTTTTGGTTAATTTACTTTTTTAAAACTATTATTGCCGTTATTTTGCTGACAAGTCCATTATTAAGGGTGGTCCACATTAAACCAAATATGCACAATGCCCTCCTCTGTTGAAACTGTGAATTAGCCGCTTTGTTACAGTACAGAGAAGCCTTGCGACAATCACTCGGCAGCAACACTGCAATAACTGCACTGTGCATCAACAAATAGACATTACAGAAATGCCTGAAATATAGATGACACAAACATGTTGTAAATGTAATTTCTGCATTTGAACTGATGAGCAGTGCAATATACAGAGCTGGAATCAAATAAAGACTGTGCAGAAGGAAAGAAGAGAGTGATGCAGAATCAGAGTGTGATGAGCTGAGCAGCCGACAGAATAAGGTGGTTTTGATCAGGAGTTTCTCTGGGATAATTGTCAGGATCTGCTGTTTGGAAGATGACTGACAAAAGAAAAAATATGACAGTGGAATTTGTTGAGGAAACATGAAAATGTGTCAAACATCCGTCAAACAAAGAAATGCAATATTTATGGATTCTTGAAGAACCTCTCTCTCTCTCTCTCTCTCTCTCACACACACACACACACACACACACACACACACACACACACTCTCTCTCTCCACACACACACACACGCAGATTGTTAAAGTCTTCTCAGCGGCTTCTCTACAAATCATTTCCCATGTCGTCATGCGTCTCTCCCTAACGTTCTCTCATAAAAGGATTAACATGCAAAAAAGGCTGTTTACATAACAATGACGAGAGTGTTTAAAAATCCACACTTTAAAACATGATTATGATAACCATGAGAAAGTTGTAACAGACCGCAAGCATATGTGGGAGAACATTTTTTATTCTGTTACTCCTCCTAATGTCATTGATGATGAAAGGGCTACAAATACAATACAACACATTTACACCGTTTCAACTCATTTTCAGGATTTATAAACTGAATTTTTTAGTAACCCAGTTCACCATGTGTATTTAATTCCAATTTTCCTTGATTCAGTTTTTTTTCTCTGATTTCTTCCCTAATTATCATCGTCAAACCATTTGATACGGGTTATTCATTTTACATATGATTTAATATTTACTAAATAAATAGAAATATATTTGTGTGTTATGTTAGTATGGAACACGCGAAAGTGCACTTGCACCCTGCTAATTGAAATACAAATCTTGAAAGAAAGAAAGAAAGAAAGAAAGAAAGAAAGAAAGAAAGAAAGAAAGAGAGCCCGTTGATTAATTAGAGCTATCTGTCTGAAGACCTACTGGTAGACAACCTCTTCTCCCTCATTTCTCTCTCTCTCTCTCTCTCTCTCTCTCTCACACACACACACACACACACACACACACATACACACACACACAAACACACCCACACACTCACAAACATACTCCACACCTACTAAGAAAACAAAACCCCACTAATCATTTGAAGTCTGTGCTTTGTAGGAGGGGCCCAGTCATTACCAGGCCACAGCAGTGCAGGTTTTTGTTGGTTTTAGCTTTGCATCCTCAATCAATCGCTAACAGGAAGAGCTTTAATCAGGGTTTTAATGCAGCTGTACAAGAGGTGGGCTGGCCTATTGTCTGGGTCTGAAAGGCTGATCGGAGGGGAGTCCTCTCGCGTTTCTTTACATTCACCTGCTGGGCCCTATTGGGTCTCTTTCTGAAAGAAAATGACAAGGGAAATGAATAAAGAACACAGGCAAAGTGTGGGTCTGCTCAATCAGCCTATGGGTTAATCAAGGAGCTACTTGTCATCTCCACAGAGCCTCACAGTTCTGGCAGTTAGGCTCTATCCCCTTCTCTTTCCCATGCCAATTCAGACATACTGAGGAGCTGGGCCGGGACAAACAACAGTGGACCATAACACAACCATGAGCTAATGATATGCTGCTCTGAAATGAATGTATGAAAGGGAGGGGTGGGGGTGGGGGGGTTCTGGGAAAGGGGACGAAGAGAAGAAGACAGAAGAGAAACTTTATTAATCAAAGAGAAACACAATTTTGGGAGTCTGAATGTATGGGGAAAATAATTGAATGAAATCTAAAACAGATTCCAAAATATTGTACTGTGGGAAAATAAGTTTTTCTGAAAATTATTTTAAAAACTCATAACATGCAAACACACAGAGAAAGCTGGCTGAAACAGTAGCAGCTCATTGGGAGTTTGGGGGTGCAAAAATCTCTTATTTTTTGTTTTTTAGTTTGTTCTTGTTGGTTTTGTTTTTGTATTTGGTCACTTGGACAAATATTCCTTACGTATCTGCAGCCATACAAATAAACTATTTTAAGGGGGGTAAAATGATATTTAAAAAAAACAAGAACAAATCTGCCCTTCAGAGCTTGAACTTGCTGAGTTGATAGAAGAATTATGGGGCAGTATTATCAAGAAAGTGTTCCATGCAAAGGTGCAGAAGGGAAACATTTACTCAGTTTCAAAGCCTATTAAATGATGCTCTTACCCCATCTAGTGAGGAGAAAGAGTAACTCACATCATCCACAGAAGTGACAGAGCTAGTATGTGTGCGTGTGTGTTGAGGACTTTGCCCTAATGAGCCTTTCAAAAATTCTCAAGAAAAATAATTTAAAAAGGAAAATGCTAATTATTTTTTTTTAGGGATAGAAGCAGAATATTTTTAGATTAGGTAAACATTTCAATAACATAAAAAGTCTAATGTGTTATCACTGTATTAATTATGTTACTTCTTCTGCTTAATATTCCTCAACACCAAGACCACAAGAGGGCATTATTTAATCAGAGCAATGTGGCAAAATTTGATTATATGAAATTTCTCCTTAAGTAAAGAAATATATATATTGTATATAGCTTTAACCTATTCAGATAAAGACTAAGGCAGAAGCAGACAAAATCTGTGATTCTATGACTCCCAAAATATATAGTATGTTAAATTATTTTATGATTATTATTATTACATTTCAACCAACATTTAAAAGTTTAAGATATTGTAGAGCAACAAAAAGGTAAATAATTCAGGATTACAACTTTTTTTTGCCGGTGTCAAAATAGATAACAATAGTTCATTATTGATAATTAAATTGTATTTATCTATAGCCATTCATGGGATGGGGTGAAATCAGATTTAACTGAGCAAAGGTCCAAATCAACATTTTGTATCAACATGTTTGCTGTAACAAAAAAATGTTTATGACATGTGCAGGATAAAATGCGTGTAATTTGTGGATGACAGTGAATTCTTTGGAATTATGTGTGTACTTTAAACGTCAGATTTGTCAGAGACAATGTAGACTGGAGACTAATGGCTGATCCACCTGACAGGGCTTTTTGTTGGAGTCCACAGGAAGTCCATAGAAAGCCTTCAGTGCTCTCCAGCACGGAGTGATGCACTTATAAGAAAGCTCTCTAACAAAAGGGATGGTGGCAATTAGGAAAACAAAGGAGGGGAGGGTGCCAGTGATTATAGCAGGAGCACTTCAACAGCCAACACCCAGCTTTCACACTGTCAATTAGAGAAGCCGTGAAGAATGTCAGAAAATATCTCATGTAGTGGTTAATATTTAAGAAAAATACTTAATACTAAAAAGCTCTGTGATCGTAGTAGAAAACATGAATAAATACAATTCATTTAAATCTGTGCATGAACATGTATTTGTCTTTTTCTTTGTCAATTACTATATATGTCTGTCTTTGTATTTCTTCTATTTCCTGGATTTAAAGAAACATAAAATGTGAACCTGTCTGAGTAAAAAAAAAAAATGAAAACGAACATTGTATTTAATTGATAATGGCTGTGTTCAGACTCATGCTCAATTAACAAAATTCAAAGCGAGAAAAATATGCTGCATGCAAACGCCTGTCCTATTTTATCCATTTAAATTGTACAAGTCACATTTAAAGCTTATTTTGGCTGATTTTTAGTGTTTGAGAGTGGAATTTGACAGACGCTCACTGCAGAAGGTCAGCAATTCACCTGTAAGTCGAGAAATTACCCTGCCTAATTTTTGCTGTCCTTCAGGTACAGCCTGACAGCCTCCTTTGCATTTTAATGCAGACAACCTGATTATTAAATCTTTTTTTTTGTCTGAAATAAATGGTTTGGGTTGCTGGGCAACCTGACTTGTTCAAACACGGCTCCCCTCCCCCATTTTGAAGCTCCTAATTCTTCGTCTATATTCAGGCATCTAGTTCTTAATTAGATTAAGATGCATAACCCCCGCTGGGAGGATATTTATACTGATGTACACACACACACACACACACATAAAAATATAGGGTTAAGCTTTACTGATGTACACACACATACAAGATGTACTGTTGCCATCAGGGATAAACTGCTTATTTATTTTGTGTTTAATATCTAAATGTTTTAAAGTGTGAGTTCATTTATCTCAAATGTCACGCCAAACTCAGGGTTTTGTGCAATTCATTATAATATTCAGAATTACATTATTATCAGAATTCCAATTGCAGACAGTACTTTTACACATGTAATTCAGAGATATTACTGTATATAAATATCATATTAAAAAAATACATTTTTAGGGTAAAACAAATTGGGACACGTTAATGTGTACCGGTGCTTTCTAACAGAAACACACACAGGCCTGTGAACAGCACCTACAGACCAGCCAAACATTATTCTGCTAGCACACTGCACGCAACCATTTCATCCAAATGTCTTGACTCTTTGGAAAGTTGAGTGCATTGCATGTTGTGTGTAAAGAGATTTAAATCCTGGCAACCGTTTCTAAATGAGCATGGATTACTTTGTTTTCTAAATAAAACATTTCCATATGAATGCTGTGCTGAAAAAATCAGAAACATCTTTGCACTGTTTGCATTTGTCTTCAAGGTAAAGTTAACATGGGTCATCAAATTTCCTTCAATTTTCACTGGTCTAACTGTGGAGGAAGAAGTTGTATGCATACAGCAAACCAAGGACAGTTGGATTTGCCATAAAGAGTATGTCATTTTCGCTGTGCCTAGAGCTATGGCTTTGATTGAATCCTGAAATGAGTTGAAATGTCACAAATCCTTACCAATATGCCAGAAATGAAAATTGGCCTTGGGGTTTAAAGGTTCCCATTAAGGGTGTGCTTAACACATTCTGTTAAGTGTGGCTGGAGTGCATCAAAAATGCAACATAATTACGTGTCTATGTGCACTCAAGCAAAATGTCCTGAAAATTCCTCGATGCTGAGCAAGTCTCTCTTGGCGAGGCTCTTTGCTGAAGAGAACTGGGGATCAGGCCTTGACAGAGCTGAGGCGACAGAAAGGCTACAGGGCAGCTGGCTTCATACTAAACCTGCCAATATTTGAGCAATTATCGTGTCAGACTGGCACAAGAAATGCTGTGTAAACCCTGCATCACAAAATGTTGATGAGCTTTGAGCAGAATTTTCCCGAAAATGTGAAAAACCATGTTCAACCTGGAACCTCAAAGCAGTCATTCATGTATGTAAAACTAGCTTTTACCAGTTATTTCTTTTATATATAATTTAACTCACCTGACTACTACATCAAATGATATAATATGATACCTTCTGCAATGTCTTGTTTTATTAAAAATAATCCACTCTGCCTCTGCATCAGCATCTCTTTTCACACTGGTAATGTCTGTCTCGCTCTGAATGTACTGATTTGATACAACTGTCCTTCCTCTCCACCACTCATCTCTCAGGTAGCTGTATTTCCAGGAAACAGGAAAATGACTCTCCTCGCTGCTTAGTATTCACGTCACGTAAAGTGGGTCTGTGTTCCTCATTTAGTTCTGTACTGTACAGCTGGGGAGCTGTCCAGCGCACGGCTGCAGTATGCAAATGAGCCTGGATTTGAATGGAGATGGAGGTAGACACAAAGCTCAATTAGAGATACAGAGAGAGAGAGACGGTGGGGGAGCGTTGAGTGTCTGGAGGGGAGGGGGAATGGGGGGGAAAAAACCCTTAGCTCCTTAATGCCAACCTGAGGAAACCAATGTACGGACACATTCAAACACAAAAGCGCACACGCATGTGAATGCACTTAAATAGGCAGACATATTTCTAAATTCTTAAGACAGGCAGCTGATCTCTGAGGGACTCAGACAGCTCAGCTCTGTGATGTGTTTCGGCCACACCAATCACACCAATAATATCCCACATGATCCATAACACACATATCATCACATCAAAAAGCTATCAGGCAAGCACATGTGTACTTTCTCTGTTGTTTAAATCTCAAAGAGATAGAAAAAGACTCTCCCATGTGGCAAAAGAAAAAATGAGGGGGATGGCGGCCATTTTGTTCTTGGGTGTTAGTCGATGCCCAGCAGCAGTACATATCACCTGACCCAGCGCCTGCATGAGTGTCCTTGGAGGAGTCTCTGATATCAGCACTGCCACCTCTTGTTGTCAAGGCAACGGCATTGCAACTGGGGGTTGGGGTTGATGGAGGGCAGAATAATTAATATGCACATATGGGGAGTTTGAATGAGGATTTAATTGTATTTGTTGGTGTGTGAAGCTGAAATGGATGGAACGATGCGGCAAAAAATGAGGAGAAGGGAAAAAGAGATTAAGCAAGCTCATTGGTCAGAGAAATCATTTGCATCGTTGTCAAGGTTATTTCCAAATTGTTTCCTTTCATATAGGAAAGTAACTTCATAGATGAGACGGTGGGGGAGGTGGGCCATGGGGTGGGGATTATCCTCCACCTCCTCCTTCTCCTCAACATTATTATCATCATGAATAGTTTACACGGCTGTGTACAGCCAAGGTGATGCTTCACACATCAATCCATCGGTCAGTGCTTGAATTTCAGCTGAGTTTGTGTCCATAAATTGCAATCATTTCACATTTTGTGCCAGAAAAGGTTTCTCATATGTGTCTGTGAGATATACTACAGGACAGGTAGCACAGACTTGACCCAGTGTGGATGAGCCTAACTTGATCAGGGAGGCTCAAAGATCATTCAGCTGATCTGGTGATAGCACAAAATCACCCAAGTTTGATTTCCCATAAATCACTGCCTATCAGATTATCTAGAGGAAAACTTAAATCACACACACACACACACACACTCACATGCAGAGGCGCACACACACACACACACACACACACACACACAGAGAGAGAGAGAGAGAGAGAGAGAGAGAGAGCGTTTTCTGCCACTGTAAATAAAGAGACTGCAGGCTGCTGCCACAAAATATAAAGAAGAAAAATATATTTTAGCATAAGATAAAACATACAAAAATCGGTCATCTACACCACACTGCGGAATTATGTGAAACAGCAGAAAGAAAGGTGTTTGGTTAGACTGACAACAGACGTACATGCACACAGTCACGCACGCAAGCGTTATACGCCCTATCAGAGCGCGCACACATGGGCGCACATACAGTAAACGTTGCAACGCCCTCATCAATAATGCATCAACACTTCATGTTTATGCAATTTACAGGGCAAGACCGAGCGATGGATACTGTAGACGTGAGCCTTGTGCACATTGAACGTAAAGCGATTTACAAGCATATCACAGACACAGCTCAGACAGAAAAGTTACAATATTTGATGCCATGTGAAGACACAGATAAAGATAATAAAAATTGTTCTCAGCACATACCTGTTAAAGCATCATTTCTTTGATTCTGCTTTATGTAGGCTTGAAGGGCTTCATGATAACACCGCACTAAGGAAATAAAACTGTAGCTGTGGTGATATGCAAATTAACGGCTGCCGCTGAACGCAAGGGCATTTATTATTCATAAATTACTCATGTTTATGCAAATGACGGCATACGAAAACACCGATGGGGGTTGAGTGGCTCCGTAACATAGCCCATGTGTGTGATTCAAATTCTGTTGCGCTTTTCCCTCCAAAATGATCCAAATAGGCATTTGACCATTGTCATGAACTAGCTCGGTTATTCTGAAGTTTCATCCAGTTAATTGACGGTGGGACATGAAAGAAACTAAGCAGATCCTACAGTCACATTATAGCAGTGATGTATAGGCCTATTGAGGTGAATAAGCAGCATTTTATTGACAAATCAGTTCTTTTTCCCTGAAGGATATGTTGATTAATATCCAAGATAATAAAAAAGCAAAATATAGGTGGTTGAGTGTCAGGCACCCAGAAAGTCCTAACCTGGGACCCCCGTAATGCAGAGGGGCCCTTGGAAATTTAAGATTAACACTGATACAATCAAATAATGATACAAATCTAGATATTACTTTTTAAAATATATATCTTGCTATTATACTTTGTTGGATGTCGCATTCGCAGAAAATTAATGTAGACTACTTAAATTTTAATTGTCATGTAAAAGTAAATGATTAGTGGGGTTTTGTCTTCTTAGTAGGTGTGTATGTGTATGTGTGTGTGCGCGTGCGTGTGTGCGTGCGTGTGTGTGTGACAGAGAGATAACATAGACTGTATGAGCGATAAGAGAGTAAGAGAGCATAACTTTACAGACGAGCACATTTCTTTCGCGCACGCATTCCGATATTACGGTAAATATTACGTCATCAAAAAGGGACAGTGTAGACGTCAGAGAGTAGTGCCGCGGGCTCGCTGGCTTTAGTGATTTGTGTTTTTGTGCTTTCAGACCGATTTCTACGAGTTTCACTGGATATCAAACAGTGTGTTTTTCACAGAGCTGTCCTCTCTTTTTTATGGACTCGTATATGCTGACACAAATAGTCTAAAGTAAGTTCATTGTTATCTCCGCAAACTAACTCTTTCTGTCTCTGGTTGTGTTATTTTCACTTGGTGTGTGCCTGACACCTTGGCTCTCCTCTCTTACAGAAGCAGTCATGTTTCACAACAGCTCGCAGAGAAAACACTGGACGTTTAACGGTGAAGAGGAGCTGGAGCAGAACAGATATGAAGCCAATCAGAAGTTCCGTAAAAAGGCTGCAGAAAGTGGGAAGGTAAGATAATCAATCAATCTTTGCTTGTATAACGCCAGATCACAACATAAGTCATCTCAGAGCAGGTGAGGGTCTAGAGAGAGACAGAGAAAGAGAAAGGGGAAATAAAGAGGAGAGGAGAGGAGAAAGACAATCGATCAACATATCGGCACAGCGATACTACTAACTCAGCTGTGCTTAAATATTCCACATTTTTAAAAATCTATATAAATGACCATACTTGGAATAATCATTTGCGTCTGATATCGTTTTTTCCTCCTAAAAAGGAAAAAAAAAACATATCTTGATGAAATTCTTAAAACATTATCTTCTTTTTCTCCCTCATTAAACATGAGAGATTCTGAATATGCAAATGATTTTTAATTTCAAAGGTTTAACTGCTGGAAACAAGATGTCTGTGATTTGACTTCACTGTAAAGTCCATTCTCGATGTGTGTGTGTACTGGAGGCTTCAAGTTTCCTCATCACACTGGTAGAAGTAGAATACAGGAACAGGACAGATAAACGTGTAAACACTCCACACAGTGAAACTCGAACATTCAACTGTAGGAACAAAACACATTGTTGAGTGGAAGTACACTTAAGCCGGGTCTCTCTCTGTCTGTGTGTCTGCAGCCTGTTGTGAGTGACTCCATGCTCTTGGAGCGTCATGAAGAAGACGTTTTATTCAGACACTATGAGAGGAGGCTGCTGGACTTCTGCAATGCATTCAAACCTGTGATGCCAAAGTCTGTGGTGGTACGTATGGACAACAGTATATTGTTACCAGGATTGGGAAGGTTACTTTGGAAATGTAATAGGTTACAGATTACTAGTTAACCTATATAAAATGAAATAAATAATGTAACTATTTCAATTACTTGATCAAATAAGTGTAACTTTCTGATTACTTTTCTAATTTTCTAACAAATCTTTTCAACTGTTGGGGTAAGTGTACCCATTAAGCCCACCAAAATCTAAGTTCAGGTGTTTTTCATGGATACTGACATTATTTATAATCTTATATAACTTCTTATAAATCAATATTTATCCCTCAATAGAAAATGTATTTATTAGTTCATTTAGATTTTGGAATATAAAATAAAGATATCAAAAGTCTGACATGGGCATAATTGCTACTGTGACACCATTTAAGTCCATGTGTGCTCCTCCAAATAAGCCCTTCTCATGATTTAGTAACAAAATATAAAAATAAATATTGTTTTCAAAGAATTAAAAACAGTAATATATGTATTCAGTAACATGTGAAATAGTAAACATTGAGGAAAAAAACCCTCTACTGAGCAAAATCCTTACTTACTGTTACATATGTGAAGCATGTGTGTCTCTCCTGTGCAGGGTACAGCCATCATGTACTTCAGAAGATTCTACCTGAACAACTCCATTATGGAGTACCACCCCAGGATTATCATGTGAGTAGCGCTGATTGGGCTGACAAATTAGCCTTGGTAAGCGTCCTCGTTTTAGATAATTGTGGTAGTACTAGACCCCCAGCAGATCAAGTTATTGAATAAAATCATGAAGTGATAATTTGCTTCCTAATACACCAACTAACCCACAGATGATCAAATCTCCTCAGATCTCCAACTCATGCAGTGATTAAACTTGAATGAATTAAGTGACACCAAAGTGCAATTCAGTCTGATCATAAGGTATCAGGGTTCAACAGTACAGGGACATTGTCAATATTATGCCATTTATTCATTTTGAATTGCAATATTTTCAAAAACGATTTTGTAGCTGTTTAACCCAACTAACTTAACTAATCTTGACTCAACATGACACCATTTAATAATAGTTAATACTTATTCATCAATCCAGGCTCAAGTCAATGACTATTATATTTTTACAAGACAATTCCTTTAGTGCTGACTGAAAGAAATGTGGTGTCTTATATGCTTTATAATGTAACTGTTTAATATGCACACATCACATGGTCCAAACCTTTCCGTACCCACCTTCCCATTTCAGGTTGACGTGTGCGTACCTGTCCTGTAAGGTGGATGAGTTCAACGTGTCCAGCACCCAGTTTGTGGGCAACCTCCTGCAGGAGACCCCAGCTGGACAGGAAAGGGTTCTAGAGCAGATCCTGGAGTATGAGCTGCTGCTAATCCAGCAACTCAACTTTCACCTGGTGGTCCACAACCCTTACAGACCAATGGAGGGCCTGCTCATTGACCTCAAGGTCCCAGGGAGCTTTAATTCTACTCTTTACACTGCTAAACAGCCCTCAGTTTCACATCGTCACAATACCTTGTCATACATTTCATCCCTCAGACGAGATACCCTATACTGGAGAACCCAGAGACACTGAGGAAGAATGCTGATGACTTTCTGACACAGGCAGCCATGACAGATGCAGGGCTGCTGTTTACCCCCTCTCAGATCGCTCTGACCGCTATTCTGAACAGCGCCTCAAGAGCCGGACTCAGCATTGAGAGGTAGATCACTTGTGGTTAAATCAGAACACTTTCATATTTCCCTAAAAAATCCAATGAGAATTAGTAGCTTTCTTCACTGTGGTGAAACAGTTACAGCAGTATTAAGGTTTCTTTTCTACAACATTCAGTTCAGTTTTGCTTCATTTTATCATATTCAATATATTCTATCAGAGTGAAAACAAATCTAAATGGCTATTGTTGTTGTCGTTACATTGATCATAAAACAATCTCCCTTTTCTTATTGTTCTAATGCCAGCTACATGACTGAATGCTTGGGACTGAAGGACAAAGAGACCCTCACAAAGACCTATGAGTCTATGAGACGTGAGTAACTTGCACCTTAATTTGGACACCACAAGGTGGCGATATTCAGCTGTGTTCTGAGTTTCAATGCACTGTGTTTATCTGATCAAAATGAGACTCATAACTGCTTCCTCTGCACATCCAGGGATGAAACATCTCCTGAAGAGGTACGCACTTCCCAAACCAGACGAGGTGAACGTTTACAAACAGAAGCTGGAGAGAATCCATGTCGAATTTGGCACAAATTCAAACAAGTAAGGAGATGTAGTGGCCTGCTCGAGCAACTAGTGTCATTTTACTCTGCTTAAATTCATATTGTAGTATATTGGCTGTTGTATGTGTACACTTTACGGACTTACGGATACGGCCTCTATCTATCCCCACACCCAAGTAAACAACTCCAGGCATCTGTCTTATGTAGTAACAGTTTTATTTTAGCCAGGTTGTCGTATCTAAGATGCAAAAGGTTCAAGGTTCATTATCAGGTAGAAAAATAAAAAGGAACACATCATCAGCTGTATGAAATACAGAAAGGAAGTACAACAGCACGCCACATTCCTATTACATCATCCATACCATGTAGCACGGCTGATATTAGTATCGCTGACGAGGAGAGCTGACTTTTTAAGCTCATTTCCCAATCATCTATCAGTCGCCATTTATCTGTTAACACTTGGTGAGGTCCGTGGTATCTTTAAGTGCAACTACAGTAAACAGTTTGGTAAACTCTTGAGCTATGACAGGCACAGATTCAGACTTTTGCAGCTGCTTGAATCACAAGGAGGCACAGTGAGGCCGACCCATAACGACTTTGAAGTTGATAAATCTGTGCATGGCATGACTTCTCATGATGACTCTACATGAAAACAAACAGTCGGTGCAGAGGTGCGTGGAAACACCTGTGAAGGCGGGAGAGCAAAGAGAGACTGCAAAATGCATGAAAGCTTCCACCGCCAGGCTTAGAAAGGAGTTCAGGCGATATTTGTTAAGAGCAGCATATATGTAGGCCCACACACTATAGCAGGTTCCATTCAGGGTTAACACATGCACAGGACAAGTTACAGATATCTCCTATTTAGACTATCTCTCAGCTGTTCAGCTATAATCATACACAAACACCTTTTTTTTTTTAACTTCTATACAAGCCTAAGTTTATAATATCAACAAAGCAGTGTATAAAAATGTAACAAGTGGTTCTGGTGCGGCGTGGTAGCTCATACACAAAGACAGTGGAAGTTGTTAAAATGGTTTGAAGGAAGAGCGTGTCAAAAAATCGAGTGACGTGGGCGAGAGGATGGTCTGTAGAAAGGGAGTTAAGGCTTGTGTCGTCTTGGAGAGAGGTGCTATGTTAAAATTCCCTGATGACAGCAGATAACGCTACTTCAATGCTTTGGATTGCCTCCCCCCTCTAATGTCCTGTCCTAAATGTCTTTTTTTTTTTTGAGAAGTAAAAGGTAGGGGGCTCATCGAGGACCCCCATCTGTCCAGCACTGTGTCAATCACCAATTGCCTGAGGGAGTGGCAGGCATTCACACATTTCTGCAGTTGAGTGTATCTCAGGTCCATCTTCATAGAAATCATCTCTTCAAGGTCTTGAATCAGTTCAACACACGGTCTGTGTCTGAAGTATTTTGGGAAGGGGCTTTGGAAGGACAGTATTCAGATATGCAGCAAGTGGGTTTCCCATGGAGAACAGCCATATTGCATTTGTACTGCCAGGAATCTCGGCCACATGCTTATAAATACAAACTGACTTCAGTCGTGCACCTCGTGGGGGTGACGCCTCGCTTCGGCGGCTGGCCATCTGTGCGGACTGACTAGCACACATTGACTCTCTGGTGGAAATCCATACAATTCACATTACCTGGATGGCAGCAGCCAGTGACATGATGGTGCACTCTGTCCTGTAAGATAAAGTGGACATGTTTGTGAAAAGCACATGCTGTCAATTTCAGCGTGTATAAAAATGCTACTGACAGCAGGGCAATCAGTCTGTATGTATGTATTCACACATGGTGAGACCTAGTCTACATGAAGTCACAGCGACTGGAAATGAAGACACACAGGAAGCTACAACTACTTATGGTGACCATGAAGGTGTAGTGGAAACTACATGTAGCATTCGTCACATAAATGAGTGTTTATAATGGATTTGGAGGAAGGGGTTGGATGAGGTCACAAACAATTACAGCTTGCAGAGATAATGACCTGTTAACAAAAGGTTATTGCTGTTCTGATACATGTTGTTTTACTTCACTACTAATAGTCAGATTGTTTGTGTTACAGCAAACGAAAGAGAGGCTACGAGGAAGACGGCCACGTATCAAAGGAGCCACGCCTGACAGAAGAGGTGAGACAATATTTGGTGTTACAACTTGACATCCAGGTTGATAAATTCCCCTACTTGTTTCTTGTGGAATTAACTAATTTTGTTTCATTGCAGTATTTCACTGATGAAGACCTGCTATGAGCATTTATTCCAGTGTGGTTCACCATTTTTTAAGTTATTCTACTACTTCATTCCAGTATTGATCTGTCAAGTTAATGACGCAGATGACTGAGGCTTTAAAGAAAAAGATGGGAGTGTCACAGTTTGTATTCATTTACTTTGTCAATCTTGGGTTTTCCTTTGTTCTGCAGTAAGAATAAAAATATTTTTCTACATAATCTGTCTTAATGTTTCTGTGAATTAACAACAGAATAGTATATAACAAGCCACACGCTGCTGTGTGCATAATTTTCTCCACAATGAACGACTCCATAATCTACTTTACAAAAACTGTTTAATAAGTGCATGCATGTCTGATACAGTCTGTACTATTTCAAAAATCTGCTGTAAACACTTTTCATTTTACTTGGTGTCTGATTATGTGTCTTGTCTGACATTGCGAAGTTTGAAAAAAAAAAAAAAAAAGTAGACTTAACCAAATAATCACAATAGCTGATACAATCGGAGGAAAAAGAATTCAGCTCATCTCACTTATATACTCATGATTCCAGCAAGAGAATTTATTCTTAATATAAAATAACCATACTTTTCGGAAAGACTTTGTTCCAGTCTAGAAAACAAAGAGAAAAAAAAAGGAACAAATAGACAGAAATGCTAGTTTCAGCACTTTGCGGATATTGTCACAAACTTAAAATAAATCAGTCACTAATTACAGTATAAAAAGCATTATCGCTCATAATCCAGTTACAAGAAAAGGAGACAGAGAGAACTAGCTTCTTCATGTCAGTTTCCTCATATTGAGCAGGAAGGGGGGAGGGGGTACACTTTGGCAACCTGTGCTATCAAAACATAGTGGGTACAAAGAAACCTCTTTTGAAATCTTAATATTTGGCCCTCGTGATTAAGGGAATGAAATGTACCCAGGTCAGAATCATGAACACAGTTTATGAGGGGAAAAAATATTTTTTCCTGTGCATACAGCTCTCAGTCAGTTTTTTTTCTTTTTGTTTTTAAGTACTCGGTCGGTTGTTGTACTTGGCTGTTGTTGCATAGCTCTCTTGTGGCGAATGGGACATGATGACAGGTGGGTGGGGATGAGCAGGACTATCGGAGGAGAACATGATGAGGGACTGGTGGTGGTGGAGGGGTTGCCAAGGTGATGAGGGTAGAGCATGCTAGGTCTCCTCTGCTGCACCCCGATGAAGGAGACTTGACGGAAGGATGGGAAGATGGGAGGAGAGGAGGAGTGCAGTACTACCTGTTGCTGTTGGACATGGCATACTGAGCCTGCTTCTGCTGGAGGAGCTCTGTGATGGCCAGCAGCTTTTTCAACACATGCTGAAGAGAGGAAACAGGGATAAGATCAATCTTCTTAAACAGGTACGACATGAATCATGCTGTGTCAACACAACAGTGATTTTCGCATCAGTTTCTGACCTGCTGTGCTCCTCTCTCATTGCTCAGCGTCCGGAGCTCGTCTGAGTGTGAGGCACAGACCTCATGCAGCGCAGCCAGGTCCCGTGACAGGTCTGTCCTAAAGTGCTCTGTGGCTTCAGGGAGGTCGGGGACATTCTACAAATGCAGCACATAATTATTTGAACATCTCAATTTCTGAATGGCAGATTGTAAATTGATCAAAAGGCAAAAAAAAAAAAAAAAATCCTCACCCCCAACTCATCCAGAAACATGATCATCCTATGTTTGTTGTTTTTGATAAAAGGATTCACACCCTCCATGTATGGCTCCTGTAATGAATAGAAAAATATATGTCAAACCACTCTAGTAGCAGGCAGAACAAATACAAACAATTCTCAAGAACTACTCTGCTGGTACATGCCCACTATGAAAACAATACTTCTGCATGCTACTGGTTTAGCTAAGCACTCTGTACCTTAGCGCCGAATTCAACAAGGTTGGCCAGGTTCTGCACAGACTTGGCCACCAGTGTGAGGGTCCTGCCTGCTGTTGAAGATGGAGGGTCTGCAAGAAGATAAAAGGTAAAAAACACAGATTATAACAAGTCACAGCAAAACAGGAAGGTTGTGTGTGTGTGTGTGTTAGAATGGATGCTCACCAGCAATGATGTTGAACATTCTGGGGTTGAGAATGGCAGGACAGATCAGTCTTAGAAATACGAAACCGCTGGAAGAGGAACGGATGTTAGACTTTGAATTAACAAACACTAAAGTCACACACTAAAATGAAAGTGAATTATATGTGTTTGTTTACCTCACAACTCTTGTGCGCATGGTGGTGTTTTTGGGCCATTTCTGCTGAACGGATTTTTGCAGACAGCCGTAGATGAACCTCAGTATCCTGAAAGGTCATAACAGGGAGAGAGGGTCTTTTTCTTGACTATTGCATCCTTGCATTTGTATTTCTTATACAAATGATCCACTGACAGAACACCACAAACAGTGCTGTGTAGGATTGTATGTGCGTGTGTGTTTGTTCTTACGGTGGAAGGATCTCAGCAGCCATGAAGATCTTCTCCACTAGTTCAGACAAGATATTGAGCAGATGAGCCAGGTTCAGGTTCACATCCTCATTCTTTTCCAGTTTAGAAGGGTTCAACTTAAAAACAAGGAGAGACAGAAAGCATGAAAAAATGAAGATACATTCATTTGAATCCAGTAAATATGGTTGTGAACAATGAGATGAGCTACACTTTCTTATTCTACAGTTTTCTTCAGCAACTGAATGCAAAAATAGGTGCCTTACACGAAGCCTGTAATAGTGATACTTCATGTGTTTTGGGTACATACTGATCAACCCTGGATAGATACATTAATATTTGTTATAATTGTTAAAATGAAAGAGAATTTAAAAAAAATTAAAAATAGTAGATATTTGTTCCCACAGGTGTATGAACTCGATACAAATTTCTAGATTCACATTGTTCTGGCTTTTTTTTTGGCAGTGTTGTTGAGAGACTGCACTCATAGGATATACATGCTGTGTATTTGTACCGCAGATAAGTGCAAGGATAAATCTCCTGCAGGGTTGTATTGCTCTTTGTGAGTGAGAGGGAAGTGCTATTAGATATTTAGATATTTACCTCACAGGACTGTTTGCTCTCCATGATCTTGAGAATGGTGTCTTTCAGAGCGTGATGGACGAAGGGTGTAGCTGTGGACTTCATGTACTGCTCCATCAGTGTGCTGGCCAGTGTGGTCGCTCTGAACAATGTCGTGGCCTCATCTGGTTATAAGGACATGGTTGTATTTATTTCTTATAAACTACTCAACAAACAATTAGCTGCAGGCTTTCCAGTGATCAAGTATACAGAAATGAACTAAAACTAGACATTCCTATAAAATCCATAATGAAATGCACCAGAGGAGTTAAAAGTCTGAATGTGAACTACTGAAGGTACAGTCCAGTAATTCTCCTTTAAACATGCCTTCTTTTTTTTTTTTAAGTTAATGTTGGTTTTGTGTACGTGTGTCTTACCCTCCATGTTAATCTCTCTGTCATTGAGTGTCCTGAGTAGCGGGGCCTCAGCATTTTCATGTCTGAAGATCCGCAGGAGGAGGCTAGCCAGTAAGGTACGGTCTTGACCACACACATGGGCCAGAGCGTAAATGACATGAAACTCTTTCTGCAAGATCATCTACAGAGTACACACAAACATTGCATCATTATAAGTTTAAGTGAATAACAGAGCAGTTAGTAGACAAATACCAGTTTTTGGTAAATCAGACCTCTTTAAACTCGAAGTACTCCTCTTCGGGCATGATCTTCTCCATGGAGTAGCGGGCACGTACACGCAAGGAGCCCGGCTCGATGCCTTTCAGAGGCACGTGGGAACTGAGAGGGAACCACTCATCAATCATCTGGCCCTTCTGCAGACGGTTCAACTGACAACGCATGAACACTGAGAGGGAGAGATGGAGGTGTGGAGGAAAACAAAGAGTATGAACCACAGAAAGTAGGTAAAAGAACAGACTTCTATTAGGGAGACTGTATTTATTATTCAATTGATACATGTACTTACAGATGTCACTCTCCTTGCTCTTTTTTGTTTTGTTGCTCAGGCTGATTTCAAATCTGTTGATTTCACTCGACAGGTCACTGGAACAACAGATCAATACACTTTTTAGTCTTGGACACAATGTCAATTTTGAAAGGTTACTGGAAATATGCAGAAGTAGGATAAGAAGGAGTGAAAGAAGTTGAGGGAGGAAAATAGGGAGAAGGCACATATGTGATTAACTCACTCAAAAATGAACTCCTCAGTGAAGACGGGATTCTGCCCCTCCCTTGGGTGTGTCTTAGCCACCTGGACGCTGTTCAGGTAGATGTTACAGTAGGGGTTGGTGAAATACTTCACCGGCAGCTTGTGGGCCTCCTCAACATACAACATCAGGCTGCTCACCTGGGGAAAAAAAATAGGGATTTATGACCAAAAACAAACATGCAGGGATGGGTTGTAATAAAAATGCTCTCAACTTCAAAAAAAGGAAGAAAAAAAAGACTAATGCCTCTATTTGTCCATTCATCTTAAGATGTTGAAACATTCCTCCACTGACTTTTCATTAATATACCGAAATGCTAATGTTGTGCTCAACCTCAACCAAGTCCTCAAAACAAATGTATGCATGTATGAATGATAATTATGCAGCAACAGTGATGGACTTGTCTACAGACTACATGTTTGGTGTACCTGTCTAAGCCTCTTGTTGGAAGTGGGCTGAGTGGTTTTCCTTAGGTTACTGCAGAACGTATGAAGGCATTTCATCCAATCCTGGAAAAAAAAAAAAAGATAATTGTCAGCACATTGGTATCACAAGAACACTGTAACTGCTAACACTACTAGTACTTAAATAAAACAAGTAGGCAGCTGGGGAAAGATGTAATCAGGAATATGTCAGTATGAGACAGAAAGTTAGAGTTCATATTCTGAACATAACATATCAGGAGCAGGTACAGTATGTTAAGTCATTTTCAGAGATGGAACACCAGTTCAGATGTTTTTCTCATCATCTGGACAAAATAGATATGCATGAGCTTTTGCTATGTTTGATTACACAGTTAACACTGATAAGAACATGTGGAACCTCTTATTACCAGTGACTGCTCTGGAGCCTCTCCCGCAAAGTAGAAAATGTACTGTTCCTCACTAAAGTGCTGGACAACAATCTGGAAACAGTTTGGCCTGAAAAGATAAAAAAAGAAATGATAGAAAAAGAGTTTACTTTGTAAAAGATGATGAATCATTAAAAAGACCATTCAGCTCTTCCTGCCAACTTCACTAAATTAGACTAAGGAACAACATTTTGACATCTCACCTGCCAAACATACTGTCATGCACACCGTACACGGAGCACACACTTAGGTCGATCAGCCCTTTGGGTTTGGTGGCTCTCTTCTCGCTCTCAAAATAGATGAGCTGGGCATCGTTACCCTCCAGGATGAAGTAAAGATTCTTCCACCGTTTGCCTTTGCCTGAAGGTGAGAGGAACCAATGACAACTGTTATTATAAGAGTACTCACTGATAGATTCCATGACAGGAATGAGATATATTATTCATGATATTAAAAAGAGGCTGACACACCTTTGTTGAACAGGAGGTAGCCTTTCTTGACGATGTTTTTGTAGAAAGCATCTTTTGTTTTCCGCCTGATAGTGTTATAAATTTCTCTCCCATCCACTGTGTCACTAAGAACTTGTTCCTGGTGCTAAGAAAAAGAAATAAATAAAAGAATAAATAAATAATTCACACTTTATACACCCACAGAGGCACAATTAATCAAAGAGCATTTTAGTTATTTTTTACTTATACTTGTACCCACCTGCACTGACACTGGTTCTTTCAGATTGAAACCTTCGACAATCTGCTCTTTCTTGTAATGGTCTATGATGTCATCAACACTGCCAGAGACAAAGAGAGTAAATGACGTGTCACAACTCAGTAACCATGAGTCAGAATACCAGATTTTTGAAGGCTACATCTTCAAAAATGATACAATTAGCTTTTCAGTTTTATTTTTGACTGTGATATAATAACATCTAAACACAAACATATTGCCACACACACCTGTTGTAGTACCTCCCCCCCATCATGTACTGATTGTTGGGGGTGGGGGAGATCTTAAACCTTTGGATGTTTTCATTGGTACGAAAAAAGAGGGAGTAGTCCCCGGGTGTGTTGTCTGATGGCCGGACTAGAAAACTGCACACCTGGCCAACTACGCATGAGAGAGAGTAAAAGAAATGAAGTGAGGGAGAGAGCAATAGATTTTAGTGTATACTCAGTCATACATTTTGATGAATGGGATTTAATACCCTCAACTTATTTACAAGAAAAAATAATGCATAGTAATGTTCCAAGTGATTCATAACTTTGGATGCAAAGATGAATGGTACCTGTCATCAGTAGATTGTAGGCCTCTTGCTTAGTGATCTTCCCATGATACCAGCTGTAAGAGATCCAACACGAGCAACAGAAGAAGAAAAGCAGACAACAGAATTAGTTCAATCAACAAAGTGCTAATGTTCAGTGCTTCTAACTGCCAACAAATATTTAATTACCCACATCCGTGCTGAGGACTTTCATTATAGTAAAATGACTGCCTGGTTCTTTCAAAATGAATCACAGTGGTCTGCAAACATATCAAATATGCTAAAGAAAGAAGGGCATAACTACGACCATAAATTAATGTATAACATCCATCCTCTCACAGAGGCCCATGGGTCTTTGGCATGCTTACATTGTTTGGGTTAGAGTTAATGACTTAGTCAGACTTGAAGATTTGCCAAGGCTGAAGGACATGATAGATGAGGACACAATAATGACTCATACTTTACACAGTGCTGCCATGCTGTTCTGTTTGTTACGACACAATGATTTACAGCTCCAGCAGAGTTTGCTCGTGTGTATGGATGGTATGGACAACAAGTCAACATTCTGTTGCAGAGATGACCAAATTATCAGATATTATTCAAAAAAAAAATGTCCAGCGCTTAAACTTACGCTTTTCCCTCATGTGGATCCTCTTCACGCCCCTAGAAAGTATCAGAAACAGAAATCTGTCAATACAGAAAGTCTAACAGACCAATGGCTGCAGTCAATGTGATGTCTTTGGATATATGGTTATTTGTTATATCACAACCTTGAGTACTGTTCAAGCTGCTTTTAAACAATATATTATTTCCCAAAAAATTACTGGGAAAAAAGAGGGAACAATAATATTTTTAAAAATCCATCATGTATTGGTTTGTTTTGAACCACACTACACCATTTTACTATGCAGACACAACTATCAGTTTTTATCTCTTTTCAGGAGCTTTCTCTTTAATGTCTTGATACAAATCATGTAAAATAAACACATGTCGTTCCCCTTCCGTGCTGTACTCACCACCTCCTCAACAAGATCCTCCACAATGAGGCCCTGCTCCTCTGTGCGAACATTGGTCACCCACATCCAGCCATCATCCAGTTCATTGTGAACAATAAACATGTCCCCTTTCAGGAAGCTGGAGACACATACAATGAATATTGGAGAGATGAATAATGTTGTAACACTGCAGATTGTTTAATTTGTAAGTTCTATATTTCATGCTTATTTTGTTTCTTTTAATATCTACTTATTATCTTTGTAAGCTTTGCTCTGCATAGGTTTCTATCATGATATATTACACCATATCTCTCTTTAACATACTGTTGCTCTGTCAAACTGAAGGCCAAGATGTGATTATCTTGACCATAATGTGTAATGTGAAGGGAATTTAACATTTAAAAAATCCAGCTGAAGAAACTGCTTAATGTCTATTTATTTGGAGTAAACTGTGATACCACAATATTGCCAGCAGGTGTCTCCTCTGACACACACAATGTTTGAGGTAAATAGTGCATGTCTTTCTACTCAGTTGAGCCTGTGGCTTGCTGGCAGACTCGGGGTTGAGGTTGACTTCAGACAGATGTTTATCAGATTTAGGAAATCAGGGATAGCTGGGATCATCAGTAAGTGTGCCTACTGCAGCTTAATGACAGGGACAAGACTGTTTTTCATTAACAAGTCAGATGATGTGCTTTCCAGGCTGCTATGAAGGGAAGAACAGGCCTGTAACATGCCCAACAATCTGAGGAAAACTAGGCTGCTCTTTGGGAGAAATACAATAAAACAAGGAAATCAGTTCTTGTTCATGGCTCAAATTTTGTGGATCATATGTGTGAGACTACTATTAAGTAATGACTGGCTAGATAGGAATATGTCATGCTAAAACAGATGTAAGACAAGAAAACTCTTCTGCATCAATATACACACACTTACCTGATCTCATCAGTATCTGGCACTTTGGTGTATGGAAGTATGGCCCTGACTCTCCTCCTGTCTTCTACAGGCTGGAAACATCCACACAAAGAAGAAAAATTACATTCTCAGCCTTGACCTTCTAAAACGACACCCATGTTAAATCCCCCCAATTATTCCACAAAATCAAGTATTCTACTACATCTCCCTCTGGGAGATATCACACTCACTCAGCTATAAAAAGGTAATTTGCATTTGCTTGAGCTTTGCCTTAAACAGTTTTGAATTCTGCCCCAAGGCAAAAGAAAAAGGGAGAGGAAAGATATGAAAAATACTCCCTTGTACATTGAGCAAGTAGCCGAATAAGGTTTCTTTCAAGTTAATAAAAGGTACATTCTTTTTGCCCGGTGTTTTAACCTTCACACATGCTATCAGGTTACAAGAGTTTTATTGGACAATATTTCTTCAGGGTGGATTTCATTTTGCATTTTCATTGTCATGGTTTTTGCATGAATATGGCAATAGCTTGAATTATGTTTTACTTGAGGTAAAGTTCTAACAGAAAAGTAACTAACAGCTAACAGAGAAATAATAACTAATATAGCAAATATCAAGTTATATGTCACACAAGCTGTGTAAAGAGTTTTAACTTTTAGGGTAAAGAAGATCTGAATTATTTAAAATGTGCTGACATTGTCCTTTAAAGCTTGGCATGTGGGTAATCTATACTAACAGCCATAAGGTCACTCTTACCTCTGGGGGCGCCACTGGGCATAGCAGTTTTTCTCCTTTTAGCAGGCAAGACACATAGCTGTAATAACCAATCAGGTCTGACAGAGAAGAGAACCGCCGCCCACCAATGTAATAGTCCCCACACATGGCGATTATCCTGTTGAGAGAGCACACAATGATAAAAGACAGCACAGTTATTTTTAGATACAGGCTAATTGTATCGCTGGACAGTTATTCATTAATATGTAAGTGAAGTTATGTATTTCATTAGTGCTGCTTCTGCTACAGTACTATGTCATGTAATAGTAAATATTACTGAGACAGAGACAGAGACAGAGAGAGAGAGAGAGAGAGAGAGAGAGAGAGAGAGAGAGAGAGAGAGAGAGAGAGAACCCTGTTGAATCCAGCTGTCATGACTATGATATCTATAATTTGCTATTCAGACAAAAACCTCAAAATACCTACAATGATTAATTACAATGGCATGATAGGAGTAGAGCTCTAAACCTATCCCATTGCAGCGCAACTAATCCTAATTCACTGTCATCTGCTGAGAGGATCTTTGATTGAGGGTTTATAATAAATGCACTTGCCCAATTACTCATCTACTGCATGCACAATTGAGGGCTATCAACCTTTTGAGGTGTAGGTGTCCCGCAATTAACCTTGTGATCATAACTTCCTCGCAGACAGGCTATTTCCTTCCAGCATCAATGACATCATGGGTCCACATTAAACCCATATGAGTGAACGAGATGATGTCATTGTTACTTAATTAGAGAAGTGCATTTTGTGGAGGAAATGTCTGCAATTTCTCAGACCACAAACCATTTCCTCTCTAAGGTGTCAAATTAGGACCAGCAGGTCAAATATAAGCAGTAGAGCAGTAGAGGTAGCAGTAACAGGAAATGCTATTTTTTTTAAAACTGATTCTAGTGAACCTATAATAAATGACTTCATCTATAAAACGTGAGCTCACAAACCCAATAACCAGTAAGTAAATTTGGCTGGGCACATTGACCACTATGCCTGTAAACTGCCTATTAAAGAGTGTGCACAATGGCATACGGGTCACAGACTGGTGTCCACTGTGAGACAAAATATTAGCCGAAGCCTTCATTTGAATTTTTTAACAACAATACCATGTCAATGTAAAATAATGCACAATCATTAGATATAGTACATTAAAAGTTACTTTTAAAGAGGTGTAGTGATGAGGAAGGGACTATTGGGATAAATGTTGAGGTCATTGTCTGAGTTATATCTGACTGACAGTAGGAAGACATTTTGATTGTATATAATAGTATTAGGGTAGTTATTTGTGAGTGGTACATATGATAAACATTGAGTTAAAAGAGAAGGGGTAGGATCATATAAGGGTACACTTCTTTCTGCTTCTTTTCAGATATATAGTTATTTATGTTGTCTATTTATGCTTTTGAGACTTTGTTTACTTGAGAGTTTGCTACATGTTTACTGTTTATTTTATTAGTTATATATTGTTGTGTTTTTGTTCACAAACAAAATAAACTTAAACTTCTGTGATGAAGGGCACTTCCCTTTCAGAAATAAGGCAACAGAGTGTGACCAAAATTAGAACAACACAGACAGAAGTCAATTGATAGTTTGACCTTCACACCCCCACCTCATGTCTTAAACACACATCAGGAAATGCTGAAGCTTGGGTGCTATCTATAAATGCTTAATGTTCCCACATTCTTAGTAGCCTCTTGTACCAATGAATACTTTTACTTCATCATTCAATATCATTACACACCTTGAAGGAAGCCACTCTAAAAGGTATTTACATTATTTTAAGTAGAATATGTGCCTTCATTGTTGACCTTGGTCTGAAAGAGCACATCTTCACTGCTTATGTGTGAGCTGCAGGGTAAATGTATCCACATACTGAATATTACATATCCAGTGAGGGGGAGGACAGATTGTATTGCCTAATCAGTCTTGTTTTATTGACTGTAAGGGTTGTAAAATACCCCCAAGGTATTACTACTAGATAAGTGTGCTGTCCTTTCTTTTATTTCAGGTCCACCCACACAAATTGCATGAAAAGAAAGTCTTATGTGTCACGCACCCACACACGAGTGGTGGGTTTCAGCAGACATCAAAGCGTACATGTTGATACCTATTATAAAAACATCGTTCACAAACCCTGAACTGTGTGTCTGAATGACTGTGACAAATAGGTTGAGGTAGTCTACAATGACACAACAGGCACCGGAAACCACCTCTCAAACCTCACTTTAGTATCGGCTCTCCTGAAGTTGGGCTGTCACTGTAGTCAACTGATTTCTGTCCTCTTGTTTACTAGTTAATGAATAACTTGTGTAATTCCCCTATCCTTGCACTCTACTTAGTGATGTTGCCCTTTGTTGTGAATTACGGCATGTGGAACAAAAAACGCGGAATTCACTGCAAGGACAGTACAGGACACTGACAGCATGCACAGGGTGGAGTTGCAGCAGTTGCAAGCATTTTTTTGCTTTAATGGAGTAAGGGACTGAAAATAGTGCCGTCTTTTTTTTTTGAGAATTGATTCTAAATTGAATTTGCACCCGGATATGGTGATAGTATATTGTCCCAGGGCTATAAAATAAACACTGTCACTTGTCACAACCCTTATTTTTCATCTTTCTGTTCCATCTTTTGTTTGTCAATTGTTTTTTTTCACTTAAGCGCACAACACTAAACGTGCACACAAAAACTGTGTACATTCTCCAGCCTTTGCTACCTTTGTCTCAAAATAATCTGGGGAAAACCCTGCATTTAGTGTGCTTAACAAAAAAGTAGGTGCCAAACCTTAAAGACCCTTCCATTTTAAGGAAATCCTCTGTTCACAAACAATGTTGTTTCCCAGTAAATCAAAGCAGCACTAGACAAAAAACAACCCAAATAAGGTAATGTTATGTCTCTGTAGATGGCATTTATGATGGCACCACCTGAGTGGATCTTATTGAAGAGCTCCGAAAAAACTTCTATTTTGAGAAGTACTACAGGATTTAAACCAGCTTTTGCTACAAATTCAGATGTCAGAGATTTTCTTTCTGCATGTTAAAAATACTCTTACCTGAAGTGGTTGACCATGTTGGTCATACTGAGGAAAGACAGGACAAAGGAACCGGGCCGGCGGTCACTCTCCCTGATGAGGTAGCTGCCAGGGTTCCGGGCCTGGCGCAGCCGCTCCTCAGCAATGGTTCGGTCTAGCTTGCCATGGTACCACCTGAGACAGACAGACAAAGGGGAAACAGGTAGATAATGGATTAGGACATTATTCATGTATACAAATAGCATCTTGTGTATGTATAACCATGAAACGGTAAACAGAATACTTTTTTGTGAAAAGTCAAACTAAAATGTGATGTAACTGAATGGGGTCTCTTGCCATCTAAGAAAGAAATTATTAACATACAAAAAAAAACAACTACAGCTTCCATAAAATGAATTGAGTCATCACAAAAGATTCATCAACTGTTTAGTTGTGAGCTCTGCTGTCCAAAAATGTCTACACTGTTCAGGCTTCTTTGTTTTTCTGTCAGACATGTCTGAACTAATTGCAACCCATCATATCACCGATGGCCTTGCATATTTTGTCAATCTGTGGCATTTAACCCATGAGAGTCTTATGGGAAATGAGTTAGGGGTTTCTAAAGGCTGCTGAAACAGGAATATTGAGGAAATAAAAATGTCAATGTTAGACATGTTAGGTTTTAGAGAGCTTTCTGTTTTTGGAACAATGACCCTGATGTTCTGGTTTAACTTTGGCTCGCTATAAAAAATATATATAAAATGTGTATTAGCGTACTAGCTCTTGCTCATCTGCATCTACCACCAGCATTTGAGTTGTTTTGTCTGTTAAACTGGAAATGTATGGTTCATGACACTGTTTTAAACTGCCAAGAGGAACAAGGCTGAGGGCAGGTACAGCTAGCGGTGTCCTTGTGCATATAGGGTTGGATTCATTATTCTACTTTCAGGGCATTGTAGTGGTAGATGGCAGCCTATATACAATAGATAAATGAATCAAATAAATCAACATGACTGAAATTAGGTCAGCTAGAAAGTTTGGTTTTAACTTTCCGATTAATTGCCCAGCCCTTCACCAGAACACTACATTTTTACCTCCTAATCTCTGAGTAGTTGCTGTGTGATTAATGTCCCATGTCCTCTTGTATGTTGTGTTTGTGTTTTTGCCCTCAACTGCAAATCAAATTTCCCCTTGAGGGACAACAAAGATCTGAAGTGAACTGAAGTACAACCTTCACAAAATGAACAAGCCACATATTCTAAAACAAATGGAAAGGAGAAGTCACCTAAAAGCTTAAAAGCCAAAAGCTTTCATTTTTGAATTTCCAACACACCATTAAATAAGTCTTGCTGCTCTCTGAATTAAACAGAAGCCAACACTGGTTAAAATTTCAGCAGGTGAGGCTGAACTTGACAGAACCTTGCCAGCTAAGGTAAACAATGAACAAGCTTTTACAAATTTAGGCCACTGGTGCCTCTTAGAACAGTGGGCAGCGACTTTAAAAACATCTAGCGGTGAGAAGCTGAATGAGTTGCAGTAGCTCTTTTCACAGGAGACCTGAAGGGCTCCCATCTGGTTAAGGTGAGCAGGGGACACATGGTGAAGTCTGCTAGGACAGAGTAAGCTGGGGAAGACTTCCTGAGAGGAGGCTGAGGAAGAGGAGAGGGAGTATGAAATGTATGAAGTTTGAAGTTCTGAACTAGTCCATGAAAAATCCTGGGCTGGGTTTCTGAGCCAAACTTCCCAAAAACATTCTATTCCATTGCTTTTAGCAATTCTACACAACTAACAAAGGGAGCAGCCAATGTCATACCTGCAACTTGGAGTGTAGCATGGCACTCGACTGCATGGATCATGACTGAAAATGCTGGTTTGTAACTAGAGCTCAGACTCCAAAACCTGATGCGGCAACCCAGTGGCCGCAACATCCATGGTTTGATTCCCGGTCATGGACCTTTGCATGACATACTTGTATCTGCCTCTACCTGTGTTTCCTGTCTCTCTCTAAAATGACTGTCAAATAAAGAGTAGAGTCTGGTATATCTGAAGGCTCATACATACATCACCAAACAAAGAACTGTAATGATAACATTTTATGTTCTTAGCTGTAAATCAACTTGAGGTAGCACTAATGGCTGCAAAAAGATGCAGGATTCAGTCTGTCTATGATAGCATGCTGCAAACTAACAGACAACACAGGGTTAAAATGCTTCTTCTAAATGCAAACAGGCTTGTTGTTGCCTATCAACAACAAACAGTACCTTCTAATACCTACAACTGATGGTTTACATTTAAACTGGTTAGTTTATATTTACAAGCAAATACAAGCAAACTACAAATCAAAATCACTTTAAATGTTTATGTGTCACTCTGTACTGTAGTATTACAGAATAGTTCAAAGTTTAGTCTGTTATGGCTGTGAGCAGTGTTTTCATGGGCAAAGCTGTTTAATTAATGGGATTTTTCTGTGAAGATTTTTAATTTTAAAATTTGAGACATCAGACTATTAGTCTCCAGGTTTGTTTGTCAACATGAAGAAGCCCAGTTAAACACACACAGGCTTGAGTCTAAGCCTCACTCCTGTAAGATATACTGTTTTGACAACAGTAAATTTATTTGGTTGAAGCTTTACACTGTTACATAGGACAAATTGCCTAATGCAGCAAAATGTTGATTCAATATGATCAACTGGCCCAAGGCTGTGCATCTGCAGCCAGAAAGCCTGCTGCTGTTGCTGTGGGTTAAGCTGTGGTACACAAGAAGTTTATCAGCTAGCCTATTCTGGGCTCAGGCGAAAGTACAAAAATAGTAACATATGATGGGTCACTATTAAAAAGAGATACACCAAGTATTGCATCTGTGTGTTAGCTTTAGCACATTATGGTTTAAAGTGCATTCTTGTAAAGGCATTTCAAAGATTAAAGGACATGAGGGTAACATTTCTTATACCATTTTTTTTAAATATTCAACCCTGTTACTTTAGTACTTCAGCAATATTCTGTTTCTGTGAACTATTACTAGTCTTCCTACTCACTCAACCCACATTTATGAAAATGGCAAAAATGGGTATCATAAAGATAAGGAAAAAAATAAAAAGGCATAAAATATTTAAGAAGTGAGACATCACAACTGCCATTATTCTACAAAACCAAGCATAACACCAGTAAAAAAACAACAACAAAGAACTCAAATAACTTAGCAAGCCTAAAACCAAGGATCGTTATCAAAAGGTTTATTCTCCTAAATCAAGAAATATTAAATAGTATTTTTTGCCTGCAATATTTTGCTGTTGTACCTCTAGTTTTTGGAAGACTTGTAATAAAAATAAACCAATCTGGTGTATTACAGTGTTTTAATAATCCATTATCAATACACAAACTTTCCACTGGGTACCATATTGGATGGCGCTGCTCTGCTGTATTCTCAGTTTAGGTTAGTGGTCATTTTGCTGAAAACATAGTTTATGGCTGTGGCATTTCTTACTTAACCACAGTACTATATGGTGTGAGTCATAGCAATCTCAGCCATGTGGATTTGTTGTGCCTACAGTGCCTGTAGTTCATCTGCATTATTGATCAAACCATGTTAATTTACTTCTAATGCAGAAGCAACTAAAATCCTGGTGTCTAGAGTTTTGGATGAAAAGTCACAATGAATTGTGGTATTTTTTTTTGCCATTTAATTAAACTTTACCAATGCTTTGCACAACACATCTCAAGAACCATTTATATAAAGATTTAGAATGAATGTGCTGTGTCTAAGACATTTCCTCTAACTTTATTTATGAGCTTCATTATTCAGGCTTTGTATTATACTGTTCATGATGGCATGAGTAAAGCAAGCAGGAAGGGTGTTAGAGTAAACAGACTGAGCACAGGCCATGACAGTGGTAATAGGATACAGTGCTACTATCAGCTTGAGGAATGCCCTGTCGTGTCAGAACATGAACAACGAGCAGCACAGTGACGTCTTGCTTCTCTCCTCTACTGACGCGCGACTCAAAATAAGGCATATATCTCTCTGCATACAGTTGCCCCGCAGTTAACTTCTGCCAGTTGTTATAAATGACCATTGCACATGCATTCTACATTAACCAAGCCACAACTAAGAAAAAAGAGCATGCTTTAAACTGGTGAATGAGCGGGAGGAATTACCCACAGTGTCATTCTCAACAACCCAAAACACCTATGTCACATTCTGAAACTTTCACACAGGAAGTTTATTAAGTCACTTTAAGCTGCAAAGACGATCATTTCAGCAGTTTCAGCGAGCATACATGTAAGATTAAATGATATGCATAATTCTGCTAATTGTGTCAACTGCTGTCAAGTACAATATCACTGCACATTGTTGAAATCAAACATGCCCAAGCCTAGTGAGCTTGGGCAAGATGACAAAATCTAGGGCTTAGGCTACAGCAAGCATAGCAGCATGATTTATTGTGCACACAATCCTTCTGGCTATATTTTAAGGCTTAATGCCTTAAAAACATTGCATCACAAGAGCTCTGACAGGATAGGCGTGACAAACTGAGTGTAGATTATGCCTATAGTGTTGACCCAGATAAACCTGTCCTATACAACTATGGTTTCCCTGGTTTTTTTTACGCTTTTGATTTAGAAAATACGTCCATGATGTCACAGAAAGCACACAGAGTGAACAATATAGTTTTCTTCTTCAAACTGGAAGGAGAGACACACTACTGAAGCTCTAATTGTCTGAAACTGCACAAATATGACCACGTTTTTAGGGTAAATATATTCAGTAGAACAGCACGATTAGAAAGAAGCCCTGCACTACTAATTAAAGTAAGTAAAGTAAAATACTTTTTTTTCTTAAGGTTTTTTTTTTACTTATGAAATTGTGCTGTAAACGCAGAGAGAAAATATGATTTATGATTCAATTAAAAATAAATTGTAGGCTAATGTTCACTCATAATTAGGGTATTTTAGCACAGAAAGAAAACAATGCTGGCAAGTTGAACGTCATAGGCTCCACATAGGAGGAATTAGGCAATGACTAATAAATGAATGAAGAAAATGACATAAAAATGAAATTACATCAATAGAATAAACTGAGATACAAGTAGTTACAGTCTTGTGAAGAAAATAAAGCAAATTTAAACTGTATGAGGTGATGTGTGTCATACCAAGCTAAAATACTTATATGGCTTGGTACCAAGTTATCACAAAATATACTCCACTGACCAAAACCAATAAAGTACAAATACACAAAGTCTCTTCTTCATCCACTTTCCTTACAGCTTAAATGTAACCATATAATAGAAAACACAAACTGGGTTTTTTTTTTTTTTCTGAGGGCATGTCTCTAGGGGCAATAAGGCTAACGGGACAGACACAGATTGCTGCAACTTGATTGAGCTGGACCTTGTCTGCCTGTCTGTCTCTCATTAAGCTCTTTTGTGAGCTCTTTCTATCCAGCTTATGTCCCTCTTCTTCTTTTTCTGTTTTGATGGATGCGGCTGTTCTTGAACATCTCCACAGACGTACTGTCAGCTCTCATCAGTATCAAAAAGTAATGAAACATTGCATTACCGTACATTATAAATGCACCTCAGTGGAGCTGCCGACTTTCTACAGAAAAGAATGAGCACAAAATATTTTCTACACAAAAATTTAACACCCAGTAAAGTATGACATTTTAAAAGAGAGCTATAGTCCAGTAGAACTATATTATTTACCATGTTAGCAGACTTTTATCCTTCAGGTCCGGGAATAATATAATTATCATTTTGCCATTAAAATCCCAAAACCAAGTGTTTGACAATTACACAGTGAACTTTTTTCAAATGAGAGTATAGACACAAAAAGATCTTTAGTAGATTTCCTGCAATATTAACATTGATAATTCAGAAGAAAGCCTCGATTAGCATCATTTCCCTTTTTTTTTAAAAAACTAAATAATGAACAACTGAATTAAAATGGGAATAATTACATTTAAAAAACTGAACAAAAGGCAGAAATTAGTAGGAACTGTCAGCATTTTCTACCAGGCCATTGTTTGGGAGGCGAGTTAAGAAACTGCAGGTTTATTTGATGCCACACTTACGCCGAGTTCGCTCTCTGCTGCATGTCCCTCCTATGTGTCCAGTGGTCTCACAAGGTGTACCCACTCCACTGACAGGACTGCTGGCCAGGCAAAAACTGTAAGCTCTGATGTGCAAAGCATAGCAAAGACAGCACTAAATCCATACGAGCCATGATGATGTGACCCTTCTGCTGCCTTGAGACACTCATCTCCCGTCACTAGGGTCAATAAGCAACATCCATGGAAGTAAAATAAGCACTAAGAGATGCAGACTGACAGCCCACATGCATTCAGTTTTACTAACTAATAAGAGAAAAACTGAGTGATCAAAGTCAGGTCCTGATATCCTCCAGCCACTGTTCTTAGGAGATAAACAGGTTGATCTTTCCCAATAAAGAGACTGAGGAAAAGTGTCACTCTGTAGTCTTGGCTCTCACTTCATCCTCTGACTTTCTCTGCCTTTCACTCTCCCCTCTTTCTCTCTCATAAAGTCATGCATCATGAGCATGATGCCTATTGGTTTCTCAAGCAGTCGGACAGCAACAGTAGGGAGTGGCATATCAGCACACATAGGCAACTGGATGAATGAGTACACATTCATGTGCAGCCCGTAAACACTCAGATATACAGACTTGCATCTGTGGAAACAAATCAACCTTATGACTAGCACTGGCCTTGGAGAGTAGTTTTCTATAAACCTGGCCTCAGCCAGGCTTAAAGATAAAAACACACAGTGATGTGAAGCTTGCTGCTCAAGCAATCTTTTAGTAAATAAATAAACACCAGAGCTTCTAATGTGAACACTGCCCAGGTTTATGCACCAACCAAGTCAAACAACAATTATGCAAATTGTGATCATTAAACATTTACCTACATTTGTGTGCTCAAATTTCCACAATGGAAAGAAAAAAAAATCAAGCGCAATGGAGGTGTCAGACTGACAGCAGCTGTGAATTTGTTTTGTTTTGCTTAACACATGACAGATAGCTTGTTACCTCAGTCAGCATAAAAGAATGACAGCACACAGAGGCAGACTCAAACCATACAAATGGAAAGATGGGAAAGAGCCATCCATGCATCTTCAGCCTTGCTCAGCTTCAGTGCTAACCAACCATCTTCATTTTAATGCCCAGCCAGACACAGGGACCAAAGCCGACATCTCGGCTTTCCTGCTGTGAATCAGCCTCCCTGAAATAATATCATTACATCAGTGACAATAGGCTTCACTGTCATCTACCCATACAGTTCCTCATGAGCATTTGATTTCTACAAGCAAAGACGCCCAGTTAAGAATGTTAACATAAGACAGACAGTGTATCTCAAATACAACAGAGATGTGCTAAACTTGCTTTCAGTTGTGTTGCCGTTCTTTTGTACAAGTAACAATTCCCTAATAACACTATTATCATATTCGTTGTGTAGGAAGTCATGTCTGTAATACTATTGTACACATGTCTAAACTGGCACTGTAACACTCACAATGCAAGGTATTTAACTTACTATTCAGCACACCTAACTGATGTGAAAAGTCATTCAAATCAAAAATCCTGGGTATTGTCAAACACAACTGAAATACTTTTGAAGATCCTGTTAAGGCCACAATGAGTGGCTCAGAAGTCTTGAAAACAGGATGCAGGACAGAAAAGGCAGGGCAGTGTAGGTATTGGAAGGGCATGACAGGACATTGCGTAACACACTGAAAATGCATGGAAACCATAGGCTTTGCCTTATCAATGCACAACACAGAGCTTTCACCAATAAAAATGGATCTGGTATTTTAATCAGTGGGTCTAGTAAACCCACCATGTTTACTACAACATGTGCATCCTTTTCTGAAATGTTTGGCAGCCTGAGATGGCAGTTGTGAAAACAGATTTATATAAGCTGCAACAGTATAGCTTTCCAGGTAAAAGTATTGCTGTAATTGCTGTAAAAAATTGCACGCTTAATTCAAACTGCTTGGTTTATCTGTAATCAAAACTGTGTGATGACTGATCTTACCCCATTAATAAAACCCTGTTGGCTAGTTGTAACATATGGGTATAACCTAATTAAACTATGTGACATGATTCTTGTGCCAATTTTAGAACTCCATTGTATCTGCCATCTTAAACAAAGGGAAATTAGTTAGTATGGGTGCTCAATTAACACTGCAGTTAAGGCAATGTTTCCACTGCCAACTGCCAAATAGGTAAACTCGTTCACACAGCCACTGATCTTCAAATCCAACTTTTCATTCCTTTTTTTCCCTCCTTCCTCCAACCACCAATTCCTCTGGGGAACCATTTATGACTTAAAATCCTTTCTAATCTTCGTGGAAACTCAAAATCAACGACTCATTTCCCAGTGTGCTGTTTGTTTAAGCTCGGGCATTAGGCTGAAGGTTTCTACAAGCAGCAGCAATGAACGCTGCTGGGACCACCTGACATCTTCACGCTTGCCTCTTCGTTAAGACATCATGAGTGTGAAATTCTTACTGCAGCGCTGGAGCCATTGTTTATGAATGACATACTGTGTTACAGAGGTGTGAATAAATGGGACTGCTGTTTGTCTCTCTCACTCACACACACACACACACACACGCGCACGCACGCACACACACACACATTCACTCTTACAGCACTCTGCAAATGTGCCAAGTTAAGTTTTCACAGTCACTGTGCAATACACAGTGGGGCTACTTCCAGCAGTGTGGAAGTTTTCCACCATCACTCTTTAAACATGTACATCGCAGGCTGCTAACATAACTCAAAGGAATACAACATCAGTTTAGGAGCCCAATTAAAGAAGCATACAAAGCTCACTACACACCTGAAGAGACAGGGTGTGATTCACAATCACTCAGGGTAGTCAGCTGTGAATGTAACATCCATTGCTGCCAATGGTAAATTTGGTATGCTATTATAAGCACAATGAAAAAAACACTGTGACAAAGTCCATCAAGAAAAAACAAATGCATGCATGTCTTTTATATGCATGGATTGGACATTCACATACATTGCATGACAGTAGATGAGTTGATTGTATGCCATATAACGTGCCATTGGGTTCCTTACACTTCCTCCAGGCCAGAGATTGACCCATGTCTATGACTGTGATGCATTCTGCCTGAATACCTGTATATTAGATAAAGCATCATCTATAGGAAAACATCACTGGATCAGACAATAACCTCACAGAGAGTCCCCTGTCTATCACAGTGAATCAGTGACACATCCTGAAGGAGGGACATATCCTCGCCTTAACTGGGGCATCATTACATGGCAGGGGCAGCACCTTATAACTTGTCTGCTCTTGAGAGGCATCCAATGCCACACCAGAGTATGAATGAAGGCAGTGTGCCTCACTCTTAGAAGAGCCTGTGTCTGGCCTTGCAAATATTGCCAATGTTGCAGGTGTTCTCATGATGAGCACAGGCATACATTCATTTAGCATTTGATCTCAATGTTTTATGAACCAGATTTTTTCTAATTACATTTCTCTGGTAACAATAAACTATTTAATTGAAAACTGAACCAATACATCGTCATAAATATTCTTTAATGTGAGGAAAATAGTACATCATAAAAGCTTATTTTTTGTCAGTATTTTTCTTAGTGTGTACTTCTCAAGGCCTGTAAATGCTGTAAGAGTGAACTTCATTTTTATGAATATTGTCATAGACAATAGACTTCACAACACCTATTGGGAAACAGCTGGCTAATAATAACCAGCAACTTCTGTGGTCCATCTTTCCGGTGTATTCATCACCACTACAACCAATTCAACAAAACCACAAACCCAAAAGAGGAAAAGATGAGTTGTGCATGTTCCTTGCACAACTCAGTTGAGCAAAGTGTTTCAGGAAAGGACAGAGTGAGTTGATTCATTTCGACTCTCACCAGCGTGTTACGTTATGTGTGTTGGTGAAAGTGTCAGATAAACATTCGACTACAAGTCTCTCATTGTGAAACGAGCAAGACCAAAGAAAATCAATGCCATTCATGCACAAGTGACAACTGTTCCAGTGCGTCTCTGGCAACACTACAAGTTGATAAACTGGAATGCAAGTGCAAACCGATGGAGAAGTATTCCCTTGGCAAAACAACTACTTCCATGCCAGTGCTATATGTAAGCACTTGGATTTGAGTGAGGTTAATTCTATTTAGGCTTGTTTATTACCAGTACAGGCAAGAATGGTGAAATGCTGGCCTTCCCCTTCCTCTGTAATCTGACAGGGAGATATAGGGTAGCTCCTAAAATAAGAGCTGAATCCACACTCCAGGCCTAGGCACTTCCATATCTCACAGTATGAGGGCCAGAAATGACAAAGCTCAGTCAGCTCTTCTCTAATGAGACTGTAACAAATGGGAGGGCCGTATTTAGGTTATTACAACACCAGCACACACCCGGGTTTGGACATGTGCTTGTGTGCATGCCTGACAAATTCATAAAAACAACTTAGGATAATACATTTTACATGCTGCTACTAAAAAGGGTTTACAAATACCTGGTTTTAGCCCTGTTTCATTTTAATCACAAACAAAATATTGTATTTCAATCACATACTTTCCATTTAGTAAAGAGGACTGTAAACTGAGATTTCCTGAGACGTATCGGGGTCAATCTGGGCATATTCTAATGGATCACATCGGCCAAAATAAACCAGATGAAATGCCTATCCTTCTTTCTTTACTTTACTCTACTATACTTTGTTCACCTCAGCCTTCTAGTGCTACAGCCCAGCTCCTGTTTTTGACAGCCCACAATGCAAGCATTTCACTGCATATATGAATTTTAAAAAGGCACACCTAGTATGCGCTAGTGAAAATAAACATACTTTATCTTATTAAATCTTTTTTTTTCTCTCCTTTATCCTTCCTGTTAGTAAAAAAAATCAGGTTGCCACTTTTGAGCCAGCAAGGACTGATACTTTTGCCAGTTAAAATGACAAACGTTGCTAGCACCCAGTCACTTATCATAAATTTCATGAGTAACATGATGATAGGCCAAAATAAAACTTGGTTGTTGTCTGATTAAAGTGGTATCTGAAGCTGATGTCTGCATTCGCCCAACGATCATTTAAGAGGGGAGAAACACCAATCTGTGACACTAGACACATTTCTAACTCTACATTTAGGATCTGACTTATCAGCAGATAAACAATATTAAAAAGGGGCAAAACAGCTGACTAGCTATAAGTAGACAATTGTTCAGAAAACAAACAAAACTATATTTTAGCCCACCTCTAGTTTCCATATAGCATGATGGAGAATAATATTTCACTGAAAATCATCTGGTAAGCACTGCAGAGACAAACAATTAATCAAAATAAAGAATTTAATTAAGAAGATACAGTATTAACACAACAAGTATTTGTGCATCCTCTGAATATCAGCTGCAGATGTTTCATCGCTCAGACTCAAACTGAACTCCATAACATTGGGATCATTGCACTGTGCTTACATGTCAGCAATTCTCATTCAATTATCATACAGACTAATAAACAGAATGGAAAGCTTTAATTTGAAATGGGAGCGATACTAGTCCAACATGAAAGAGCCTGATTAGAAGATATGGCAACCAACCTGAACACGACACCTAACATCGCTGAGCATGTAACACGTTATGATCTGTTATTATTTTTTGTCTTCATCCCCATCTTTTTCCCTCTTTGTGTTTTTGTTGTGCCGTCCTATCTTATTTTTTTGTACATTGTCTTGTCTGTTTCTCTTTGCCACTGTATAATATAGATGCTTGTTTATTTTCTGTATACAAGTCTCAACATTGCTACTCAACCAACATTTGCTACATGTGTACTTGTAATGTGTGATATTCAAAATCTCAATAAAATATTAATCATAAAAAAAAGAATGAACACATAATCTATGTCTTACTTCATACTAATTTTCCTGAATGAAAATCATTAAGACTTAAGTCTGTTTTCAGGAGAACGCAACAGCCCATTTAATTTCTTTATCTTAATTTACCTATGTATGCCACAGCCCTTTTTGTACAAGACTGGACGAAGCTTAGTTTTAAGTGCAGATCACTTTTTTTTGTGACGTATTACTTTAACTGTGGACTCAGCAAATAATTTGTATTGTTTATTATTAACATACATGCTAGAGTTGCAAAGATCAGTGGATTAATTGAGTCGTTAACTATTAAGTTAATTGCCAACTATTTTGATATTTGATCATTTGGAGTTGTTCTTGAAGAAAAATGTGAATATTTTATGGTGTCTTTAATCTTCTATGACAGTAACCTGAATATCTTTGGGTTGTGGACCGTTGGTTCGGAAAAACAAGACTTTTGGATATAATCTTGGGATGATATGGGACAATTTTCACAATTTTCTGACATTTTATGGACCAAATTAATTAATCGAGCACATAATCGACAGAGCAATTAATAATGAAAATCATCATTAGTTACAGTCCTGTTTACTAAAGTGAAAATAACTCATGTCAATTACTCAAATGCAACTTTACTCATACAATAAGATGTATCTTATAGTTTACAAATTGTTTATGATTGATCAGTAATTTATCAATTAGCATCCCTACTCTTAATGTATCACTTCAAAATTAATTATGTAAAAGTTTAAAATATATATGAAATGGACATTAATCCTGTCTTCTTTGCGTCATTCTGAGTAGAGGAAACATTTCATTCCAACAGTTTGACTTAACTTTAACTGTTCAAACAAAGTGTATCATCACATGAACGTATCATTAAACTGAGATCACTTCAATAAGGCCACTCTGGTCTCATTGCCACAACTCTTTGGTTATTGGTTATAAAAACCCATAGTACAGAAAGTATTAATAGTGGGCTGTAAGTGTAGATCACAACTGCTGACAGGTGAGAGTAACACAAGCTTTGTGTATGACCTACTGGAGTTAACAGTGTGTCAAATCCAGAGTGTGACAGCAGGAAGCAAGTAAAACCACCGATACAGGACGCATGAAAATGTTGATTTCAAGACGTCATTTCTACTGGTAGTATACTTACTGGTTTGTGGGAGGTGCAGTGAGGGGGAACACCGCCTCTTCTTCCTCATATTCCGGTCCATCCTGCATGTCACTTTCATCCATAGTGCCGCCAAGAGCCCCATAACCTGGAGGCGGAGGAGGAGGTGGCAGTGGGGGGAAGGCAGAGCCCCCATCCGGGCCTGTTGATGTGGGTGAAATCCGACTAGCCGGACCCTCCGAGGTGGGAGAGCAGCATATGCCGCCCACGGTCCCTGAGCTTGTTCCTTGGAAAGCTGAATGTCCACCTCCTGCTCCGCCACTCCCTGTTGCGGACAGTACTGGTCCGGTCATATCCCCACTAGACTGGGGGTAGATAATACTCATGTCAGGCAGCGAGTCTGGAGAGGTGTTTGAATGTTGGCGGAGGGTTGGTGGTGGTCCTTGCCCCAAATCAGTTCCTCTCACTCTGGTCGACTTGGAGTAGTAGGGGAAAGGGGCCGTCTCCGGGCCTCCTCCGCCTGCCACCCCTGTCCCTGTCGTGACCGAGCCCGTCTCCTCACTGCTGACCTCCGCAGCCATCATAATAGAAAAATACGTAGAGGGGAAAAAGTCCAGAAGGGAACCTGCCCTTCCCCTCTGTTTCTACAATACTCCTTCAGCGTTTGGGCTCCAGGGAAACAACACCAAAAGTTTCTCAAAAAACGCGTTTAGCTAGCCAGCTAACGCTAGCCGAAAAGCTAACTTAGCTTATTTGGCTGCACTAGCGGGCGTTAGCTTCAATAGCCGAGCTAACGCTAGCGGGACGGCTAGCAGCTTCGAGACACTTGATGAGTTCTTGCTCGCTATGTCTTCATTGTTTCCTGAGTTTAAAGTTCACATAGAAACACTATCTGGAAACTAACATTCAAAATATTTCAAATCGAATATAAATTCACCCAGTATTTCCTGTTTTTTCTGTTCGGACTTCACCCTCGGCACCAGGCAGACCACTTCTCCGGGGAGTGTTGTTTTATTGTCACTGTTAGTGTGTAATCCCCGTCTCTTTTTTCCAGTGTTGTTGTTTTCTTTCTTTCTTTCTGAGTTTCCAGTCGTCTCGGGTAGAGTCCACAAACGACACAGCCTTACCGCCTAGATCCCCGAAACGGTGTGCTGCTCTATACAGACTCCCATGTCGATAAACCAAAGTAAAATTTTCTTGCGTATTCAAGCTAAGTTCGCCTTTATTTCTGGGTTTCGGGGCTGGTGGCTTGCCCGCTGCTGCGCTGCTCTTTCTCCCCTCCCTCTCCCACTCCTCTCCAGTCACATAACAGACAGAGCCAAGTGAACACAGAGCAGTGCCGGTTCAATCCATGACATCTTCAATCAGGCTACTATGAGAATTGGGACTCACATCCAAATTGAGATCCATATGAAACTTTCTAATGGTTTAAAATATGACTGCACCATGACTTTGTATACGGATTAGCGAGTGGGTGTGGCTAGAATTAACTATAAATCTCTTGCTCGAAGACATATTAATAGTAGTATAGGTGCATGCCAAAATCAGCATTGCTGATTGATTACGCATTTTTTCCATGTAAATTATTAAATGTTCAGCCATCTTTTTTTGCACTTACTGTAATTTTGCACACAACTTCTAAGAAGAAGTCAATCCTTTTGGTTGTCTGATAAGTAATAGGTATATCAGTCACTCAGTTGGAAAGACAGAAAATAGGAACAGTAAAAAAATAAAATAAAAAGATAAGGATGTATAACATCAGATTTTTCAATCTGTTCATAGTGGTGTGATGGTGTAATCATTCTTTGGACACTTTCATTTAATTGATTGTGATTCTAAGGAGTCCTCCTAAATGGCAATATACAAAAAGCTTGTCAATGTTACTGGACTGACATCATTCAGTCTTACTGGCATTTTACCTAATCTTCATCCTTTGTTTCTGGTTGCTGAAGACAAAATGAAAGATAGAGTGGGAGCTTTTAATTGCCATTTTTGACAGAGTGCTGAAGACAGTATGAATATAGCTATGACTCTCAGAAAGTATACTGTTGTTCATTTTATCTTGAGTGAGTATTTCATTCTCATTAATTTACTTTAGTTTTTTTTCTGCATTACATTATGTTAGATAGACTGAGCTGCTTGAAGTCAGAAAGCACAAGGACAGTTATATGTTCTTGGCGTTAACCTTAAGATTGGTAAAATTCAGTTGGACTCATAACCATTTGAATAGCTAGCTCCTGTAATTTTAGGACAGCAACATAATGATCTTAAACATGCAGGCAAGACTTCCAAGGAGATGTTTGACAAGACTGATAGCAAACACTCCTGAAAACAAACAAGTAAACATGGCAGAGCATTGCCAGGGACGATATCACACATCTGCTGATGTCTGTGGGTCATAGATTAACTGTAGCAACCAAAAATATGTGAAACAAAACTGTGCTCTAGCATACGAGTGGCAATCAATAGTGTTGGTGAGTCTTTTGTTCATAACGTTGCACTTAACACATTTCCTTTAGAACACAGTTTAATAGCAGCACCTAAAAAGTAACTTAACATTGAGCACATGCCCGAATATAAAAAAAAAACTGTGAAAGGGATTGTTAACTAAGGAGTACGTCAGCAAACGCAACAGAGGTGAAGCAACACAATGGCATCTAGAAGCTATATAAATTCTGATCTTGCCGTTTTAAATACCAGACTGGACATTCAAATGTCGTTTGCAGTCCAGGAAGTTGATTTGTAAGCTGTAGTAAGTCAGCCATGCGCTAACCTTGACCCAAGCTTACATGGTATTGAGCTGCTAGAACAACGGGCCAATGTTGTTCTCCACCCACCATCTCTAGTCATGCCCTGAAGGCAGCTGCCATCACCATTCCCCCTCCACACTGATCCATCTTAGAGCAACTGGCACTGTAAAAAAGGATGCTTGGATGTCCTCTTTCTCATTGCTCACAGGAGTTCTACTTCCTGTATAAGTCATTTTCTCAATTTCTTCACCCTCATGTCTTTGGACCATGCATCCTTTTGTACCGTGATTTGACAGTCTTTTATATAGACACGGATGGACGCACAGATAGATAGATAGATAGATAGATAGATAGATAGATAGATAGATAGATAGATAGATAGATAGATAGATCACTGCAAAACAGCAAAGACATGGATACATATTTTGTCAGGACTGACAGTGATCTTTCATCTAATGTGACCAACAACCTATCGGTGCCCCTTTCCTATCCTTTGCTCTCTCTGTTTTCTGAGTGCTCTGCTCATGAGGAAAACCTGACATGAGCTGTGATAGAGGTGGATGGGCCTGGGTGTTAAAAAACTATACTGCTACTCAGGGGGAGGCACACCACCTTGTGTTCCCGTGAGTCACTCAGGGAGCTGATGCCTGTGTACTCCAGTAAAGCTACGACTTCACTCAAATCAGTGAAGGTCAGTGAACTGTGAAATCTCAAGGTTGACATTGACTTGACATGTAAACCATAAGAGCCACTCTACTTGAAACACAAAAGTACTCAGTTGTAAACATGCAAACAAACATGCACCACTAGCCATAGTCTTTAAGCATCAAGCACATAGAGCACTCTAGTGTAAGTAGGTTTTGAAATGGCACAACAGCCTGGAGATTTTTTTCATCAAGCCATCATTGCCCCTGCATTTACTGTATGGTGCTAAGGCCATGCCTTAGGCTTCATTGCTGCTAGGTCCACAAGTCCTCCATCCTCATTTGGCCTTATATGGTGGTGTAATCTGGAGGACTGGGATCCCCCTCTGTCTCTGTGTGGCAGTGTCCTGTAGATGCTCCCAGATTGAGGATAATGAGATTGTAGACAGGATGCGGCTAATTGCCTTTCCCTGGAAGGCAGCTGAATGGAGAGGACCTTCTTCATACCTGCCGAGATGTGGAGTAACCATTCTCTTACACGTTTGACTTCTATCACTGACTGTGTTTATTTGTATAAAAAGGGAGGTTTCAGACCTGTAAAGGTTAAATAATCAAGTCCAAAATCCAACCTCAGTCTGTGTGCATACATTTACTGTGTATATGCCCTGTGTGTCCTTCTTGGATTTTGTCTGCATCCATGTACACGTTCATGTCTTTGTCTTCATCTTCATATCTCTGCATGTGTGTTCTGAGAGAGGGGCTGGCTCTGACTGACTGCCAAGGGGAGGAAGAGTGTGTGAAGGAGAACGGCAGGGCAGCCTGGCTGTTCTGCTCTGTTTCACCATAACTGTGTTGTCAGATATGAGGATGAGCACTGATTTGAGTACCATGGGAGCCTGACTGGGTGTCGACTGAGGGCTCTCATCCATATTCATTGTCATATTATCATAACACGTCATTACCCACAAAGAAGACAGCACACAGGAAGATCGCCACCCTCTTTTGCCTTTGAAGAAATAACGTTTTTTTGTTTTGTTTGTGTGTGTGTGTGTGTGTGTGTGTGTGTGTGTGTGTGTGTGTGTGTGTGTGTGGGTGTGTGCATGTGAGTGTGTGTGGAGGACGTTGGGGTGTATTCACTGTCATGTTGCTTGTGATGGAAAGAAGTAGCCTCAATATATTTTTATGTAATTTATAAAATAAGATCCCTTTTTGTTTGAAATATGATCAAAACTACCTCACATTGGTAAATGTGAATGAACTGTGGCCATTGATTGTATTGGCTAACAAGATATTTCTCCACTCTTGTCATTTATCACATATTGAAGTGCTGCAGCAACCATGCAGACATTCTAATAAACATGTGGTTTGGGTGTGTGCTAATCCTGTATGGTGGATATGTAAGGTAAAAGTCAAGTGCATCTGAGATGCACTTGCTTTCTCAGGCTCTCTTTCTCTTTCTGTCAGTTTCCTCAAACACAAACCACACACGTACACAAGCATGAATACACCTTCTTTAACACAATCTTTATGATGTGTGTCAACTGATTAAGCCCTTGGTGTCTCATTTATGTGATAATGTGGTGGTTGTCTCAGTGAAGCACACACATTAATACATGTTCTGGCATCCATACTCAAGCCCACTTGCCTCAACTTCCTCAACTCAATCAGAGTATACTTCTAGTCACATCAGAACTTGTGTGAATAATTCACTGGACTAACATAAAAGTTTAAAAAAGGGGGTGAGTGACACATGGATGAATAGCGTGAGCAAACGTCCCTGGGAGCAGGGGCCTAGTTTTCCAACATTACTTTCATGGGATTTATGAAACCCTCCAATGCCATGTCCAATGTTAACCAGATGCTTAAAATTTAATGTAACGTGTGAATTACCAATGTGAATTTCAAGATGGGACATAAAATTTTGAGTAGTCTGAAAAAATGACCTGAGAATATGTCTCTGATGGTGCTGGCATGCAGTGTAGTGTTTGCTATGTAGAATTACCCAGGCAAATCCACACAAGGGACCGCACTGATTACAAATTATGTTTGGGAATATTTTGTATAATTTATCCGTAGCATTTAGGTTTCAGGTTGTCAGTGCACCATGATATTGTTGGCTAACTTTCTGTAGCTTGTTTCAATTTTGGAGGCTACAGCAAAGATTTAAGATAGTCCTTCAAATATCTTTTTCATCTGTTCTGTTTTGTAAAATAACTTTCCACATGGCTGCAGTTCCTCCCTTGCACAAGATGGATCTCATGAGGTAGCAGGTCATTCTGTGCTGTTGCTGAACAGATGTGTGTGTGTGTGGCTCTGTGTGGGTGTGTGCATGTGTGTGTGTGTGTGTATGTGTGTGAGGTGACATGCAGTGTATATAAAACAGAGTGTGAAAGAGACAGAAGTGTGCAGCCTGCTGCATATTTGTGCAGCACACTCTTACATTTGTTTCCCTGCCTGCACACTTGTCTTGTAATATTCTAATTGATGCCGGATGAGACTTCTTTCAATATGTGCCTGCTTGGCCTCAGTGTGTCAGTGAGTTACTAATGTGTTGAGCAGGCTATGGCACAGCCTGCTGCGCTACACCTCCTTCAGTCCCCAAAGGAGTTGGAGAAGGCAGATGGAGAGGCTGTGGTGCTTTATTAGTAGATATCTGAGGGTTGTGTGTGTGTGTGTGTGTGTGTGTGTGTGTGTGTGTGTGTGTGTGTGTGTGTGTGTGTGTGTGGTGGTGTGTGAACACATGCACATGATGAATGCATTTGCTTCATTACCAAACAGTGTGGCATTAAAAATAAAAGGACACTGGGTTTCCTTCTTTACAGATGAATACTGCAGAGGACAGAGCCCTGCAAATAACTGGTTTACTTTTCACAATAATACCAAAATAATACTGACACTGAAAGCCTTTCCTTTTTCTTTTTCTTTTTTGTTACGTCCAGACACTTACAGCGACAGCCAGACACAGTCTGACCAGAAAAAAATTCTCCTACTTTCACTAGTGTAGTGGGCTGTTTTTCACTTTCTTCTTTCAGAGGGCAAGCGGGGGAGTTTGCAGCTGCCACTTGAATGCACATATGGGCAGAGTGGTGGTGAGATGGGGGTGGGGGGACAGAGAGCACATGGCCCCCTCAGTCACACTTTTAAAGAGCGATGTTGGTAGAAAATGGGCAGCCCTATGCATGCATAACTTTTCAATTTGTGTTATGAGAGCAACTTTGACAAAAGAGACTGAATAGATCACACACTCACTCACATACCCAGATATTAACAGACATTCTGAGAAACCTTTTCTTCTCTAAATTTATCTTCCAAATTTGTAATGTGATTTTTGTTCAGAGAGCTAGTTGGGAGAGCAGCATAATCTAATTAGCTTCACTGCCACTGCCAGCAATAGACACATTTAGTTACACAGAGGGGGAAAAAGGGTTAACTAGGACATATCAGTTCATGTTTTTGTAATCATGAGTATTATGCTTTTCATTTATGTATTTAGACTTGATTATTTTATTATTTTATATGGTTAACTATCTCTGTCATTGAAATTGTACATGTAAATGAATTGATATGTCACTGCTTTATTCAATGGGCTAAAGCTGCTTCTGCGTATTTAAAACTATATTCATTCACAATTGAAAAATAATTGAAAAGACTGTGTAAATGTCCAACTTGTGTGGTGGCTGGATCTAAATTTTGCAATGCATTGTCATATTGCTTGAAAAGATGCTTGTCCAGATGGGCTCTGGAGGGAATTAAGAGCACTCAAGCACAAGTAGAATGACAACTGATACTCTACAGACCACTATTGCAACTAATGGACTGCATCAATAAGAGAAGCCACATTCAGCTTTTAAGGTTAAAAAAAGAAAAGATTTTACTGATTCAAGTTAATAAGTCTAATTTACTTGGCACACATTCAGATATATAATGCTCACAACTTCCCATTTTATATGACAATCCAATTTCACTAGTTCTGCGGGATCAATATTTGGAGGAAAAAATGCTCTGAATATAAAAGGGGAATGTGAAGGATGAAGACCTTCCACTGTATGAAAATGCACTGTGTGGCTCAGCGCCCATGTTTGGGGTTGATGATCAAATGATATCACCCTGGCACCAACGGTCTGGGCGGTTCTTTTTCCCGTCTGGGGTTGCCATGAGAGATGGACAGCAGCTCTCTGGGGGCCAATGAAATGGGTTGTCATTAGAAGCACTTCCTGTAAAAAGTTACTTACAAATATCAGACTCATAAAAAACAACAATGTGTGTGGAATGTATGTGTGTGTGAGAGAGAATAAACACAAGCATGGTCTTATTAAAGGAATATATAGAGGGCCACAAGTGTCACAGAAATAGTAATAAAGAATTCCATTAATTAATAACTCATTTTATAATAAAAACAGGAATTGGTTTACAAATCAATTAATAAATAAATAAACTACATCATAAAGTAATTCATTCATTACTTGATATTTTAATGGGCAATAAAAAGAGGAATTACAAAAGTAATGTCATGATCGTGCATTTGTTTTTGTTTTTTTATTCCCTGCTTGAGTTCTCCTCCAGAGGCTGGGTGACAGTTACCTAATTGAGTGGAGCAGCTCCCTAATGCACACCTCCCTTCCATCTATCTATCAGCCACAGTATAAAAACACTGGTCTTCTCAAGATTCATCGCCAGAAAGTTTCTGCTGCTTCTTGTGGTAACTGTTGGCTCAAACCTGTAGTGAAACTTCTAGTGACTGATTAATCCAGTGTGTTGTTTGTGTTGCATCATTTGCTTACCAATGCCTTTTTCTTAGTTTTTTTCCAGCTCTGCTGCCATTGTTTGCTCCAGCCCCCAGCCTCTCTCCACCTCAGCCTTAAACTACACCCGCAGCCAGCCTTGTCATGAGACAATCCTTTTCCCCTCCACTCCACTGTCTCTGCGTCTGCTTTTGGGTCCTATAGAAAACCACATTGTCACAAGTAATTTAAAAATGAAATAATTATCCATCGATAAATCAAATTAGAAAAAGGATTTACAAAAACATAAAATTGACTATTGACTAAAATACATTGAGTTGCTGAATTAATATTGGAATTTCAAAATCAATTTGAAAATGCAGCTTGAGAAATAACTGAGTTTAAAAACTGAATTAAGAACACAGCTTTTAATCGGGCAATTAAAAGGACAACTCACTTTCTAATTTGTATTTTTCATTTGCATTTCCTTTTCCTATTAGTGAACATGTTAGCTAATGTATTTGCTGAGTAATTTAGCTTCTTCTTTTCGCCTCTCCATGTTACCTCTCTATGACACTTTGCACTGCAAAAACAAAGGGGTGGCCCCTGGTTTTTATAGTCTAATACAAGCTCTGTTGAGTCTGTAAGTAAAGGTTGTCACATTATGTCCACAGTTTGATTGTCTGTAGTGGTATTCCAGTTTTATTCTAACAAATGTGGGCTAGCTAAGTAGTATGCGGGCTATACGTCTAATTGACGATTAGCACCAACAGAGCAAACACTAATGTGATGTAAAACACACATAGGACTGTTACCTTAATGAAGGTGAGTTCACCCAGCTGTTAACAAAGGAGCATGGGACAGGGAGATTGATTCATATTGTTTAGCAGAGATGCTAAATAGAGAAGCTAACGTAGTAAAGTGGGTGTATTGTATAGATACTGCAAGTACGCAGATAGCCTTTTTTTCCCACTGCATTTCATGACATATAGATCCACTTGAATCCATTAGCTAACATGTTAAATAATTGGAGAAGAAAATGGGAAAGGCAGTTACCCTTTTAGAAGCTGTATTCTTAATTCAGTTTGCAAATTCATTTATTTAGTATTTATCTTTTGGAATGGAAACATTTGGTAAGAACATAAACACAAAATTGCATAGCACAATGTAAAAACCTATTGACGTCTGTACATAAAGCATGAAAAAAATGTGATAAAAATTCAGCATTCATGTCTTTGACCCCATTAGTCCAAATTTATCACTTCACTAAAACAGGAGGGGTATATTGCCTGATTCTTTTATGGCCCAAAGCTACTGTTCATGTTGGTTTGCTGCATCAGGTGATGAGTCAGTCTAAATGAGGTTATCCCATCCATCCGAACATGCAGGCTGACACCAAAAGCTACTCATTGCCCAACCCATTTGAGCAACAGCTGAGACATCACACACCCCACTAACTGTCCACTGAATGCATGACATCATCTCCACTCCTGTGTTTCATATGCTTCAGTAAGGGATTAATGTCGCTCTGGCTAAATTAAGACTGCTGTTGCTCTTTTGCCTATTCCTCTGCTCTCTGTCTCTTTCATTACAACCCACTAATAGCATTTCTGTTACTCCTGCTTTTGTCTACCATTTTCCTCTTGTCTTAATCATCCTCTCTCTTGTTTCCTCTTACTACTTTTTTTCTCTGCTCTCTCATCTCTCCCCTGTCCCTGCATGTCACTGCCTTCCTCACCACCTCACCTTCCAACAGCCCCTAAGGCCATGGCGACATGTGCATTGCAATCTGCAGCCCCACTGCTCTGCTGTCTCCCCAGGCCACCCTAGGCCTCCCCCATCACCCTGTACCCTCCCCTTGTGCTTTTAGGCCCCTCTGTTTAATTCATGAGCTTCCTGTGGCTCCTGTCATGTCTCATCGGGGCCACAGGAAGGCACGGTGTAAATAATGGAGCATCCCCAAAGACATGTTCAATGCTGACTGTCACAGCAGCGCACCATGTGCTCCCATGAAGAGGACAGGACAACAGTCTGTGTTTCTACGCTTCTCTAACACATATGTCTAGCTCATAACATTATTTTTACACATATGGTAAACAGAAAGTGCAGCTATGGAAGTGTTGCATGCATTTGCATATGGATTGACACGCAATATTTCTCTCATCAAACATTTTGTACCTTCCACATACAAAAAAAAAAGTATATTTATTTTCAACTATTTATTATAATGTGTTTATCATGTGCCTCTTCTGTCTTTATTGTTTTATTATTGCTGTTTTCTGATTCAGGACCCGAGTACCAAATTTTGTTCCCTTTCACGTGCCAACATTCTGTGGGATGACAATAAACTTCCTTGAAATTAGTGTTATCATCTTAGCCTCTTTCACAGGTATTACGTTAAGTGATAAATTATTATTATATTTACATTTCAAGTATTCCCATCAATAGGCTTTAAGGCTGTAGATTGTTTTCCTCCCAAAACCAAGCTGCGGATCATTTATCAAAAAGCATAACACTCACATACTGCGAGAATCTTTACCATTGATCAACTCTATATATACACAGCAGAGGGGGTTTGAAGCAGCATCCCATCAGCGATCTTCTGTGAAATTGTTCCTCAAACCCCCTAACAGAATGTGCAGATCAATACTGTTGTGAGACAAAACAAGAAATCAGGGCAGCAGTCAGGAGGCGAGGCCCTCAGCTAATTCTCACAGGGCAGTCTTTAGAGGCAAGTCTTTAGGATGATCTGCTTGTTAAACATAACTAAGCAATACCTCAAACACAGTAAAGATCGCCTTGTCCTACTCAAATATCTACCTTCAGGATATTCTGCGTACATCAATAAAGAATGGATCAGGGCAGGAGACTAAGCCTGGATCGGGTAGTAAAGCTCCAGGAGCCATATACTGTGCTTGTAATTTGTCTTCTTTTCTTTGTGACAGCATCACTCACCCTGCAGGATCTCTCCAATATCAATTTTGAGGGCATCAAGGATGTTTATGACTTTCTATAAATTGGACAAACAAGCCAGCAATGTCAAGGGGGGCCTCAATGCTGTGATGCACAGATAGAAACTGACTCAGCTGTGGACAAAAATAAGCTGAATGCGTCATTAATCCAAGCTGACCACATACATTTTCTCTGTGATGGAGCAACTACAATTTTTTTTACAGTTGCCTTTCAAGTCTACAGGAGGTGTTTCATACTTGAAATACAGATTTTGAATGGTGGGTGTGTGAGAGAGTATAAAAGTTTACAGTGGGCTTTGGTCATATGTTATTTTTCCATCTATCTCACACACTATGTAGACCAGGGTATGACTCCACCTGAGGTAATGGATAAAAATGACAGTTCTCTTACAGTGTCATCTTATACACACATTAAAGACACAGCAGAATAAAGTGTCATATCTGTGCATACACATGTAAGTAGTGCGTGTTTCCATGTGTGCTGTGTCATCTAGAGACAGAGACAGAGACAGGGAGAAAGAGGTGTAAATGTCACAGTGGTTTGATCAAATCAGCACAGGAAATCTCTTGGGAGTAATAACCTTGCACCACACCATGTACTACACATGATTATTAATCTGTGATACGTTCAGAAAATCCACTGCTTATGCTGTGTTTAACAGTCACCTGTGCAAACCAGGCACGTGCACACATAGGGCCCTAGGGGTGCTTGAGCCCCTGCCCTTTTTGCCTCGTATTAAAAAGTGCCCTCTGTGCGTGTGTGTGTGCGTTTTAAAAAATTACATTAATAAATTCCTCTTAAGGATGTAAAAAAACCCAGCTGTACAAAAATATCCACGGTGATCTACCGTACCCATTTTCTTGTAATACGGGGTTGTTGTGTGTGTTGAGCCTGCTGCTCCTCTGTCTGTTGAGGCTCCGCTCCGTCACAGAGCCGCCAGAGAGAGAGAGAGAGAGAGAGAGAGAGAGAGCTGCCCCATGGATAACTGAGGAGACGTGACAGTGGAGCAACGTGAACCTGAGTTATGGTCTAACTAGTCGCCGTCCACTTATTCAACGTGCTTAAATATGGGTAATATTTCAGAAAACGCTCTATTTTAGTCAATGTGTCAACTTCTATTTTTGCCGGACGTCAAATTAGCACAGAGCAGATCGTGCGGTACAGGAAAGCGTGTGCAAAATACAAAATAAAACACCGGGTTAATTTTCAAAATAAAATACACCGTGTTTACGGCGGATCATATTTCCCTTCTCACTACAGGTCTGAAGTACAGGTCCGAGGTTTAGATATAAAGATTATTGTGACTTTGATAATGTGACACAAAAGAAATTGCAATTACATATCACTTTCACCTACACAGGACACACAGCTAAGTAGTTAGCTTTCTATTAGAACTATATTTTTTAATTTTACATTAATTTCCATATTGTGTAAAGGACCGGAAAAAAATGTTGGCACGCAGCTGCCCTTTTCTGAGTTTGAGCCCCTGCCCCTCTATAATCATGTGCACGTCCCTGGTGCAAACCCCCAACTGTTCAACACTGAGGGATATGTTGTTTCATTTTGCTTCATCTGGCTCCCTGTGCTGTTCTGCTCCCTGTGTGTGTGTATGTACAGTATGTGTGAACATCAACAAACATCCTTTAGCATGGCAATTAGGATATATCATCCTCTCTAGTTATTTTCTTTTTATATTAATGGTATACAGCTTCTTTACGAAAAGGAGATAGTTTTCCAAAACCCTTTGTCAGGAAATGTGTTACATTTACAAGACCTTTCTATGACGTGATACATTTTGTGACATACTGTATATGGAGCTTTTTTTGTCACAGTATTCACAAATAGTAATAACTGAGGATCTACTGGATATGGAATTGACACAGATGATATTATTGTCTAATAATGCAGCATGGTGTTGTCTTACTCTGTCCATATAACTGTAAAAATTCATATTCTCCATTTCTTTGTTTTGCATGACTTGCTTAATGTCTTTTTATTTTATTTTTTTTACAATTTCTTTTTATATTACTTGTAATTATAAATCTTATAATGTGTAATTACAATAGTCCGAGATGTACCCCTGAGCCACCATATGTACAATTAAAAAAAAAACCCAACACTGACATATCGCTAATTTCTTGTTCTGCAGCCTTACATTCACCAACAGTGGCAGGAAATAGCAGGTGTCAACTCTATAATAAGGGACCTGATGATGCCATGAGTTTACATGACTGGTTGTGACAGTAGCCGTTTGATTACTGAAAAACTCCATTCCATGTGAAGCACTTTATACCATTCAGTGGCTCAGTAACAAGCAAATTATCCCTCTGAAAAAAGTACATTCAGGAATGAATAATGCAAAACAAATTTAGATTATGGAACAGATTGTATTATAAATCAACAGAGTGCTTGGAGGCAAGAGGTGAGTGTCTGCTATCCTGTTTGGCATAATCCCCTCCCTGGAATGGATGTCGTTAAAAGTGTTTTACTTACAATGTGATGAAGTTGGGTCTCAACAGAGCAGCTCCCCAGAGCAGCCTAGAGTAACACTGTAGGAGGCTTTGTTTAGTGTTACATTAAGTGGAAGAGTGATGGCAGATTAGACACCTCAATGAAAAATAAGGGTACTGCAGGTGGGGAAATCTAGGGCGAGCCATTAGATGAGGAAGTATATTCATATTCAACACTTTTGTGCTTTCTAGCCAATTGCCTTGACTCGAATAACTTAGTTGAAGCACAAATGGATAGAAAGTGTCTCATATCTCTCAGAACTCTTAAAGAAGTGTCAAAGATGAGAGCAATGACATATATATATATATTTTGCACTGAAGCAGACCACTAACTGTAATGATCCTGATGCTGATGTTTAGGCAGATCTAATTTTGACTGGGAAAGCCCTGCAGCAAGGAGCTTGTATTTTCACCCACGGCAATGTTCTCAGGGTCTCAGGAAAACTGGAGCACGCAAAGTTTTTTTGCTTAAGGGCAAAACTTGCAATTAATTAAACAGTATTTTATCCCTTGCTCTTACTAGATGATGTTCTTACACACACACACACACACACACACACACACACACACACACACACACACACACACACACACACACACACACACATAAATACACATTCACAGCTACAGAGTTGCTGTACTTCCTCTGCATGTTCTCAGAATATAGAATTTGTCCCAGCGTCCTTGATTCAAGTCTTTCAGTGTTGCATTTTTATATCTAGAAATGATAGCTGTTCTTCTGGGATTTAGACAGCTAAAATATGGGTTCGAGATAACACCAAGAACCGCTCCCTGTAGACTTTAGGAGTGTGATTTGTGCATGATCGAATATGCTCAGAGTTCTCAATGTTGCTCTTGGCTTTTTGTCTTCAAAGGAGATAAGGGTTAGCTTCCGGATCAGCAGGTATGGTTTTATCATTACTGGCTAGACAGGAACTATTTTTATCCGTCCTTTCCTTCACTGTCTTGCAAAACACTGAAAAATGCCGTGAGACACTGACAGTGGACAAAGCTGTTTTGGTGTTCATTCTCTCTCGCTTTCCATAACAATGGCAGCCTGTGAATTCGTAATCCAGGGATGTGTGAATATAAACATACTGTACTCTATATTCAGAGATAGATAGATAGATAGATAGATAGATAGATAGATAGATAGATAGATAGATAGATAGAAAGACATACATACAGACAGACAGACAGACAGACATATTGTGTGAAAGTCAGTCCTTTATCTCTTCGCCATGTTTGTCTTGTGACTGGCAAATCCAGACTCACTACTCTTGCTTTCTTTTCTTTTCCTTTTTTTAAAACTTTTCTCCATGGACCTCCCCAGGCCAGCGGCATCCAAAAGCCTCTTTATGAGAACCATAATGAGAAGTAAAGCTCTGCATTCAGTCGCGGAGCCTCGGGGGCCTGTTGCATTTCTGAGCTTAGTTTCATGTCCCATCCCATTCACAAGGGTTGACGAAAGGACACGATGCACAAACAAAAAAGCAAACAGCAGGCTATTCTTAGAGGGCCGGGGCACTGCCTGCAATGTGAAGAGAGGGTGATACAGATTCTAGTGTTCACTGATACTAGTAGTGTTTGTTACAAGTAGATGTTATGTGGAGAGGTAGCATACCTTTATTTTAACAAAAGAAAAATAGCACTGCCTATTGATTCCAATTATTTGTTTTGCATCACTGATTTCAAGCTTGATCAACTTCAAGAAAGCTAGCAGGAAGGTATCTTGACTTATAGGAATTAGAAGCCTCCATGCTGTGGCTGAGCCCATGCAGCCAGAGGAAAAGTGTGGGTAAGGCTCCCTCTCTTGGTCAGATTGTGCAACTTTAAAACAAGAGATGTTTTGTCTCAATAAAACGGAGGAGGTAAAAAAATCACACAATGAACAATTCATCTGCAAAAATCCAACTGAAAATATTCAGAAATAATAATTGTAGCTTCTTACAGATACAGAAAACTTGCTTCATGGCATTAGGTGTAATATGATGCATCAAACAAAAAAGAAACTACAGTGATTATATTGTGTGACTCTTGCTTCACAATACCCATGTTGATGAGAGTCATGTCCTCCTGGAGCAACAACAATGCCAGCAGTCACAGAGCGTCTGTGTGACTCCACGTGGCAGTGAGCCAGCACACACAGACACGGCCATGTGTTCTGATGGTTTGACACAGAGACGGGGACAGTTGTCAGAACAGGTCCTCTGTTGCTGTCAGAGGAAAACAGACATGGGACACGGGATCACATGTTCTGAATTCTTTTCTGTCAGCAACCTGCCAAATATGGAACATTATAGGCTGGCCAGTAGGTGGCACTGTAACATTAAAGCTGAATCTAGTGTCCTCATTTTGCTATATGACAAATGCAGCTAAATTCGGTGCATCACCATTATAGGATTCATCAGTCTCATGTTTCTTCTCATATTAGGGAACAGCATGGTTGGAATGAAAGCTGTGTCATAAATAATAGTAGATGATAACAGAATATTGTTAGATTCTGAGCTTCACATTCATGTGTTTAAAATCAGTCACTCATACTGGCCATTCATACCCCAAAGCTGACTCACAAATTGCCTACAATTATTAATCACAAGTGGAATTAATTTCCAGTAAATGTAAATATGTGCGTCCACCAAGCAAAGCCTGTAGCCTACATACTCTTGAGTGTTGTTCTCATATCTTGGGAACAATGAGAAATAAAGGAGAGAAATTATGATCTCTCTGTTTGGCTCACACTGCCATGAGTTCCCCATTGCCTGCTTCATGCAGCTGTAAATAAAGGTAATTGTACAAAAGCTTAATTAAATGACATAAATCCTGTTTACTACGTCTGGGCCTTTACTGAGCCACTGAAACATAGGGGGAAGGAAAGCAGCAGTGTATGTGTGTGTTTGTGAGTCAGCCCCCCCTCCACCCCGCCATGCATACCACACCCACCCCTGCACTGCACTACTTGCTGCCTTCAACGTGCTTTCCCTTTTACAGACACACAATGCTGCAGAGTGCATGCAAAACACGAAGTCTAAAGTCCTGTCCTTCTCCTCTCTGTGTGGATACAACAGCAGCTTTATTGAGGCTCCCGCTAATGTCACTTTGTGTGAAACTCCGGGCACTCACAGCAATAATTCATCTGTTTCATTAGAGCTGAGTGTGTGTGTGAGTGTGTGTGTGTGTGTGTGTGTGTGTGTGTGTGTGTGTGTGTGTGTGTGTGTGTGTGTGTGTGTGAGCGGGGAGGGGTGTTGTATGGGTGTCTGACTGGCACTCAGACAGATGTCCTCTGGTATTCCACACCACAGACGACTCAGACAGCTCAGCCCACTGTCCATGACCCTGCGCCCTGATGAGAGGATAGTTTATGAGTATAGGCAGCAAATGGAGAACACAGGCAAGGACGCCCCCAGTTTTAAGAACAAGCAAAATATTTATACAAGGTCAATTGGAGTTCAGAGCAGTGGACTCATATTCGTTGTAAAAACCATAATGTGAAGGCAGGTATGGTGGATATTTAGCCAATACCTCAATTAATTCACATTTGATTCAATACAGAATATACATAAGCTATGTATACACCACAGGCAGAACCTGCCTCAATCTCTCTATCTCAGCAGTTTCACCCAGCGAGCACATTCTCTTATGATTGATTGATATGAGATTGAACTGGCTGTTGTTTCAGCACCATTGACTTCAGCAAGAGTTGCACCGAAAGATTACAACACTGATTGCATTTCAATTTTTAATGGAATGTACCAGAATATCCAAAGTTCTTTCTGGTGAGTGTTTTGCGCCATTAGCGACCACCAGAAAGACAAATTGGTTGCATTACCAGCTGCCTAATGTTCATTTATTATTTTGTAATAATAAAGTGGCATGTATTTGCGCTCTCCTGAAATTGATTATGTTGTACAGCACACCGTTCGTGGAGGATGATGCCTTTTTACAGACCCATAAGTCATGTGAGACTTTGTGGCATGTATTAATAGGTCTGTGTGTGGCCTGCATCAACTGGATTCAGTGGGACATGCAGTAAGACATGATCCTACAGTATGTGCCTTAATGGCACATTGCTCCCTGCCCAGTCAACTATGGATCATTAGACCCAGATTCAGTTCATAAATGAGAGGGATCCCCCACATGTTGAATGGATGTGCATGGCAGAGATGATGATTATAGATGATTCATTAGCAGCAAATAGGTGAGGGGCTGCAGTGTCTGCTAGAAGTGTATGGGCTATTTAAAGCAGAGTGCATCTACCGTACGACTTAGAGGGATCAAGTAAACAGGTGAGGAAGACACAACAGATGAAACAGGGTCTTCCAAAAAATACTGATGGTTACCTATATGACCTATATACCTATATAATAACATACATTTTTAACATACTTTAGCAACATTTTTAACATACCCTAAAGTGGGCCCACAGCGTGAGAAAAAACTTTGTGCTTTTAGCACATGTGACAGAGAGGGCTGTTAGAAATTACAGGTGCAAATGAATCAAGCAATCCAGAGAAATATCTAGATCATTTCTACAGTAATGTAACAGATGAATAATTCACTAGCAGGAATGGTACTGTTCCCACCAATACATCTTCTGCTTTCTCTCTGGCAGACTATAGTGAAGCAGCCCGTAATTGCTCAGGGCATGAAGTAGTACTTAAAGCCCAGAACGATGTAGATCAGAGAGCAGTGCACACTACAGTGACAGGCACCACCAGTAACTAGTCCATCATGCTAACCTCTTTACTGTAGCAGATGAAAAAGTTAAGGGCCCATAATGCAGCAACTCTGCTGCTTGTACACCACTGCAGGCTACATCCCACATGCACTGTGTGGCAAAAGAGTGCAGAGAAGAGCTTTTGAATCAAAGGGAGGAGAATTATAGCACTAGTTAGAATTTAATGAAGGTGCATAAAGTGGAAATCTCAGTGTTCAAGACCTCAATGAACTACTAGCTGGGAGGGAAAAGTGCAGCCAAAAGCACTATAAGAAAGATTTTGATCCAGCTGTAACAAATCTTTAAACTGATTTGAGCGTTCACAGTGTACTGTGTCATCCCGGTTAATTTAAACCGTGGAATAAATGAGTTCTCACATAATCACCAGAGCAGTAAGACTAAGAGATCAAACACCAACAAACATGTACAAGTAGAGAACTCTGCAGGAGTGCTCAGGCCTCCATACTCCCAGTCTTATCTTCCTCAGCAGTCTGTTGGAAGAGTGCTTCTCTGTAGCAAAAGTGAAAACCCCAATACTATGGTCGGCTCAACTTCCTCCCCTCAGTGGATTATTACTGTATTTAGCTATTCTCTCAAAGGTCAAGAGAAGCGATTTGTCTCTCCACCACTCTATACAGTCTCTCACTCTGAATCCCAGTGGTGTCTGGGTGAAGATGATAGAGCAGTCTATTCCTTCCCTCCCAAACTCCCTGTCCCCCTCCATTTTCTTCCTCACCCAGTCATTCAGTCAGTCATCTTCTTAATAAAGACTGCCTTGAGGCAATAATACACATTTTGTTTGAATTTCTGTTCATAGAGGAGGACATAATTGTTGCTAGATGCTTCACGTGGTGCTAGTCCTTTAAGTTTCAGTGTTACTCTCATGATAATTCAGTCCTAGCTCAACTCATGCATGTTTTATTAAATTCCTCAGCCTTGGGATAGAAAAAAGGGGGAAAGTTAAGTAAATATTTGAACCTTTCTGAATCTGAAGTCTAATAAGGGTCTCTCCTGGATTGAGAAACTTTGGCATGCATTATTTTCTCTCATAAGCTCATTATATCAAAAGAAGGTCTTCTCGTCTTCTATTATTTCTTCCGGTCCCAGGCCACCACATCTTACTCTCCTCCTACTGCAGCTGGTAGTGCAGATTTGATTCAGCATTTCCAGAGTTCCCAAATTCCCTGTTGCTTATTCTCTCTGCTTCATTCACAGATGGTCGTTGATGAGACTCTTGGGACAGAGGGCTCGCCTGGACTGATTGGTTGGATCAGCTATAATGTGTATTTACAAAACCCAACAGTCTCTCCATTGTTTTGCTCGTTTTCCTCTTGAGTCCATCTGCTTCCTCAACCTCTCTAAAGATGTGTAAGAACTTTTATCACAACTCCCTCATTTTGAACATAACTTTAAAGTGTTTTAATTCTTATAACTACGAAGTGTTTAACAAATATTTAAGTCTCATTGTTGCAACTGCTGTAATGTGATAACCCCAGGTTAAGACTGAGACTTTTGTGGAGGGTCGACCCGTATTTTCTCATTTATATGTCTGTGAATAAATGGAATATAAATCAAATCTATTCCATGCAAGTGACTCATTTAAAAAAAAGCAAAATGTTAAATAGAGTGGTGGAGGGCATAGTTTAATTAGATCATCTTTTATGGCTCTATAGGGGAAGGCCATTCACCTCAACTTTAAAGAGACCTTTTTGGGATCTTACCAGGCAAAGGAATTAATGAACCATTGAAATGTTCAGCCACTAAGAGAGAGGTTCTTGTATGTGAAATTCAGTGAGAGCACAAAACCAAATTAGTGAGAAAACACTGCAAGAATAGCATTACCCAAACTCTCTCTCACATCCCTTTTGCCAATATATAGACTTCTGCCACAGCCTACCTTCCATTTAGCTAAAAATATGAAAGAATTAATTTCACCTTGCAGCTTGGTATTTGACAACAGGGCAGTCTGTGAATAGAGATATAAGCTAGGTGTCATAAATGCCTTTTTTTGCTGTTGAACAACACCCTTTGAAAATGCAATTAACTTCTAAGAATAGACATTCAGAACAAAGACACTTCAGAACAAAATCACATTTAAAGTCAAAGACCCAAACTTAATTGTGTTAGTAGACTTTGAAGGAAGGTGAAATTCAATTTCAAAACTCTAAAAGACCATAGCTGTATCGAATTAAGCCAACATACTTTGTTCAATGTATTCCTGTGAAAATTACACCAAAGTAATACAATATTTTGACGTAGCCAAAGGGGGAGCTTTTCAAGGATAGATGAAAAAATGTATTCAGAATAAGGATATGATGACATTGCATCAAGATAATACTGCTGAGAATGGCTTCTTTAAGAGCGTATAATGATAAGTTAGATCTCCAATGGAAATGATGAAACAACAAGGAAATTCTGGTAATGTGTGGCTAAAATTCGTCAAGGGATCATGAATCTTGATCAATTAAACAAATACTGTCTCCAACTTTCACAAATCACTTCATTGCCTGTGCTGTCTAAGGTTATTACTTTTGTCTCAAAAAGGCCTACACCATCCTCAAAGACCCATCCCACCCAGGTCACACTCTGGTTGAACTGCTGCCCTCAGGCAGACGTTACAGGACAGTTAAAACACGGACTAACAGATTAAAAAACGTCAATAACTACTTTAAAAGCTCAATAAACCTGATCCTGTTTTAACTGCGGCAGCTATTGTGTAATATTTAGGGGAATTGTGCAATAGTGTTGGCAGCGAATGGAATGTCTTATGTGTTTTAGTTACTTTAGTACTTAATTAGTTTTAGTACTAATTACTCATTTATTTTTTTATTTTAGAAGCACCTTCTTTCTTTCTTTTTTTAATTTTTTACTTATGATTTCAATTTTCTTTGTACATGTACAATGACAATAAAGACTATTCTTATTCTTAATATATTTTTTGTTCTCCACCTTCTCTGTTTTGAATAATTTTTTCCCTTTTCTCCACTTTTTTAAATGTATCTCTCTAGAAAGCTCTTGGCTCTTGGAGTTCCCAGGAGCCGAAGGGCTACATGTTCTATTCAGAATCACTTTTCTGAAAAGTTTGAAAAGTAGTCTGCCTACCGTTAGTTTGGATCCATAAACCAAAGTGTGAAAGATGTGATGGAGATAGGATGACGCAGAGGTGAGAGAGAGAGAGAGAGAGAGAGAGAGAGAGAGAGAGAGAGAGAGAGAGAGAGAGAGAACACAGCAGACAGGAATATTCCTCAAATTGCTGAGGCAAAACTGTCGTCAGTGTGTGTATATGAATTTAGGAACAGTGGATGTGCTTCAGCATGGTCCGTGGCTGCTTGTCATATTTGAGAATGTTCCAATGAGGCATATATACACTACATTTCAGAGACATCCATCAATCTTTTTTTGCAAGCTCAGAGATATCCTTTACAGAGACTCAACTGCTTCCTGGGTGTGTCAAGTGAGTGATGCTTTTGATTGTGTCTCCATGTGAGCGCTCTGAAATAAAAAGAGCCACATGTCACATCAGAAAGCCATTGCCTTCATGTCCTCCTGCTCTGGACTGAGAGATAAAAAAGCTGCTGACAGCGTTTTGCTGTGACACGCTAGTCTGAACTTTGTTATTGTGACAATAGCATAGTTCAGTTCATACAGAAAGATATTTGACAAAACTGTAAATGCGGAATGACATTCATGTGGCTACATTATGCACAAAGGCTCATTCCACCGAGGCAAGGAAACCTGCAGTGGATTTATCTAGCTCTGGCTGTTGTGCAAAAGTTTTCTGTTTTGTTCTTTGTTGTAGCACACTGCTCTCTCTTGAAGTGGTCTGATCGTTCCCATTACAGATTCAGCAAATGTTTTTGTTCAGTCAGCTTCCTCATTTGCCATGCAAGCTGAGCTGTCAGGGACCTGCAATCTTTCCTTCAGTCCTTATCGTGCTTCCTCTCATCCATCCCTTCTCCTTCGCCTAGCTTTTCCCTAAGTGGCCACCAACCCCTGCCATGACTCTGTTCACCAAATTAACCAGGGCATCTATTGTGATTGGACCAGCCATTGGAAAGTCAACTTTAACCTCTCTTATTAATTGGATATCTTGGCTTCTCCTATCAGAAAGAAAAGGGTATGGAACAGACAGACAGACAGACACACACACACACACACACACACACACACACACACACACACACACACACACACACACACACACACACACACACACACACACACACACTAATATCAGCAGGTAACGATTTCATCAGCACAGGGGCTTTTTCATTCACTATCTTACGTCTTTATAATTGCAGAGAAGAATAGAAAACGAATCACTTGGTTAGCCTGCATGGAAAAATGTTCAAACACCTAATGAGATAAAGAAGTTGAGAAACTCTGTGGTGGTCTATATCTCATTGAAAAGTGATAGGTAATAGTGATAGGTAATTTAAAAATGAATTGCAGCAAAAATAAAAATAAAAATTGAGCACTTTAAATTGCTCATCACTGACAACATATCTAAAAGACACTCAGCAAGATTTCTATCTGCTGAGTTATTTCATGCTGAAAGTATCATTACATGCAGTGGCCAATTTAAAATATCTACTTTGTTTAACAAATATTTGTGTTTTTGTTCAGGAAATCAATAAGAGAAGAATTTGATACTTTTTATGTTTGCAATATTGAGTTAGTCTAGTGAGGTATTGTGGCTGAGGTCCTGGCACCATGTGGTTCAGCAGGGTTTTCAAAGGCCCCATTCACAGATCCAACTGAACTCAGGCCAGCTCGAATTGCGCCTACTTGTTTCATCCAAACATCTGTGGTGTCCAAAGAACATCCTGGAAGAGACTGTTCTGCAGAGAAACAAACCATTCTGAGCACCCCGTGCCTTTCTCTGCCCCAGTTCTCCCTCCTTGCCTCTGTGAGACACAAGCCTTTCATTCATATTTCCCCTGCACAGTCAGTCCTGCCTTTGTGACTTGTATTGTATCTCTGTTGTTGCCACATTCAAAGGAAATGATTATTGTTGCATCCAACCCTCTGAATAAACATTCAGAAAACATTTATGTGAGATCAAATTGTGTTTGTATGAACTCTTACTGTGCTGCTCCAAGCTTTCTATAATGAGTTTGTCAAAGTTTGACCTGCCTTGCTACTTATTAGAAATATGAATGTATGACTTTATGACGATCAAAGGACATGCTCAGGAAAAACAACTGAAAAGTTGTTTAAACTATAAAGAGCGTTGAATCCAGCTGAGAGATGTTCTCATCATGCAGCTGTAACCTTGGCACTGGCAAATATTTCAAGTCATCCAGAATACATTACATGTACTACAGCCTGATGTTTTTTTTTGTCCAGATGGGGGAGCTATTAGGCTACCCAGCAGTATTGCAACAGTGCATCACTGTACAGCTTCTCTACCTCAGTACCCCTGCATCTCTGTCCTGGGAGACTACAGCAGAACTATATAAAAAAATCTTGCAAATATGGTAAACAGAGTTGCAAAAACTATGAAAGTGCTGACTCTCAGACTTCAGGACAGTGTTTGTTCCCAACTGGGAACAATAGTAGAGATATGGTTCCAGTACCTGTGCAGCTTCTTCTCCTCTTACTGCACTGTATATCCATCGATATCTCCCTGTTGTCTGTCTACGACAGATATTATATATCTTACATAAAAATGTAAGATATATTCAACTATCCTATATATATTTTTAAAATGAAGATGTAACACCTTGTAGACGTTGCCGGCCTGCATATTTGGCATCATTTCATGGAAAAGTGCTGATTGCACAACAGTTTGGGTTGAGTTTGAGTGTAGCTTTAACAGAAATATGACAGATTTTTAGTTTTTTTTAGTCACTGAATGTGTGTGTGTGCATGTGTGTGTGTGTGTGTGTGTGTGTGTGTGTGTATATGTGTGTGTGTGTGTATGTGTGTGTGTGTGTGTTTATGTGAGTACTGTATACATATTTCAGCGGTAAGCCAGTGGAAGTACTTGAGCAATGTTTGTGCATCTGTTTGGGGGCTTATATGTGTGTGCAAATGTGCATGTGAATATGCAGGTTTGAGGCAGATGCCTCTCAGCGTGTGAAATGCCGTGGGTTGTATCTCTCCAGTGAGAGTAGCAAGGGAGAGAGAGACCACTGGAGAGCAACAGACACAGTTTCTGGCCCAGAAAAAGGTTCAAATATTTTCTCTCTCTCTCTGTGGGAGGAAAGAAACCCATGGCAGAGAAAACAACAACAAATGATCAACTGCGCCTCCTTTCTTTTCTGCCATCCCTCTAACTTCCCATCTCTACTAACACTGTCAGACCTTATTCCCACACTACTCTTGCACTGTATGCGCACACTTGAAGGCATCTCTGCTTCATTAGAGAAAAAGATATACTTCACTGTTAGTTTTCTCTCTGTGCAGATCACATGGAAACAAACCAACACAGTCTTTGTGAAACTGCACTGTATAACATTTGTGCAGCATTGATGTGGATATTCTGCTTTACAGTCATACAACACATTGCTAATACATTCTTAAAAACAAGCTAAATGACGAATATGTTTTTGTGTAACAGTGGTAACAGTGGTTTGTTTTTTGAAGGAAATTAAAGACCAAATTAGTCAGTAGTTTCAATGAATTGACTTCAGCAGGATATAATAACTTTCAGTTAACTTTAATGAGAATGACTTTAAGTAAAAATGAAATCCAAATCACTTCAGTTCAGTCAAACTGCCCTGGATATTTGATCATAGTGTCATACAAAAGATCACAGAAAACTCTCGATTTTAAGTATTTCAAACAGACATTTGGCAAATGGAATGGAAAATATGTGCTAACAGACCTAAATTCAAAATGCACTGTATATTGTATGAAGTATGAGAGAATAAAAATACACATTCATCCACACCCAGGCCTTCAGAGGCATTAACATAAGGCTTGATGTGGGAGAGCTTAGACTGAAGTGGGCATGATTATTTAAACTGAAAACTTTTTCACCCTGCAAACTAGCTACTATTAACTCTCTGGCAGTGTGTAGTGTTACATTATTGAACTGAAGTCTCTTCTAGGTGCTAAAGTGGGCTGTAAAGGATGTACAGATTATTCCAGTTTCAGATCTCAACCAGGGTCCCTGCCAGGTTTCTGAACCCGTTATTTTCATATCAAACTGAATGTGCAAGAAATTCAAGTGACATATGACATATTTTTTCCTCCTCTTGCCTCCTAACCTCTTGTCACTGCTGAAAAAGGGGGGTCTGGTCTCTTCGAGTCGAGGTGGTGGAGCGCTTGTATTTTTCTTTATGCAAAGCTAATGAAACATTTATGAATGATGAGGTCTGCAGAGTGCAATGTGTCCTGCAGAGATGGTATAATTGTCTATATTTAAATGCTAATGGTAATCATGTGGACTTTTGACACTACAGCACTCAGTGTCATTGAATCTGATAGTTGAGATTGTTGTTATCCTTTTAAGAAGGTATTTGTTAAAGGCCATCCAACATTAAAATCTCTCTTGCACCATTCTCTTCCCTCTGACATAGAAAAAACCCCGCACAAATACACACCTATGAGTCGACTTGGTATCCTGCAAGCATTCATCTCCTACAAGCAGCCATCCCCTGGAGTTTCTGGACTAATTGTGTGGAGTTCCTGGCTGAGGCAGTAAAGACCTACTCTGACGAAGTGGGAGGTGCATGTATACTTCATCTTCCTGCAGTGACAGTTCCGCACTTCTCCACAAGTCAGCATCTTTGAGGTAGACTGTGGTAAACAGAGAAGGTATAGGGAAAGAGGATAGGCTTAGCAGAAAAGTTGTGAGTTCAGTGTGTCCTTGAAAATGTATTGACTGACAGTGCAGTGTCAGGGTGTTATTCAGTGTCTGCAGACAGCTGCTTTCACCTCTTATTGTAATCATGCTGATATGATGGGTAGGACACATTTAGAGGTTCTCAGGTATTAGATGTAATACATTGATTAGTTGCTACAATGAAATGCTGCTGTGCAATGTGTTTACAACAAAGTGCTGTTTAGAGTTCATCCAACTCACCCAGAGGGGTAATCTGTGCAATATTTGTCAGGCATCCACTCCCATTCAGACTTAGGTAAATGTTTATATAACTGTCAATCACTATTCAGTTTGCTCACGCACCAACTAACAGTTACAAATGTAATTGATTGACTATTATACTGCACCTGGATGAGAAATGTGCCACTAACTGAGCGGATTCAATAAAACATTGAGTCTTTTTATTAGATGGCTGTGTATGCTTTACACCAAGCTATGCCCACTATCTTCTCCTCTGAAGTGCAAATGAGTCTATAATTAGATTCCACACGTGAGATGCAGAAAAGTCTATTATTGAACAGTCTACAGAGGCTGAAATGAAAGGCCACAAATACTGCAAATATGGCGATTTACATATCTGCAAGAACATATAAAACTATATTAGTAGGCTGGATAAAAGGGAACATAAATAGCTGTGATTCTGTAACTCAGCAGCCTTTCACCTTTGTAGTTGTGTATAATGTAGTAATTGTGGGTAACCTGTTCATTTTATAAGCATGCATGATGTTAAACAATCACTGAATGGTGATAAGCTGGTATGGAATTGATCTTTAATGAATACACTTTGTTTTAATTAGTGCCTGTACAGCAGGGAATGCAAAGCCTTTGGAATGGCAATTACAATAATGAATTTACCAGATATAGGCTATAATAAAGGCGTAAACTCTGGCAAACCACGGACACACACAATAGCACTCTGTCTCTTTTTCTTTCCCCCCACACTTACATACTAAATGCAGCATGACAAACTCCTGCAAGAGACTTGGCATGCTGGCTGCGTAATCCTCCTGTAATGTATTCTTTTTCTTTTTTTTCCTGCAGCCTCTCAAAGTGCCACACAGCGGAGATATGGCAAGCCTATCAAAAAATGTGTGGTGTAGGCTATTGTTGGCACCATAGGACCCTTCCTGCAACATGCCCTGCGCCAGCACACCCTTATGCACTTTTCATAAGTCGCCAGTACTGCACTGCAGCTTGGTCCCTGTCCAGATAACACCATTGTGTCTAATTGGTCCTCACTGCTGGAGTCTGGCACCAACTAGGATTCTTAAAAGCCCCAGTTAGAAGCATAATAGCAGAGAATAGATCAAACATTTATGACGAAAAAAAGAACCCGTTGCTCAGTGCATGTTTTTTTTTCTCTCTTGGACACCCAGATAATGTGACTCTCCTCTCAGACCTGATCTCTCAAAGTGTCAACGCCAGTCTAAATTTGTACTCCCCGGGGGAGCAAATGCGCATCTCTTTATAATCTGTCTTTTTCTCTGCAAAAAGGTCCAAATGTTGGGGACATTCCTAAATTAGCAGTCTGAGTGCTAAAGTGTGCTGCAGCGGCAAAGTGAACCATTTGTACAATTTAAAGTAGCTGCTGGCAGTCTTGTTCAATCAGTGCCATACTGTCAAGAGTTCATAGCACAAAAGTGGAGCTTTCAAATGTTTTTCCACAGTATCAAAATGGAACCGAACTTGCTGCCTAACTTCTAACTGGACAAAATAATCTGCCTTTTGAGGATAAAAATAACTGCCCACAACTTGCTCCCATTTTTCTTTTTCATTGCCATGGTGGATTTCAGGAATGAAGAAACTCACTCGCACCTTTAAAGCCTATGCAGGGCACGTTTGATTCTCAAAAGATGGATTTTGGATAGAGTATCACTTCACTGGGGCTTATTTGTCCCTAATGGCTCTTGAAAGCTCCCTTTTCCTCATTGAAGTGCACTCAAAGAGTCAACATGAAGTATGGCTCACGTTGGGAGCTGAAGGACATCAACTACAGTAGGCTTTTCATACACTTTAACCACGCTGGTTCATTACATAATGATAATATATATCTAGATATCACTGAGCAGAATGACAATTACATGCATTGACAATGTCTTATCCCCCACCCTACTGTCTTAAAAGAAACATATTCACACACTGACCCCACCTTGTGTTGCATTATGTAAACAGAAATGGTCTGTTAGGTGCTGATCAGACAGCTAGTCTGTGATGCATGTTTGTGGGCAGAGGTTAATTGTGCATTTTAGTAATGAACATTTTGAGATTGCAGAAATGTCAGGTGTGTGAGTTTGAGCTAGTGTGTTCTGTTTAGTATGCCGTGATACCGCAGGGTGTCATGTTTATGCGCTGGATGCTGTTTTTGACCAGAAAATCCTCTCTCCATCCCTACCCTTGAGCTACTAACAAAGGTCAACCTATTATAAGTGCAGACAATTCAACACACCTATGATGAAATATAGGCCCCCACTTGTTGACCCCATTAAATGTCTGATAACTTTATCAGCACCAAGCCAGAGCCGCGTGACCTGAATGCTCCTCCATCCTACAAGCCCAGAGGCACACACACACATAGTATAACATCATTACAAATGCAAGAGAACACAAAACCACCTGACAGGTGTACAAGTTACTGCGAGTTGAGTGTGTGTGAAAATCAGGCAGGGAAAGGGGGAGGGGATTACAGAGGGTATATGCCAGGTTGTTTGTGCCCCTGTATGTCTCAAGCCAACCCAAGCCCCTCTTTGTGTTTATAAACAAAAACATCTTAGCTAATTTATAAAAACAACCCCAGACATAAGGCAGACCTTGATAGACGTGTATGGAAAACCTCTCAACTATTACATTACCCTCTCTAATTACACCTTCCATTTTAAAACTTTGTCCTTGAACAGAAGTGGGTTATTCAGTGGAGTTCAGCTGAAGAGCTAAGCTACATTGTTGGGGAACGGTATCTATCAGAGGAGCTGTATGGGCAGGACTGGACTCTTCAATGCAAACTCTCTCAAACTCATTTTCAATTTTCTTTGGGTTGCTTAAAACAAAAGACTATATATTTACAAAGTCACAATCAACTATTAACCGACCAAGCACGTATCAACAGATTTCATCCATCTTCAAGGACCTGTTCAGTAATTCAATTGGGCTGTAATTAATTTTGTAGACTGTTCGTACCAAATTACACTGAGCAGCACTGGCTCTAAAGAATCAATCAAATATTAAAAGGACTAGATTACCAAGACCTGCATGGTTAATATGGTTGCATATTATTGCCTGAATATACCATGTGTTGAGTATGTTTTACTGTATACCGTCTATTGCTATTGGCTTGTGATGTAAACCAAACCAAACCACTAGTGAAATTATTCTGAAAATGTCACACCTGTCAGGTTTCAAAAACCTTCATATTATAATATATATCATCATAATATATTCATTGTGGCTATTTCATGTAAAACATATTGTGGCACTGTAAGAAATACAAATGGACATATTCATATTTGAGGAAACTTTATTTACAAATAAAATTGAGAGATTTCCATTCTTCTGTGGGGATTGGACTCTGATGGATAAATAGGTTCCAGCTGATGACCTGCAAGGACAACAAGAAAAAAATTGGCAAAAAATGAATAAGACGACTTGCATACATCTGATGACAGAAAAGCAATTTGACAAAAACCCAGCAAAGATAAATGTGTCAACAACAACTCTCAGCTGCTCCCACCTGACACACATCAATGTGTGCTATAAACTGTCACATTAACTTGCTATAGTGCAGGCTTATCTAAACAACATGACCGCAATAGAAACCAAAATTACATTCGTTACTGTCACTCTCAGACGTACAGGTAATGTATTTAAGATATGCAGCAGAGCAAAAGGCTAAAGAGGTGCAGTGAAGGACTATTATTGTCTGAGGTCACAATTCAGACCGAAGCTGATGTAAATGCCACATCATCCTGATATTTTAATGAAAGCAGATATGCTAGATAAACACTGCAGTCATAATTACCTTGAAGACTGAATGTTGGCATTTTACTTCTTCAGGATCTGATGTCTGACGACGACGAAGGGCAATGCAAAACCACTGCCAAAGAACGCCAGCATCATTCCTAGCAGACGCCATTTGTTTTCCACCGAGAATGGCAGGTTCTGCAAAAAGAGTATAGTTAAAGTATTAGTGTAAACAATAAAAGTGTAAATCTGAGAAATGTTATAATTCCTAAATAATTATTATTGATTGCACCAGCTGATCTTGGAAAGTCTGAAAAAAAGTTCAATGTCACACATTTGATACACCCCTCACATGTTTTCCCTGCAATTTACTGGTGATTTTGCAGGTCACTCATGAATTATCAGCAGTATGAGCAAAATATCTGCTCCACACTGCCTGCAAACATTATAAAGCAGTTACGGTTAGACAGTACTCAGGATAAAAAAAGAAGCAATTTTAAGTTAAAGGATTGACAATAAACTATAAATTGCAGCTAATAAACAAAGTTCATATAAATTAAATAAAATCAATTGTGCCTTTTGCCTCTGAACTCCCCGTGTCTCATGTCACGTAGGAATGAGTAGGACACCTCTCTTCCACTGACCACTGTGGGTCAGTCTCTGAATGCGAAGTTATTTTTTTTATCCAGGGGCAGAGTATGATTTGACCTCTATAATGTATGTACTTCTATGACTTGTAGTTTGAAATGTTAAGTGTAGCAAGCTGTATAAGTTACACAATAAAAGACAACCTGCGTTGTATTGAGCAATGTCTTCTTATATCGAGTAAAGAGAGCACAGATACACAGTCACCTCTGCACTGCACCATTTTATACATTTCTATATGATCACATTTCAGGAGACTAAATGAACCCACATCAGCAGAGGCGGTTTTCATAAACTAATAATTTGAGGCAGGTTTAAACTTTCGGCAGTCTACTGTCAGTAATACCAAAACACTAGGCTGTCCTCCTATTTGGGATACAGCTATGACCTCAAGTTACACCAACTACCTGGACATGCCAAGGTAAAATTGAAGATTAAGGTAACTATTGAGAGATTTTGCGAGCTAACTGAAGTAAAACATATGCCCAAGCTTTACCTCGCTCATTTCAGTTCCCTGAAGGTCGTTAAGATGATATTAATGTTAATTATTGACCACTTAACCACGAGCTAATGCTAACCAACAGGACGGCACACCAGGCCGCGCGTCTATAAATCAACATTTGCTGACATAAGTGTGTCTTCATATTTTAATACTTTGTGGACTCGGTTTGAAAAATATGTAAAAATATATGCCCATGTCTGTAGTTAAGTTTGTTTGTATTATAACCACGCTCTGACGTGACCTCCAAGTTGCGTTAGCTTAACGGGCTCTAGTCACAGACCAGGCCGCATCGCAAATAATGACATTTGGCATTAGAATATTGCTTTAAGGAGATATCTCACCTGTCCTGGTCCTTCACCATAGTGTGAAGAACGCACAGCAGATGTGGTGAATCGTCTCACAGCTTGTCCCAGCATGGTTGTAATCTCTTTATTTCTCAACAACAGTACAGCGCTGAAGTGTACGACCTTCTTGTTTCCGTCAATGAGCGGCTGGACGGCGCAAAGGATAATGGGAAGTGGAAACGAAGCAATGGCGTGTGGGAAATGTAGTTCAAATGACTCAGACGCGCTTACGATTGAATAGTTCCCTATTTCCGGTATCCCCCCACTGTGGTGCAGGTGTGTTGGTATTTTATTGATTTAAAATTGGATTAGCAATATGATTAATATATTTGTATACGTTTGGGTGTCAAGATCTCTCCGTAGAGTTCACCACAGAGAAAAAAACAGTTGTGGTCAAAGGGCATTGGTCATAGCTGTTCCTCTTTTTGGACTTTGAGCAGCTATGAAGAACTCAATGCCTCCATTTCTCTGAATCAGCATCGGAATCAGAAATACACAGAAATACTCACAGTCTTCCTCAGGGCAGCCTTTAGGAATACTGTGAGTTGAAACATGCGGGCACTAATCATTATTATTAACCCTCTTCCTACTAACATATTTTACATGCAAGGACTAAGGGGTCCCTGGGTATCCCAAAAATAAACTACTGTAAGAACTAACCTATCCAATCATCAATGTTAATGTATTTATTCTCAAAACACTATTAGTTATGTAATTCATGTTATCTGAAAATCAAAAAACAAATAAACAGATTATTATTATTTTAGGGGAGTTACTGGTCATTTGCATATTGTGATTGTGCAGGGGTGGATCTAGGAGTTGACAAGACCTGGGGCTTAGCCCAGAGCACCCAGAGCCAGGACCAATTTATGTTGGATGGTTCACATGTGCAGAATTGAATTTTTCTGCTTTGTGTGATTACTGCAAACATTAGTCATAGTATTAGTAATTTATTTCAGTCCCTAATACCAATTTTCCAAAAAGAATGCACATATGAATAAATAAATAAATAAATGAATAAATAAAAAATTAATTACAATTAAATAAGAAAACAGAACATATTACATTCATTTTGAACCACATCTCACTCAGTACATACATCTAATGCAGAAAGAGGAGAGGAATGCTCTTTGTCATGAATGAGTTGCAGAATGCATGATTGATGGAGCAACTAACAATATAATTAATTCCTGTGAGTTGACAGTGGGAATACTTTCAAAGTGATATTTTGAGTATTATGAGAACAGAGTAAGGTAAGCCTCTGATGCTTTTGTTTTTATACAACTAATAAACATAGTTTTGGGGTGAATTAAAGCATACATTTTAATATTTAGAACTGCTGCACTACACTGACGAGAGTTTCCTGCAAAATCATGCCTTTACCAGATGTCAGATAACATTGTTTTGTTATTTATTGTGTGTGTGTAATAAGATAGTTTCACATGGCAGAGCAAGTATCAGCAGTAGATTATGTCTCAATCCAAAGTGAGCGTTTTTCTTTTGTTTTGTTATGTTGGCTAGTAAGATACTGTTCTCCGGGAAAGTCACGGGGAGCTCTGACATTGTCTGCTATGATGTGGACAGCAAGCTGGTTACCTCTCGTCATGGCTGCCACATCCATCAGCACAGGGTCATCACCTGGCCTGCTGCCATGTCCCTGCTCTCTCATTGCCAGTGCAATCTGTTAAAAAGGAATGAAGGATTGAGAATCATCCCGATGACTGGTGCACACCACAAACAATGTCCTAAGACCCTATTATAAGTATTGATGTTATTACTTGTCGTGTAAGGTTGGTGGAACAATCCTGAAATCCATTCTGCTTCATTTTTCTCCCAACCTTCCCTTCTGGCTATTCAGTGTTTGTTATTTTTGTTGACTGTCTTAATTCCATGCTATTGACTTTCCCTGGCTCATGAGCAAAGCTGTTCTTACACAGAGTGCTCTGTCAATAGAGATCCTTTGTGTGAACAAAGAGGAGCACAAACATACTGTGTACGCAAACACACAAAGCTGTCATCTTAAATAAAACACGCATTCTCATTTAAGACTCCCAATTAGCATTCAGTGAAACCCAGACTCAGTCATATTTGGAGATAAACCTTTAATCAACCTTGTACATGACCATGCATAATAAAGTAGGCTATGTCTGTAATTACAGTACATGGTAACATGATCACTGGCTTGAGTCATGCAGTTATGAAAAAATATGCTGTAATATATATATATATCGTAATATATACAAATATATGTTGTATATGAATGTCGAATTTGTTTGTGGAGAACATTTCATTTTCAGTAATCAACCAATCTGTTGTAGTATATGATGAATAGCAGGCTAGACTGCCAAGGTAAACAGCATATCTCTCCCTGTCTGGATTTGCAATAATGTTCCACAAAGGAGAGGAGAGGTAATGGATAATGTTAATCAATGAGGACAGTTCATTTTGGCAGCAGCACTCTCGAGTTTAAGGCGTCTTGCATCATTGCCGCTGACAAGAGCAGATTTGCACAATTACAGTGTTTTTGTGAAATGTGAGAGGAAATACTGGATTAGGGCTAAGACAATATGTTTTATATATTTATATATAATGTATATTTATAAATATCTTTTTCTGGTTCCATTAGCAGTGACAAAAGAAAGAGCGCTTCATCAGGTGTCAGTCCCTCTCTGTGTATCCCAGCATCGGCTCTTTGAAGTGCTGATAGGGGGCTAGGACTGATTGAGCATTGGACATAATGCCTGCTGTGTGACTTTCTTCTGTTTATTTGCTCTGCCATTTATTTAAGTCTTTATTATTTTTATGACTTTATTATTCTTTCTATCTGTCTTTCTCTGAGTCAGAATGTGTCCTTTCATTTTAGTCAGAGTATGAGTGGGACATGTGTACAGTAACTGCACTGGCATTCACATATGTACTGAAATACATACTGTACATACACATACACTTTACACACAGCCTCCAGCTAAGTCACTATGGGAGTTCATAGCATGCTCCTAGTGGCATGATTTGACATTAATCTTTAAAGTGGATATAGGGGAAATTGGATAGCCCAGCAGCTGACCCAGGCCTCTTGGGACAACTAACCTGTGCCCTGCTACATTCAGGGTCAGGCCTCTTAAATAACAGCCATCTACCTAGATTTGTGTTCATGCAACATCGCTGTTCCTGCAAAGCCCACCGTTATTTTAATACACTCCACTGTCACAAAATGGGCTTTCATTCCCTCCCCCCACCTCTCTTCATCATTGCTGTTCCTCTGAAATAAAATGGACGCTGATGATTGGATTCTACATTAAACCTGCCGGGCTGGAAAGAGAATTAGATAGAGAATTATTCTGGAGACCAGAGGTAAACATGACAAATTTGAGTCATTCCATTTTTTTTTTCTCCAGCCCCCAGCATGCACCAGTCTAGTTATAGCAAGCTCTTTATGAGGCCCATTCCTAAGGGTTATGTGAGGTGTGAAACATCCTCCTAGTTTCTTGGCATTTCTTTTTTTTTTTTTTTTTTTTTTTTACATATCAGCAATTTATTTACTGTTTTAATAGAAACTGGTTCACGACATGTATGTATTGGATATGTCATTTAGATTTGGCCTATAGTGTGACTGTTACTAAAGTCTATCTTCTTTATTAATGACAAAATACAACCAGCTCAGTAATAATCTGCAAAAAGCCAAATTCAACTAAAGATGATGTCAGTCACACACCTTATGTACCGTTGGCCTGGTGTGCCATGCGTGTATCATTTCACATCACATATTTTGGTTTTGAGTTTTCTAAATGATCAACAGATTTCAAATAAAACAAGGATAGAATCTATACTCGAACAGTAAACAGTGTAAAAAAAACCTTGGATTTTTTTTTACCTCAAACAAGTTGTCAGCTTCTTGCCCAATAAAGTGAAACTTTATAGGGTCAAGGACTGAAAGCAAAGATCTCTATTAGATTTTATATACATTTTTTCAAATGTTGCAATAGAAGAGATAGATCTGACACTTCAGGCACAGTAAAAGTTTCTGTACAAGGTCAGCCTTTCTCACTGTTTCGCTACATTTAACTCTTTTTTTTTTCATTTGGTCCACTTCCACTTTTCCCCCAAACTAGTTTCCTGCACAGGCTTCTCATTGACTGTATTACTTGTAAGCCCCATTCTACTTTACCCTTGAGGCATTACAAAAACTTCAAAAGGTGTGTTGGAAAAATCATTTAACTTTCATTCAGTTTAACAGAACTTTTGTGCCTCTAGCATTGATTTTTTTTTAAGCTGGTGAGGAGTGAAAGTGAGAATCGAACTTTTGAGCTTTTTGCCGTAACAAATGACAATAGCTACAGTAGAAGTAAAATTTGACTCCAAAGCAAACCACTAGACCAGAACGCCTTGACTCTGTGTACTTCTGTGTGTGTGTTTTTAAGGTTGTGTGAATGAATGTGGCCTGCTTTTTTTTTTTATTGTGCTTCATTTTAAACATGGAAACAAAAGAGCTTCTACTGTGGGCACAAGCTGTCATCTGCTCTGACAGACAATGTAGTATAAATATTTACTGGACAATCCTGCTTTAAAAAACAATTATGCTTGAAAATGCAGCATGCAGCCACAGAACCAACCATACAAGTCAATGCGTGCCTCTCTCCCTCCCTTTTTCTTGCATTCATTTATTTATTTTTTGCACTGTACATAAGTGTTAGGGTGTTTGTAAAACCTCCTCCCCCAGTATTCATGTGTGTGAAATATCTACCATCTTTGGCAATCCCCGCAGTCTATTGAAGATGAGCTCCTTCTTTGCCACCCTGTCAACCACGAGACAGAGTGCCACAAAGCCACCTGTCAGTGGGCCGTTAAGCGCAGCTCAAGGCTGACCAAGGACTGACCGGGAGCATCTGTGCCACTGTTAATGTCTAATACGCTAATGAGAGCTGTCAAGCTGTCGAATTCACTCCCGTTGCCCTCCGGCACTAACAATGGCACCTTCAATTTGGCTGTCGTGAGTGACATTAACAAACACAAGCCACAAAGAGAACAGACGTGTGCCAACGATGCTGTGCACTGACATGTTCACAAACAAATAAAAAAAAAAAAAGAGGCAGACACACATGAAAATGCAACTCTAAACACATACACACAGAGGAGGAGACAGAGAGAGATTTGTTATTCTTAATAAGGGAATTTCTTGCCTGCAGTTCCTCCTGTTCTTGGCTACCTATAGAGGCCAGTGTTGCTTAGTCATTCCAAGAATACTAAAGAAACATCTAACACATTTATCCCAGAGCAAAACCCCAAAGACAAAATAAGTCATCCCCTACTGTATCACTAATTTTGCATGAGCATTCTTGATTGATGCCATGCGCCGGGCGGGCTCTGCAGTCCTCAGCCATCCCATGAAAAGATCTGTGCGTGCCAGTCAGTAGCAGACAGTGTGCAAGAGGTCTTCAGGCGCTCCACTCTAGACCTGCCATACATCCATCAAACACTCTCTGCCTTCTCTCAGCTCACTTAACATGTCTCCCCCTGCAGTATTCTGGGCTCTGACCTTGTTCCACAGCAGCAGAGTCTTCCTGGCAAAAAAATAAAATAAATAAATACAAGACACACACACACACACACACACACACACACACACACACACACACACACACACACACACACACACACACACACACACACACAATTGGTCAGGAAAACAGGTGTCCACATTGGGATGCTGGCTGAAACATTGCCCACACTCTCAGCACTCTCAGGAAACCGGGAAGAGTTGTTTATGGAAGACTATCAGTGCATCTGTGTGCACAGAGGTATTGAAAGCAGACTTGTGCGTTTCCCTTTTAGAAAAAAAAGATATTACAAGAAAATGATTACATGCAAATGGACTGGCAAACTAATTGTTTTACAGTTCAATTTGCATACAAAGTAATTGCATAAAAAAGAAGCATATTACTAATGTTGAATCAGTCTGTTGTGTGATCTTACCAAAGGTACCAACAATCGTCTTGACCACAACTGGGTGTAAAGCCTTAATGGGATTCACACAGCTCCTTTGATGGACATCTCACCCAATAATGAGAGACATAAAGGAACACTTCAGAAACAAACGGGGGTCTAAAATCTAAAATCTAATCTCAATTTGTTGATTTCAAAAGTGTTTTTTGAAACTTTAATTCTGAACTAAAAGCCAGACTGGGAGAAACTTCATGATACTGTGGCTTTTCCAGATAATTCAGCATTTTAATGCATCAAAGAAAGGAGGAATCCCATACTTAAATTTTTTTTCTTCTTATGCATAGTATTACAAAATGATTAATTTATCCATTAATGTTAAATCTTTTTTAATGCAGTGCTGGATTCAACACATCACATTTCATGTCAAAAAGAGTCACGTATCAATGACTCCATCAACAATTACACACATGCATATTGAGGACCAGGCTACTTACCTACTACTGCTCACCTGTGTATAAAAATGATATAAAAAGAGTAGCCGACAATTACATGAAGTAATTTTAATGATGTGATGAGGATGTCATTGTGCAAAGATTTAATGATGTGTCAAATATGCATACGCGTAAATGTTCCCATATGTCAGGCAGTAATAAGAAATCTTATGTATAATGTATGTGCTGATGTCATGTTTACATAGGGTAGAGAGTGGCAGAACTGATGTGTTAGTAAATTCTACCAAACGCGGCACACTCTATAGAGTATAAGAGGTGGTGAGTCTAGTGCAGCAGTTATTTACCCACTGTTAGAAGTGGTGTGTTTTTAATTGCATAAATTGTCATCATTTATGAACATGTATGTAAGTTTTTTGGCTGTTGCTGTTTAATGTGACCTGTCTTTTATCTGTTTCTAATATAGACCCATGGACATGAATAAATTACATCCAGGATAAAAACTAATTTGCAAGTGCATTCTAAAAAAGGGTTCAACATGATGAAGGTAAGTTTTCTCATACATACTGCCATTCCACTTTAATAACTGCAAATACTGGTGGCGCATCATTCAATATGAAAGTTATTTCATTACAATATCTACTAGATCTAAACATGGAAACCTACAAACTTTTCCCAAAATCTTGCAGTTAACAGCAAGACAAGTATCATTTAATATCATTTTTACAGTTGCTAATGTTGCATATAGTATATTTTATTCACATGTCTATCTATATCTTAAGTTAATGAATTAAACATCACAGACATATCCTACAGTGGTTTTGCAAAGCACACAGTTCACAGAGCTATAGCTAGAGAGATATTTCTAGATTCATCGTATGAATTAAACTGTTTGATGTGATGCACTTAAAGGATATGTTCACTGTTTTTCAACCCAGGCCTTATTAAAGTATTGCCTTCCGTCATGGTCAGGGTCATGCAGGGTCACATTGCTTCCGTACAGTGCATAATCTTACAAAGTTTGACCATTACTAACATTTCCTGACTGCATATACTGATGGTGAACTGATGATGAACCATTTCCTGACTGCATATACTGATAGATCCTAGCAAAAATCAACATAATGAATTAATGCTATGAGGATTACTGACTCTCAACTCATACAGTGATTACAACAAATGTTACAACAAAAAAACAAAGATTGCATGAGACAAAACATGAGATGCAAAGATAAAAACATCTCTTTAGACATGAATGTTGGATTTTATCTCCTCTCCAATGCTTATGAATCCAAGAGGAAAGCTCAAAGTGAAAATATGGATTTTCTAGGACAAGAGAGAGAGAGAGAGCCAAGAACAACTGTCATCAGTTGGCTGACTGGTGACTAGAAGTTTACGATATCTGAACCCCTTTATCCATCAGCATCACCTGGGGAGAGCACGTGGGTGTTGGGGGAGTCTGATTCTTTGCAGAGCTCCAGCCTGCCAGGAACTGACAGATCCTTTTTAGTCTGCCAGAGAGCAGACTCTTTATCTGGGCATGAGAAGCAGAAACGAATGCCTGGTGAAACACAGGTGGAACTGTCACACACCTGCTTTGGCACTGATTTTGATCTGCTTACCTTGTTTAGCTCAGTTTGGAACGGTCGGAGCACTTGACATACGGCGGGGACAGGTGCACCAAAGACAATGCGGGAGAAAAGCATCTGTGCAGGGCTCGTCTTTGCCCCTCTAATGACGCTTGGTTGACATTCAAAATTCATTCATGAAATACATTAGCATCATGTGTGCTAATGACTCATCAGTTGCTAATAGCGTAATGTATTTCACAAACCCAGAATTTTAACCTTGCAGTTCAGCTTCAATTCCATTAATAGTCTTGAAAGGCAAAGTGAATCCTAAATTTTCTCTGCAATACACATGTAAGCAGAGCTGGCAATTAAGCTCCCTTTTCTGCAATTTGTTAACAGCAATAGTAAAAAATATGAGAAGAAAATCTCTCCAACATGCAAATTAAATATTTGATCCATGTTTATCTGTTCAGTGTAAAGGCCTAAGACACAAGGCAAATGATTTCCAGCTGCAACAGCGTACTTCAAAGAGTCCAGGATTGTTGTAATTAAAGCAGGCATAGGATTCATTATTATGCTCATAAATCTTCCCTTGATTTCCCCTTGCTCAACATAAACTGGCACAGTTGTTGCTCTGTTCCCTCACTGGCAAAGCGCTGCTGGCTCACAGTGAAATATTGAACCATGGAGTAACGACGGCGCAGTTTTGCTCATCTGTTATTGTAATGCCGCAATAACTTGAATAATATGGATATTCATACAAGCTGATTTGGACTTTCATCCTGTTTGCCCTTGTGAGAACTTGAGACAAGAGGTCAGTAATTGGCTTTGAGGAGGGAAATTGTTTATATAAGAATCTCACAGTGGGAAATATTTGACAAATGTGCCCTGACAAATCATGCTCAAAATGTATAGCAGCCATGGCACTTTTATAATTTATTCCCAACCATAGGCATCAAAGAATTGTTTGGTAACTTAGGAACCTCGATCAAATTCACCTCAATGCGGTCTCAGTCCACGCCCTTACAACCGAAGAGCTTCACTACATGGCTTATTTCTTTTCTATGACAGTATTGATACTACAAAGAAAACATTTAGTCAGCGTTTTACTCTAGGATTTATGTTCATCTGCCACACACATTCATCATTTTAAACTTTCATTCAGTGGCCGAGGCTATTCTCCATCCTCAGGGCCTGATGGATTGTTGACCTTCATCAGTGACTTTCTGTCACTGCAGATGTCTGCGGCATCCATTCAACACAAGATGACTTTCTGAGAGGGGACAGAGGGCCACCGATTCGTTCAGCCAGTGTAGGCACTACGTAGCTTGACTGCGGGAGACACAAATATTTGATGAGTCCCCCTGCTAGCACTGCATTAAAGTTGCAGCACTGTGTCTTGGCAGCAGCATAAGGATCAGTTTGCTCTGAGTTGACTGTGATCAATGATCTAAAAACAAATTAAAAAAAATAATACAGAAGCAGAGCTTAAATTTGTGCAAAGAATTAACATCAAATCAAAAGCTAGTAAAGTTTCAAGTGTGGCTTCTTCTGCTGAGCATGTCTCAGGACTGACTTTCTGCATGGTTAATGGGCCTACTTTATATATGCAGACATGTGAGACCAAGCAATTCCTTATTTGTTGTTCAGTTGGTGTGAAAGGACAAACTGGGTCATGAAGCAACAGGCCTAAGGCTGTGTATGATTGCCTATGCCATGACATAGAAGTCCTAATATCCCTGGCCCTAACTTAGCCCAGTATATGTACAGTTATGGTTGATTAGTGAGGCATAAAATAGCGCCAGTCATGCAGTAAATCTAGCTGTCTCTACTGGCTTCCTGATAGATATTATGTATATGGATATATACACATTATTGGAAATCCTAACCTCTCTCTTCCGTAACTAATTACATATATACTGTATTTATTTATCAGTAGTTAGAGTTAAATCAAGCAGTTGGATGGTGGTCTTACCCCAGCCTACTGAGCCAAAGCTGATATAATAAAGTGTGAAATAATTTATACTAAGCATTCTAAGAGCATTTTTAAGATGCTGTGGGGGTGAAAAAAAAAAAAAAAAAAAAGAGGCAGCTTTGCAAAAAGGAAAAGATCAAGACTGCAGCTTTAGGATGAGGTAAAGTCCTTATCTGCAAACGGGGAGGAGAAAAAAGAGAAAAGAAAGAAATTCACACTCTATTCTAAACCTGTGCTGTATTTCATTTCACACAATTATGCCCAACCATTTGCCTGCAGTTACATTCATTGAAAATCCATCCCTGCGTTAATGGAATTATAATGATGTAGTGTATGCTGTGGCACCTAATCAAATGGAATTGATTTAAGTTGCTTTTTGGCCCAGGGCCCTTGCAGCTCAAGGGCTCTACTTGTGTCTTCTGTTTCTCTGATGGCCGTTGGCTTTGGGGAAGAGACATGATAGAGAGACCAATATGTGCATACCTACATGTGTGTATCAAACAATGCTAACAACATAGGTTTGTTAGCTATTTCTTTTTAGTGATCTATGCTTTTGGCTTTAACACTAAGAGTTCTGAACTAATTTTGTGTTGACGCTGGGAGGTAAAGTCCTAAGTCAGAAGTCTGGACACACCTTCCCGTTCCCTTGAATGAGAAAGTTTTGGCTGTCACTTTCATCTGTGTATTCACACATTGCACAAGAAAAACAACCCTTAAATTACATATAAATATTCATTTTGAAGATATATGATTTCAGAGTGTCAAAACTTTGCAAAGCAATAGCAGCTTCACCAGTCCAAGTCAAAAAATATAACTTGCTTTGTTATCTCCTTTGGTGCTGAAAAGACAACAAACAGGACGCATCCACCGCCATGAAATCATCACATTATGTCCATAGCTTTGCACAACTATGGAGTGAGTGAGTTGCTCTGGAACCCAGTTTTACAACACAAGGTAGCAGGTTGCATTCAGCACACTGACTAGCATTTTGTGAATTGGCTGCCAGCCTGACAACTCTTTTCCCATGAAAGAGGAGAAGTAATGTCAATTAAAGATGTTCTTGTAAAGAAAAAAAAAGTAAATATGTTCTTCAATTAGAGGCTCATTCAGCATGGACACGAGGTAGCTGCAGAACTAAGAACCTCGAGATTGCATTGAATCAGCAAAGTGTTCAGGGAAGCAAATCAGAACAGGTGAATAAATTGGCAGTGAAGGCGAAGGTTTGAAAAGAAAAAAAAAAAAGAAAAAAAAGAGGCATACTGGGACAAAATGTACTATAGGTTTAGAGTTACAGTTTTGCACATTTACAAAAGCTCATTCTTGGAAATTCTGCAATCAGATTCTCTTGGAGGTTGAATCAGATAAATGACAGACCTTACACGCAAACACAACCTTTTTCCTCTGCTCTCTGAAGGCTTGCAGCCAATTGTGTATGACAAATTGAGAGCATTTTTGCAATACCCTTTGCTTGTGCAAAATTAGTTTCTCTGCCTCTTTCTCCTGTCTCCCATATCGTGGACACCCAAGTCTGCCATTTCCTGCATGCCTTGCAAACACAAAAGGAAAATAGTGACATTTATTAGGCCCAGGTTTATTTGTATTCCATCTCTTCCTTCACTACATGTCGGCTTTTATGAGCTCACTCAGGCGAAACATTAAAGAAGCTCATTCTTTATTAATCCTCACAATGACAATTCAAAGCTTCCAACACACCGACTTTACCGTGTGTGCTTGCACTTTCTACTTTAAGAAATCAGGTTACTGTCGTTATTTTTTAAACATCTCTCGGCTGTTGGAGTATGTAAAGTTTTGCACCATTTGGACTTTTCGTTTTGTCAAATGGGACAAATTACTGCACATAAATAGTTGAAGTAAGTAGTTTCCACTTCTAATGCTTTATAACCTTGCTCCTTATAATGTTACATAAGAGTCTGCACTCAACTGGTGATTGACTTGACCTTGTTATGTCGGCACTCTAAATCTTATCTTGTTTGCCTCATGTTTATACAAATTCATCAACATGGAATTCATTAAGAGCAGACGGAGCAAGGCCAAAGTCTTTGCCTGTTTTAAGCAGCATTTTACCCAAAGACAAGCAGCTGACTCGACACTACAGTAACTTCATCACTTTTCACTTTGCAGCTGCCCTGAGCAAAGTCTTACAGTGCAACATCTGTGCTAACCTGGAGGAGTGATAACCAGACATGTCAGATATCAGTGCACTAATGGGCTAGAAGGCAAAATTGACTGAGTTGTCTGACATGCATTTAATTAGATGTAAGACCAATTTCAGATATACAGTACACCGCATTATAGCATCAATGGGTCACTACAGGTTGTATTTGTAGATTGACTGATGTTACAAATCAATACTGGGACAGTAATGATGGTTGAGACATAGTTTGTTTAATCTGATAATCAAATTGGCATCACAGCCCTTTCCCGAAGCCCTGTTTTCTCATACATGTACTATTAGAGCAATACATTGATACTAAAAGAGACACTGGAAACATATCTGCCACAGTTCTATCATATGTGAGAAAAAATTAGCTGAAACAAACTAAACAAACTAACAAACTAAAGCATCTAATTCAATATTGGATAATCAAATATTTAATGAATAAGTAAGTAAGAAAGTAAGTGATGATAATAAAGGCTGATAATTAAATGTGTGTAATTTTGAATCTGTTAATCACAGTTCTTGACCTAAACTATTGTTGGCAGTAGTGAGACAGGTGCTGTTGTGTCACTGTGTGGGTTGTATCATGGTTGATGATTGAGGACTTATAGGAAATTAGGACTGTGGCTACATTTGGCTTTAAAAATTCAACTGACAAAAAAACAGAGGTGCTGTTACAAGAGGAAAATAAACACTCATTTTTAATCTTAACTCAGGTCGAGGGATCTGGAGTCTCACAAAAAGCTATTTTTTTCTTTGAAATGTGCATGCACCAGGCAATCAGATAATGCTTCATCTAATGTCAACTTCCAATTTATTTTTATTTTTCCCAGCCTGATCGAAAAACAATTTAATACTTGCCTATGAAGTTAGTGACAGCTTTGTTCATACAGATGCTAAAACTTGTCACTCATGTCTGATTCTTGGCAAATTGACAAACTGCAAATAAGACATTTGTGATTACTCAAAGCTTTCAACACATTGCATGCGGCATCACTTCTACGGATCTAATCTTTTTTGGACAAATACAGCTTTGTGGTAAGAGGGCAGCGATAGATACAAGTTCTAAAATAGGAGAAGGAGTTCAAACAAATGTTATGGAGTCAAAAAGATGAGAGAGAGATGGGAGGGAAGGAAAGGGATAAGAAGGAAAAATAAAATAATGAAACATTGTCTCTTCAAAAAAACAAAAGAGAAGAGGGCTTATGTGGATGATATTAATAATGTCCAATTGCTCTTTATGCTGTAAAGAGTTCACAAGCAATTGGAATTAAAGCCAGTGTATAGATGTTCAAACAAAGGGAAGAAACAGTAAGGGTATCAAAACATTCAATGCACCTTTTTTGAATGTTTCCTTGATAAGCGCCAAGCATGCCCCATCAATGACTTTGGGACTTTTAATGTTTCAATAAAGTTCAGTGATAATTCAGTACACTCAGAATGGGATTGGAGGTGGGGGGTGTTGGGAGGGTTGGTTGGGGCAGCCACCACACTTCAAGACATAATGATGGATTATGACCAAACCAGACTGCATGTGGAAGTGCACAATCAGCTAAATGTAAGCCAGAGGCTGAGATTTTCATAAATATGTATGGCATCTTACATATTGTTAAGAGCCTGCAGTGAATTACAGATCAGCATTATCAATTCAGAAATACATAATTCTGCTGAGGTACATTTCAAAAGCAGCTTACTTCATGAGATGCAAATATGACAAAATAGTCTCAAAGAGCAGATGAACCTTAAGTGCCTCACTTGACTTTCAGGTGCATACAGAATGAGTTCAAGTGACATTTTGTCCCAGGAGCTTTCACCTATCAGAGAGAACAATTTAAAGAATCCTCCCCTGAGGAGACTTCATTACAGCATGATAGGAAACTTGTAGAAAAAAGTTTGAAAAGTCCAGACTTGATGGGTGCGGCATGGGGCAAGAGCTGCGGAGCAATAACTGCAACGGTCCCTCTTATAATCTCGTTTTCCGTTTCTGAAGCAATCACGGACCAGCAGAGCACAACTGCACCACAATTAAGCTGTCTGTGATTTTTAATTAAAACTAAGAGGCGTGATCCGTCTAAAACTTTGTTTGCCTTTCAGGCAACACAAGTTATCATCTTCATAATGGATACGATTATAATGTTGTATGAAAAATGATCACATTACTATTCACATTTTCAAATAATATAGGGCAGGCAAGAGACAGACAAAATAAGTCTTTTTTTTCCTTCCAAGCAGTTTGCCATCCAAACATTGTTACAATTAGGACAATAATTGTAATATAGACATGAATTATTCAAAGGTGTGAAGCAGTTTCAGCTGTACCCAGTAGGCACAATCAATACGCCGTCTGACGCCTTCACCAAGGCAAAGTCCATTACAAGTTCTAATGCATCTGAGTAGCTTCTGAACCAAAAAGCAATTTAATGTTGATATCTCCAGGGACTGCACAAGAGAACTTGAGAGAAACAAATAAACAAAACCAGCACAATAGCAGGCACACACAACCCTGAGGGATACAAGCCTCTACTGTACAAAACTGTTGACTCTGACTTTTTTATTGACAGCCTGAACATCAAAAGTTGAGTTCTGTCACAGGATAAAAGAGTGGGTGAAACAGACGTCAAAAATACACAACAGTACAGACCCATCAACTCAGACACATCAAGCTAGTTTTTGACAGTATCTGGTGAGAAAACATGGTATGTTAACCTTTGTCTATTATGCCTCCTGTTCAGATTGGCTCATCTTTCATATTTAGTGGGGACTTGGTTCAGACACTTTGGGTGAGCGGTGTAGCACTATTTTTTGTGGAGAGGCATTATTAGGAGGAGATAATCATCCAGTAAGATAACATAATTTGTCCTATGTCCTAAAAGTAAAACCTATTTTTGGCCTTTTACATGCATTTGATCTACTTCTTTTTTAAATGTATCAGCTATTGCAGGGGGGTCATTGCAATAACAACTCAGAGAAAGCTAAATTGCTCCTCTTTCTACTAATGTAACTAATTTCAAGATTTGGCAGGTAAAAACATGTTGCATTGATTTTTTAAATCTTCTCTCTAGCTCTCCTCTCCTCAAAATGAAACTGAAAAACAGAGCTTTCCTGTTTTTTTATACTTGATAACCAGGTTCTTTACCTTCTGAAGCCAACATCTTTGGGAAAACAAAAACAAACATAAGAGTGTGTAATGCTGTTCCTCTACGAGGAAATCCTGATAGCTTAAGGCAAGGCATTGCTGCTGCTGATTTGCTGCTGTTCTATCGGGTGAGGGAGGTGGAGCAGAGCAGATAGAAACTGACTGTGGAGGTAGACGGCCCACATTTCCACAGAGGTTTGCTTGCTCTCAGTGCTCCTGGCACAATAAATAAGATTTTATTTACTGTATAACTGTATGAAATATTGTGGACGTTTATGGATATGGTTTTCTATACAAGACTGCTCTCAGATATTGTATTCTGTAGGTGATGACCTGAGTATTTACCAAGAAAATGCCATATAGTTTCTGTTGATATTTGCATTGGACTTTCAGTATGACTGATTTCTTACTAGAGTCACAAATCAGCAACACATTCAATGCAGTTTGCATTAGCTTATATCAGCAAATGACTTCCATTTGCTCCAAAACACCCAAGATTGATTTACTCTGCAAAGAGGAATAACCCTATTTGATATTCTAATGTAAGTTCTGCCCTGGAGTTAAAACAATCAAACAGATGTATTAGTCGGTGTGACTCTTCTGTTCCTGCGAGTTTGAATATACTTCACTCCTTCTCTTATTGCTCCCTTTTAATTCTGCAGGACTTCTGGTCGTCCTGGGCTTTTAGCTGTGGGCATTAGAAACATGTTAACAGAGAAATGAAATATAATTCATCAGGGCTGACACCAAATATCCAAGATGACAAGGCTTCTGCTGGATCTTAGACTTTATTGGCCAGGAGATGAATGGACTGGAGGAGTAATTCAAAGTGAAAAATCAGTCCCTCGAGAAATAGATCCCTGTATTCTTGGCACTGAGAAAAATTTCTATTAGAAAATAGAGCAGGTTTTCCTCACCACCTTAATTTACAGTTGGCAGTTAGGCAACACTATACCTTAACTGTGCAATCCAATTGCTTGGAACCAGATTGATTTTGAAGGTAGAAAATAACAATGATAATTTCTTCAGTGTCTATATGGGGCAAGTGTTAGTTCTCCTGCACACACCTCTTAATAATTTCCTTTAACCTAAATGTTTTAGATTAGCTGTTGTGTGTGTAATTTTTTTGTTTAGTTTTAAGTTATAGATAAGTTTATTCCCAGGGGCAAATTATTCATTTTTGACCCAGCTCAACTATCCCTTTACAATTAGCCCCTATACCATATTTTGAACCAAAAAAGGTATTTTGCATCCATATACATGTTATCAGTCATTTATAAATTTGTGAATAATCAATTAACATTTTAAATTTGCAAAGAGTGTTCTTTAGGTCTGACACTATTCATTTAGAGAGAATACTTTAACAAGATTCTAGCCAACTCTGTATTATGTTATCTAAAACAGGAGAACACAACAACCATAATTATTTCTATGATTTATATTAAAACTGAAGGATACAATAACATTTTTGAATGGTAGGTTTCATTATAATAATTAAAATCATCAATCATTAATAACAGCAAACTGCAAGCCCTCCTTTTCTGTCAATTGTACACAATCAACTCTGCCTTGAGTGTATTTGTCATAAAAACAACAAAGTGGTTTGCAAATTTCAGACCTTGTGGCAATAAACTATGGGACTGCAGATTGACAGGGCAAGGTTTGGACTGCAATGCTGCTGCTGCAGCTGCTGCTGGTGTTGCCTTTTTATTCGTCTTGGAATAAGAAGTCCATCAAATCAGTGAAATAAGGGCTCAGCTCAGGTACTTTTTATAGTCCTATGAAAGCTGCCCTCCACTAAAGGGAGGACTATGTTGGGCAACCACTGTGTCAGTTGCCTGGGAATTGATAGGTTTAATTTGTGTCTTGTATAGACTTGTCTGCAGATGCAGGTGCAGATGCTGCGACGGTGTCTAAGCACCTTGTGACTGTATGTCCCTGCTGTATATGATGACACCTATGAACAGCTTTACTCTTTCACAGTTTTAAGATTCCTCCATGACATCTCAAAGGACTGCAGGAGCGTGCCAGTAGAAACTGTGGCAAATGTAGCAATATGGTGGGATCACAAAAATACAGACAGCAATCTATAGTGTCAGTGATTAAAGATTCCTAATAACTAGCCGTAACCTTGATTTCACCCTCTCCAGTGACCTTAAAATGCCCTTGAATAAATACAGGTCAAATTTGATCCTATGTACAAATATTTATACCAGCACTAAAATAAATAATTTTGATGTATTTCTATTTTTGTTTATTCTGAGTCACTTCAGAAAAGTCATTACATTTCAGGCTTAAATATATAGTTTACTGCTTTTAAATGTCACCAGCACAGTATGTAAGGGTTAAATAATTAAGAGGACTAAAAAATAGGCTCCATTCTAATGGTCGTACTCAAATAAAATATCTCTTTATTATTTACTTTTCCTTAAGATTATTTAATGCTTATTGAATATTTAAAGCAAATATTCAAACTGTAATTCAAACTGTTGGAGAATAATGTTTTACAAACCTTCACAGTCAGTATGTCATGTTAAATGAATTCAGGGCTTCTTTTGTGGTTGATATACATGCTGGTAATTTCACCACCTTGTCGGCTTCTGTCAGTTATCATACAGAATCACATTTCACACGTGGATTTGTACATGACTTAAGTGACATTGGGTGAACACTCTGTAATGGTAAATTGTTGATAATTTTCCATTATATCACAAAACATTTATCACTGCACTTTTACTTTGGCAAATGCTTTAGAAAGGAGAGAAATAACAAGGTAATTTCCATCATATTCAATATTTGCATGTCCATCATGTGTAATTTATTGTAATGTTGCATTTTTTAACCAGTGTAAGGCGTCTGAAAAGGGTTCTAGTTATACCCCTTACACTACCAAGTTTAGAGCTTCATAATCACAAACTGGGACACCTGTAGTTAATGAAAAGGTGGTTGTGCTCCAATCCCTAGCTCCAATTAGAGCATGAGCTTTCAAATGCTCTGCAGCCCGACACTCGGGGCGGCTGGATCATTGTGGCCAGTCCGCCTCGCTTTGCTGCTGCACTCTGCTTGGTTTTGATACGGTGAATTGTTACCTGTTGGCCAAGGCTTAGTTGTACTGACACACACTATCACTAGCTTTGCATTAGCTCACTAGGAGTAGGGGTGCCTTTCTGTTTTGTTGTTAGCTCTGTTTTAGGAGTCCTCTTTTGGTTCTATTTCTTTGTTTATTTGAGCAGCATCAACCGGCCTTTGTTTTATTTTTGTAAATCCTCGGTTAATAAATTATTTATTTTAAACCTTTAACATCTGGTTTTTATGTTACATTTCCTTTAACAAACTGGGTTGTAACAACCAAATATTAAGTTCTGTTTTCCTGATGTATCAAATACTTATGTCATGCAATAAAATGCAAATTGATTACTTAAAAATCATACAATGTGATTTTCTGGATTTTTGTTTTAGATTCCGTCTCTCACAGTTGAAGAGTGCCTATGATAAAAATACAGACTTCTACATGCTTTGTAAGTGGGAAAACCTGCATAATTGGAGGTGTATCAAATACTTGTTCTCCCGACTGTACATGCTGAAAAATGTCCATCATCTATCATATTTCCTTTTTATCAGACACTGTGAACTGTCAAATTTAGACTTATTTTGTTTAACCACACTTATTTTATACTCATATTCATAAAATTTAAATATTAAATGTCTTAAGACTGTCAACCTTGTTAATTTGAAAGGTTAGTGCATGACTAGTTTATTCAATTGTGATGGAATTCAGCTGTTATATAACACAGTACACAAACAAGGGAGGTAATGGTGTTATATCACTTATATCACCATTGTACCATCAGTTAAAAATAGTCTTCGTCTATTGTTTGCTTCATCATACATATCTGCACTGTAAATCAAGAACATTTTTTAAACTCTTTAATTTCATGATTGTTCCCCTTAGTTTTACATTAGTTTGATTAAATACTGTTCACCCATCCACTAGATACAGTCTTTTTGATACAGCAAATTAAATCTTGAATAAAGCAATAACGTGGCATTCTATTACAGGCAGAGCAGACAGTCACACTGAGCCTGTTTGCATCCTGCTACACAACAGAACTGAGCCACAGACTCTGTACAACAACCCACATTAGATTTCCTGCTAAAGACTCCTTATTATCTAATTCACAAAAATGCTTTGGTCATTGCTCTTTAAAATCCTTGTTAGCCACACACTCTCTGTCCACAACTTGTAGCTAGGCATTATTTCTGATTGCAAAGAGGTATGATTAGAGGTGATTTCATTTCATTGACTTTAATGTATATTGGCCCGTCATTAACATGTTAGCTGCACACTTTTTGCTACACGGCATCAGAGGAATGGATGATCTTCATCAGTTTTTATTACTCTGTGGCATTTGGGAAACAGGAGGACATAATCCTCATATGCTGTGTCTCCTTGTAATCACCTTTTCCCCAAGATTAATGACGGAAAATGAGTCTTTAGGCAGGGATGACTCATCTAAGCGGGCCAGCCAAGTAGGAGAACATGAAAATGGCATTTCTAAAGAGTGGAAATCATAGCCGCCATCTATGTGTTTCTATTATAAAAAAGCCATTAAGCACTGAGGGCAGAAAGGGTTGGACTTTAAACACCCTGTGTCCTCTTGTATTCAACTTGAAAAGCATATATGTTACCTGCTGTGCGAATACAGTGAAGCTTGTAATAGGTGCACAAACCTCCTGCTAAAGTGACCTACTTGTCCTCACGGTTACCTCCATTTTATGAATGGTTTTCCACTCTTTTAGTCATTATACCAGAACCACTGCCTGCTCCATGCCGCTGTGAAGGTGGATAAAAACGTGTCTATAACTGAAACAAGAAACACAGGGTTTGTTGAATTAGCTGCATCTCAACTGATGTTTTCTGTATGATGTGTTGTGTAGCAAAAACAACATTTCGAGTCAAGATTGATTTGACAGAGATTTTGGACTAATGATTATTTGTACAAACAGAAAGACTGTTTTAACTCTGAGGGGAGAATTGAACAAACCCCCACCCACAATTTTCACATTACATTTTTATAGACTGAACAACGGATATATTGTGGCCTCTATGGTATTGAGGGAAAAATATTCTCTGTCTTTTCACCTCAGGTTGAATGTGACAGAAAGATTCTTCAATAAACATGAGACATGCGTAGAGCCACTCAGATGTAGAACACAATGTTCATTTTCAATTTTCCATTTGATTTCAGACAATGCAATTGTCAGAATGTAAAGATGGTGTCAAACCCTACTGCTCCTGTTTCTGGTTAACAAACTAAAAAGGAAGATCAAGACGAGCCTGCAGGGAGACAAGTGTGAGAGGTCTCTTGATGTTTCGTTTTTGGCCCATCGACACCAACCTGTAACAGACACAGTCTCTTTGCATTTAGTTCTATCTTTGTCAAGCCAAACATATTAAAAAAACAGTGCAGTACTACTGTCTGCATCAACACTGTCTGTTTCACACCATATCAGCATACGCCTGAGGTAAAACGTCTCCCCTGTCACCTGTCGCTTGTCAAAAGTCTCTCATGTATCCTTGTGAGTGAAATGGAATCTGTCCAGTTCATGTGAAGTTCAGCTTCTTTTTGGATGAATATTAACCTGACTTGTCTTTCCATCAAGGATTCATCAGAGAACCTTCATACTGCCTCTGGGTGACTGTCACTGTAATCACCACTGCCAGATGCACTGGTTTGCCCTGCAGATGTGATGACAAAGAACCAGTAGCAAGTATCCTGGGAGACAAGAGGTCAAAATGACTCTGCCCTCCATTTTATTCTGGATTTCTCTACTTTCCTTTCACATTACAAGGTTGATTTACCTTGGTCTCCAAGGGGCTTAAAACTATTATCCAGAGCACTTTGAGTGATCTTAAAGAACAACTCAGGGCCACATATTGCAGAATGCCTATAGAGGTAGTGGTTAGTGCTCTTTCAACCACATGCCATTTTCAGTTTTTAAGGACATTGATGAAATCATAATCTATATCCAGGATACCAACTATTACCTTGTGAAACTCCTTAGCAAATCAGATACTAATGATATCCTTTATTAAATGATTATCTAAATTAAGCATTAGTCATCAGCATTAGTTAGATGAAATGAAACTTGAATAAAAGCTAAGAGTGCTGGTACAGTCACTATAAAAGATCATGGAAATTTAATAAAGAAACAGGACATTTTGTGGCAATTCATTTTTGCTTTGTACTTTGTGTTTTGGACTTTCTGAATGTAATTTAAAAAGCTATATATTACTATGATTGATTTCTTATGAAGCCTTAGTATATGTACAGTAAGTAAGTAAAAGGAAAATATGGTTAGGCATGGGTATTTGATAGATGAAAAATATTTAAACTGCTGAGAATTTGCACTCAATTCTCTGATTTTGTGACACTGAATTTATTGGGATTAACTAACACTGCTGTGTAATTATGAAGGATGGTCTAGTTCATTGCCAGACTATCATGCTCTGGTGCTCACAGCGCCATGTTTTCAGCAGACCTATATCACAGTTGCAGTTTCAGTTCTGTGCTCTATGCAGCTTGTAACAGTGTGTGTATTTTTTTATGCATGCATTTTCAGTTTGCACGTAGACACTCATATGTATTCCCTACCTTTACCTGTAAATAAGAGCTCCTGTCATGTCACTGTGTCACTATAACCATAGTATTGGGCTTTATGACCATTATTTATTTAATTTTTGACACAAAAGTGGCATCAACGTCATCAAGTTCCTGTGTGGAGGTGTAATAGTGCAACTCTAACAAAGCCTCTCATGTAGAGCCCTTCTGAATAGTCAATCAGCACCATGCTATGTGCAATATGTGAGTTTGTGTCTGTGTAGGATCACTAGAAACTATAATAATAATAGTAATAATAATAATGATAATAATTAAAGCTGCAAGCAGCGATGAACGGGCCCTTGCTCCTTCGCCTCGTCCCAAAACAGTGAAATGTGTCGTACATGCATGTCGGTGCATGCCGCAGTTGCAGGGCGGACACTGCAGGCGGATAGATGTTTTATTGAACATTGTGTGCTGAGGCTAACTAACACTGCCTGTGTCCACTATGTGGCGCTAGAGATCACCCACCAATTATATGTCATGTTGTAGTGTATGAGGTGGAGAAGACACTCTGTACATTTCATATAAATCGGATAATGTTTGTCATATGAGGCTGACTTCCTGTGTCCAGTAGGTGGTGCTATGGATATGACACAGTATTGATGGATAGATGCATAGATGTGTTCATCATGCTTGTTTAGTGCAAATAATAATACCTTCCTACAGATTCAATAGGGTCTTCACACTGTAGTGCTCTGGCCCTAATAATAACTATCATTATAATAACTTAAATATACAAATTTTGCTCAAAATTATTTTTAAAAATTGTGTTGAACAACACTTCAAATTGAAATGTACAGATAAATAGATTAGTGGTTGAAAGAAAGAAATGTCATTAATATGAATCACACAGACAAGCAAAAGCCAAGACATGTGTCTGAAAACTTGTAAAATCTGTCATGATACTCGAGAATAGATAGAATTTTTAACATATTCAGATATATTCATATATCTATCTGAAAAACAGCTCACGCTGAGACAAAATGATGACTGTTCCCTTTTCACCTCAATAGTTATAATGAGTTTGTGCCAAGTGAGCTCACACATATTCTGAAAAGTGATACATAATTTCTTTTTTTTTTGTTAAGAAATGTTTTGGGGCATTTTTGCCTTTAATTGACAGCTGATAGTAAAGAAATAGAAATGAAACAAAGGGGAGCGAGGGGGCTATGATGTGCAACAAAGGTCCTAGGCATAGTAGCACTAGAGACATTGCAGTTATGCAGCATTGAGACGTTGTAGTTGTGTGGCATTGAGCTGTAACCATTCAGCTTCCACAGTCCTCCCACACACAAAAACGTATATAAAGTTTGCTTGTATCGTGACATTTCCTGGTAAGATAACACTCCATCACTGCAAGATGATGGGAGCAAAAAGAAGGAACAGCCTTTTTTCAGGGAGCTTCACGCACACATTTTGGCGTATCCCAGCACGCATCCACGCGCTTTACTGTCAATGTGGATCATTAGTCCTGTTTCTCTGGCATTGTGAGTTTCAAGATGGTGAGTCACTTGGAAGTTTTAGTGAATCTGTGTCACGCAGTAACAGTGCAGGCAATGGCAGATTCTAACTCAGTCTGCCAAATGTCTCAGCACACTGTTGCAACATTGGTCCTATTCTGTAAATATAGGGGATTGTTAACAGAAAAGGGACACTAGGTTACATACTGATAGAAAATAATTTGATTATTATGGTGTTTTGGTATTAAGAGTAATTTGCAAAAAAATCACATTATTGCGTGAAGATATGTGATAATAATTCACCCCAGGTAAAGTATCTGTCTTATAAAAATTGATAGAATCATGAAGACTAAGTTCAGTTTGGCCATAGGAGGGAATTATGAAATAATCCAAATATTTTAACAATCAATAAATCAAATTTAACAATCAAAATATCAAAGTGTTTTTCAGGCATCCAATAACATCAGAGCAGAGCATTAAAGCGTTGTTAGGTCATCTGACCGATCAGTCTACTCATCCAGCATAAAAACCTAGCACTTCAACCTGAAGCAGCTTCTACTTTAGTTGTTTTAGACCAAGCCAGTGATGTTCTGTACATACTGTCAGGCAGCAGGTGAAACACTGGCAGCGGAGACTCCCTGCCTAACACACTATCTCTCTTTTTATACAGGACAGCGTTTCTAAGAATAGCATGTCAAACAGACAGACCACATACAGAGATGCATATCCAACAAAACTCAGCAGGGCAGTTCTGGTGCCATCCTCACTGCGGTGAACAGGTAGATGACAAGGATTATTGATGATGTTCTTATGGTGTGATAAAATCTTAAAGGAACGTTGTGCACTGGCTTGCAAATGAGGAGCTGCCCTTCATTTAATTTGGTTCACTTCTAACTCTATAAAATGAGCACTGTTGAGCCAATTTGACAGAAATGCTGTTATACCCTGGGTTCTCCTGCGGGCAGACATGCAAGAATCATAGTAAATTCATGATCATAACATCAGTGTTAAATATTAAATGTAGTGTATGAGTAACAGGGATACAAAATGCTGGCAGTGTGACAGGTGAACTAAAATCCTACTCTTCCAGAGTTGTGACTATGAGATAATTTAGGTGAAAGCAGTCACAGTGGGAATAAGAGGACATCATTAACTTTCACTATTTTCTGATTCTTTGTATAAGAGACTAACCATGCACACAGACACAGATACACACATTAAAAAAAAACTTTAAACACAGTAGGGTGATCACAGACCATGCATTAGCCACATAGCTTTGTTACCATTATCTTTGCTGTCTCGGTTGGTGTTTTCAGCACCAACAAATAACATAAAAGATATTTGTCCTCTGCGAAAGCAAAAGTCTGTTTGTTTTTCGCCCCCATCGTATTCTGTTTTTTTCCCCACCTCTCCCACGTTCACATTACTCTATCTTTTATGTCAAACTGTGCCACTGACGCGTATGCTGCACATAAATATGTTTGTGCTCAGTAAGGGCAGTGGTACAAATGAAAGACAATGAAAGAAAATGTCATCTGCCACAGGACTCTCACATCGACCACGCTGCTCACAGCATGACAGCATTTTAGACCTGATTTCTGATGCCAATTAGCTCAAGCAAACGAACGTCAAGTCCAATGTGTTTGGAGATATCAAATGCATGTTGCCATGGAAACAATATTGAAAGAAAATAACTGGTCAACTGTTGATGATTACTTACAGTTGGAAGGTCATTATTAGTTTGCAAATCTTTGCTAGAAGCAGACTGACTGTATGATTATTTTGAATAGGGAAACAGCACGTTTTGTGTTGAAGCTGACAACATACTTATTGAGCAAAAATAAGGTATATTCAACTAGTATAATAATATAATAATATATAATATTATTATTATAATATATATAATATATAAGCAGATGACATCACATAAAAGCTAGTTTGTAGAAGTGAGTTTTGAGTAGTGATTTAAAAGAAGATACTGAATATGCAAGCCTTATTTCCTAAGGCTACGGGCCGGCTCATATGAAGTTAACATGTCAATTATGTAGCTTGGAGCTAGACCCAATTGTGCTTTAAAAGTGATCAGTAAAATCTAAAAATCAATCCTAAAATGAACAGGGAGCCAATGAAGAGAAGCAAGGATTGGGGTGATGTGATGTCGTCTGTTAAAACCAGTTGGAAGCCTAGCTGCTGCGTTCTGAACTAGCTGGAGGCGAGAGAGACATTTTTGAGGTAACCCAGAAAGGAGAGAGTTGCAATAATCTAAACGGGAAAAAATTAAAGCATGAATAATTTTTTCCAGGTCAGAGTGGGTGAGCATCGGCTTGAGTTTGAGGAGATTGTTCTTAATTGTAAATAACAGGCCTGGACAGTTTTTGTGATATGAGGAATAAAAATTAATTCTGTGTCAAATAGGACTCCAAGATTTCTGGCAGTGGGCTTGATGTTTGTGGACAGGGGGCCAAGACTGATGGGATTTTTGTATTTGGGGGATTGAACAGTATTATTTCTGTTTTGGAGTTGTTATGTTGAAGGAAATGTTGTGCCATCCAACAGTTGACATCATGGAGACAGTCTACAGCAGCAGCTAGGCTTCTTGGGTCACCGGATCTCAGGGGAAGGTATATCTGTGTGTCGTCTGCTTAGCAATGGAAAGAAACGTTGTGTCGTTGGATGATTTGGCCAAGTGGGAGCATATAGAGAGAGAATAAAATTGGACCTAAAATAGAACCTTGTGGTACACCACAGTTAATGTGGGCTGTGGAGGAGGTGTAGTTACTTGTGGTGACTGCAAAGGTTCTTTGTAAAAGGTAAGAATAAAACCAATCAAGTGCAGTGTCCCTGATGCCCACCCAGGTCATAAGACAATCAATTAAAATTGTATGATCTACCGTGTCAAAAGCTGCACTTAAGTCTAGAAGAATTAAAACTGTGCTCTCTCCCCTGTCCGATGTTAAAAGGATGTCGTTGATTACCTTGAGGAGGGCTGTTTCTGTGCTATGTAATGTTCTAAAACCTGACTGAAATTTCTCAAAGATGTCATTTTGAGACACCTAAATCCAGGTGGTTAAAAGTAATAAGATCATGACATAAAAAGGACTTATCATTAAGAGATCTAATACTGTTTGCTGTTGAAAGTAAGAACCTCTAAAACGACAACCTGATGATTTTCATCCACAAGCCTGTTGGATACTATTAGGGACTTATGGTAACTGAAAAACAGTACAATATTATTAGATATTCATTCATTCAACCCTGAATTTCAAGCTCTACCACAAAGATTCAGGCAGACTTCAATAAATCAGATTTTTTTTTACTGTATTCCAGACATAATAAATAGAATAAGAAGGAACAAATACAACAACAGTCAGACAAAAAGGCAAATAAGGGCAATGGCATGTCTGGGGTGTTTTCTTTTTTAAAATGTTTGACTAATTTTTTTCCCCTTAGATTTTTTGGAATGAATGTTAATTAAAATGCTTTAATTATTACTAAATCCATTTAACTTTGTCACATTAAAAACATTCAGCATATTCAAACTGGTATTAGTTGGGTTCAGTTGGTTGATAACACATCTTGGCAGTACAACCTTCACTAATTAAGCAAAACTTAGAGATGACGATAAAATATAAGAACTGCAGTGCCAATTAAAAAAAAGAAAAACAACAACAACAACAAAATAATAATCCAAACTCACTTTCTGTTTCTGCTTGGTGTCCTCCCTCTTGCTCATGGCCACAGATACAAGGCCTTTAGATAATATTTATTTCATAAATATTACTTTTGGATGAACAGCAACCACCGTAATTAGTGTTTTTTACAAAATGGTTAATTCCATTTTAAAACCTCAACATAATAAATAATCATATGAATACCCTATTTTACAGCACACACTCATAAGTTTCAAGAGGAAATATTAATGTCAGCTTTACCCATAAAACAGGATGTACATTATGCTTCTGAAACCCAGCACTATACCATTATTTAATCAGCAGATCTATCTGCTCTGGCATTACAGTAATTACAATCCAAATGAAAAAGTAGGGAAACATGGCCTCAAACGCCTCTCCATCCTCTCTTTCCTGAATTACCATATTCAGATGTAGCACCATTAGCAATGTCAATTCTAGGGGAATCTATGTGCTGTCATTATGAATTTATATATTTGATGATATGTTTTGGTGCAGTTTTGCATAATAATAAAAATAAAACTGTTAATTTCTTTTTCATTTTCTTTTTTTCTTATATTTTGATGACTTGTCAGTGGCAGAGCCATGCTGGATTCAGAGATTCACATGGAATGACTTGAATCATAAAGGCTAAAACATTCAGTCATAGATGCCTTATACAGAGCTGGGACCTATGAAATTTGAGGAAAACCTTCCAATCAGAAGTGTGAGGCAGAAGGTATAACTCTCTACTGTCAATCACAGCTAGGCAATTACTTAGGGAGCTGGAACTATTAGGAGAGGGAAGGTGTGTCACTCCATGTGTCAGTTTGAATTGTAGAGATTTGATCTTCCCCTTCTAAACTTACCTACAGCTGGCAGGTATGAGGAGGTGGGAAACAGGAATGGGCTTGGAGAATATTGACTCAACCATTGATTTTTAGTCAGAGGGAAGAGGAGCAGGAAATAAATAATCATTCTTGTCTACACACAGAGGGCTGTATTTTTTAATTTTCATTTTTTCAACTAGTGGTTGCCTCCAAACTCCTTCTATGTGAATGTCATGGCTAACAGTGACAAGTGATTGTGTATAGTCAGAATGAAAATCAGATATAATTAATCTTGAAGATGTAGGATTAACATAATATGCATTAATTCTATGTATTTATAAAGATAAAAGGGCACCACCTCCATATATAGATTAATGATTCGATATTTAATTAATTAGAAGGAAAAATAATTAAATCTTATATAAAATCCCCCTCTCAACCCATGGGGGTGGTGTGTCTTCCTCAAGCTCAGGTCCTCTGTGAGTTTGAGGGTTCTGCGCAGTATCTTAGATGTTCCTAGGACGGCACTCTTCTGGATAGAGACCTCAGATTTTGTACCTGGAATCTGCTGGAGTCACTCTTCCAGTTTGTGGGTCACAGGCTCCAGGGCTCTGATTACCACGGGCACCACTTTGCCTTTACTCCCAACATCTTTTCTAATTCCTCATTCAGCCCTTAATATTTTTCAAGCTTCTCGTGTTCCTTCTTCCAGATGTTGCTGTCGCTCAGGATTGCTATGTCTATCACCTTTGTTGTTTGTCGATCAACAAGATATTTGGTTGGTTAGTTAGCCATCACCAGTTTGTCAGTCTGGATCTGGAAGTTCCACAGATCTATAAAAGGCGAGCTTTCTGGTAAGTGCTGAGCAAGGAAAAGCAGAATTGGTGGGATCCTTGGGTCACCAGGGTAACAGCCAGAAGTCTGGAGTTTCAGTGACATGTTCTCTGTTCAGCTCCTCTTCAAAAGAGAGGACTACCTGAGGTCACATAGTGGACACACATGTAGCACAGAGGTGTCCCAATCTTGGTGCATTCAGTGACAGGTTGCAGAGTTGAATGCATAGAGCTAATCAGAAAAGTCCTTGGAAAAGTCTTTACAAACTTATGATAAAAATAGGAGATTACAAAAATAATACATTATTCAGATGTCAAATGGCATGACTTGTGGCTTAGACATCTTTCCAGCCTTTGGTTTTTAGTTGAGTCTCTTTCTGGAGCTTTTCAGCTCTCAATCATAAAACAAAAAAAAAAAAAAACACAACAAATGCCCGAACAAGCCCGAAATGCCAGGCCATCCCGATTGCAGGGCATAGAGGAACACAATAGATGCAGCAGTGGTCAGCAAGCCAAAATCCTGTTGTGAAAATGGCATATTGGTAAGATGTCCATGTACATGTGTCATGCACTACACACCTTTGATGTAGTCTGAGGAGGAGGAGTCAAGTTTCCTTGACTCCAGAACTGCACTACACTGCTATCACCATATTATCTTCTGCACCTCCTCTCTCTCATTAAAGTTCAGTGAAGTTCACAGAGAGACAACAAAAAACTGAAACCTTGGACCGTCACTAATTTCAAGCCCATGTAAGTTGGTGAAGCTGATGGAATGTCTTGCAAATGGGTCCATATCTAAAATGCCATTTGATGTGAGATCACTTGTAACTGACGCTCTGTGATCCTTTTATCTCATGTTTTTGCAAGGCCTTTACAAGTTTCTGTAAGTAGCTTTGGAAGTTGTCCCTTGGAAAAACTAAACACTGAAGAAAGGGCCAAGAGACTACAAAAAGTCTTTTTGGGAGTTAAGTAAGAAAAAAAAAAGACAAAAATTCATCTTGATTTTGTAAATGAAAAAGGAAAAATATTGTATTATTTCCCTGTATCTTGACCCCTCATATCTCTATTAACAGATGTTCAAATTTGGACATATTGTGTATGTAATACAAGAAATAAATCTGAAAAATATTGCTATTTATTATTTATGCTATTAAATTACATAAAACATGACATGTCTAGCACAGTGGAAATAGAACTATTCTGACATCAGATATTAGTGCTCTAATAAATGTCAAATATCATTTAAATACCAAACCTTAACATGAGCATGCACAAAATTCTGCTTCATGTAAGAAATAGGTTCTCTCTGGATGCCTGGTGGCCTAATGGTTAAGGCGCATACCACATAATTGCAATGTCCACGGTTTGACTCTTGGCTGGGGGACCTCTCTCTCTCTCTGTATCCTGTCTCTCTCTACTAACTGGCAAATAATAATCTTTAAAAAGAAATAGGTTCTCTGAGACTTAAGGCAGAATTTGGTTGGATTTGGAGGAAAGCAGTCCCAGAGTCTGTTACTTGGTTTTATGGCAATGCCTGTAAAGCAAGGAATGCTTTGAAACTAGACTCTTAATGGAAAAGGGATCATCCAAAAAGAGGTTCATGTGTGTTATCGAATTCTGTCCTGCTCTTTCAAACACACCAACATCCCGTGAGTCTCCATGTATGAGGAAAGTGGCTGAGGTGAGGAGGTAAGTGATATGGCTTTGGGGGAGCAGGGACTGAAGAAGCAAGCTGTATGCACTAGAATGCGTCACTCCACTTTCTGCAGCCTAGGAACTGCTCCTGCTGCTGATGAGAGGCACCCAGTCAGCTTATCGCTCACCTTTAGCGCATGCTTGGTGGCACTGGACAGGTGAACACCTGTCATGCCCTGCTGCAAGACTCCACTGGCAGCTATAGAGGATACACAGGGCTTCACACAGATATCCACATGTGAATAGTGGGGGGCACTAGCAATTAAGTAAGTAAACTCAACAACCAACTGTGCCCCTGGCAACCCGTCTTACAACACTGCTGGTATTAAGAGTAAAGCCTCATTATGATGAAGACCTTGTCATTGCTGAATAATTAGCAAGTCCCAATGAAACTGTTTTTTTTTCAAATGTTAAAATGAAGATTTGGACGTCTGTAATAACGGCTCATACTTATGTTTTCAGTGTAATGTTTGCTCTGTTATATTGTAATGTTAGCAACTAATTGTCTAATGTTTGAAACTCTCAGTTTTCCAACTAAATACATTTCTATTGCTTATACATTAAGTCAGTCAACACAGATGTTCAGTTCCACAGATGCATGTCTGCAGGTTGATTTGCAGTTGTCAAAGATCTTACCAAAATATAATAAGCTTGGTTAATTTGCCGTAAGGTATGCTAACTGCCATTTCCCATAAATAGTGAAGTGCTTTCATGCAGGTAGATATTTTCTGGAAAGGAAGCATGACATTAAGAGATGTTACATATTATTTTATTATTTTGCTCTGCATCTGGCTCTTAGTACATCATGTAATCAGTCTCATTATATCAACATCTACAGCTGCAAAGCTGGAGATCTCCATGGCCCTGTACCACAGTTTGTGAAGGCAAAGTGCAATTACATTACTTTTTTCACAGTTAGGGGTGGTTGTGACTTCTGTAGTGTATCCCAGTCTTGATTGCATTTGATTGCACTTACTACTAACATTTTTTCACTGTGTGGCAGGGTGACCTATAATTACTGCAGCAATGAAATCATTTTGTGTAACAATCCTTAAGTATACGCTAGAAGAATTTACTACCATGCTGCCAAGAAGTATCAAGACATTAGTCAGTCTTGTGTAGAGAAGTTTACATGAACTTAGTAGTTTTAGAAGCTCCACCTTGCTATTACAAGTTTGATGCAAGTAACAATTCCCCAATCCATGTATCAGTCAATCTACACATCACATCCCAGCTCATAATACACTTTGATGCTGCAAGGTTGTACACTTGCAGCATATTTTCGGTTGAATTGTACTAAACCCCATACAAGAAGTGGCGATGCCGGAGAAAGTATACAGCACTGTCCTATTTTCCAGCATCAACAACTGAAGCTCAAGAAAAACAGAGTTTTTTTCACACTCATTCTCTCGATTGGCATATCCAGGCTACTGTACAGTACATGAACTTTTTCTCCAATGAGAGTAAGTTTTCTTTTGCTGTGTTGTAGCTCAGCTCATCATCTTGTCGTGAAACCCAGCCCAAATAGAATTATTCTGCTTTTTGGAAAGAACAACACACAAAATTGTTTGTGTGACTGACAGACCACAAGCTTGCCTGGAAGTAGTTCATTAATGTTTTTCTTCATCTGCTGCACATGTTAAGGAACCACATAAGGACAACAAATGTTATTCATTCAACTACACCTGGCAGAACAGCTGTTCTTTTAGTGGCTTAAAGAACTACTACTTCAAGCCTCCACCTCCAAATCTACTCTTTGTCATGCAGGCTTAGTCATCATAGAAACCCACAAACCTTCTGTGGCAAGTACCATAAATGAAGATATAGGAATACAAACATACGTGGATACAAGCATCATTGGCTTCATTCATCTGAGTGTAGTGCTAAATATGAGACAGGGTGGTATTACCGGCTGGCATAAAATATATCCTTAAATCAACCCAGAATTATGAAAACCCGAGGACACAGACAATCCTTGAACATGGCTTTGCTTAGTTCTATCTCTCCAAGGCATCTGCAGACTTTGTCACTACAATAATGTCCACCATTTTTCTCTTTTGCTTAACAGGTTGGTGTGCATTACTGGTGCAATATCATTTTGCTAAATACACTATATTGCCAAAAGTATTGACTCACCTGCCTTAACTCGCATATGAACTTAAGTGACATCCCATTCTTAATCCATAGGGTTTAATATAACGTCGGTCCACCCTTTGCAGCTATAACAGCTTCAACTCTTCTGGGAAGGCTTTCCACAAGGTTTAGGGGTGTGTTTATGGGAATTTTTGACCATTCTTCCAAAAGCGCATTTGTGAGGTCACACACTGATGTGGGATGAGAAGGCCTGGCTCTCAGTCTCTGCTCTAATTCATCCTAAAGGTGTTCTATCGGGTTGAGGTCAGGACTCTGTGCAGGCCAGTCAAGTTCATCCACACCAAACTCTCTCATCCATGTCTTTATGGATGGACCTTGCTTTGTGCACTGGTGCACAGTCATGTTGGAACAGGAAGGGACCATCCCCAAACTGTTCCCACAAAGTTGGGAGCATGGAATTGTCCAAAATATCTTGGTATGCTGAAGCATTCAGAGTTCCTTTCACTGGAACTAAGGGGCCAAGCCCAGCTCCTGAAAAACAACCCCACATCATAATCCCCCCTCCACCAAACTTTATACTTGGCACAATGCAGTCAGACAAGTTCCGTTCTCCTGGCAACCGGTAAACCCAGACTTGTCCATCAGATTGCCAAATTGTGAAGCACGATTCGTCACTCCAGAGAACGTGTCTCCACTGCTCTAGAGTCCAGTGGTGGCGTGCTTTACATTACTGCATCCAACGCTTTGCATTGCACTTGGCTTGGAGCAGCTGCTCGACCATGGAAACCCCTTCCATGAAGCTCTCTACGCACTGTTCTTGAGCTAATCTGAAGGCCACATGAAGTTTGGAAGTCTATAGCGATTGACTCTGCAGAAAGTTGGTGACCTCTGCGCACTATGCACCTCAGCATCCGCTGACCCCACTCATCATTTTACGTGGCCTACCACTTCGTGGCTGAGTTGCTGTCATTCTCAATCGCTTCTACTTCGTTATAATACCACTGACAGTTGACTGTGTAATATTTAGGTTAGCGAGGAAATTTCACGACTGGACTTGTTGCACAGGTGGCATCCTCTCACAGTACCACGCTGGAATTCACTGAGCTCATGAGAGCGACCCATTCTTTGACAGATGTTCGTAGAAACAGTCTGCGTGCCTTGGTGCTTGATTTTATACCCCTGTGGCCATGGAAGTGATTGGAACACTTGATTTCAATTATTTGGATGGGTGAGTGAATAGTTTTGGCAATATAGTGTATCAAATAATTGTGATTCTGTCCAAGAAGAAGTAAAGGATGTTTACCACAAGTATTGAGCAGGCGATTACATGACTATGATGCATGGATATATTTATTGTGGCCTTGCCATTTCAAGTGTTACTCCTATTTTAATGTAAAAATCGAGTTTTATGTGCAACACACATTTTTTAAACTTAATGCAATATGTTAGTATGGATTAAGTTAATAATACTACAGAAACATCTTTTGTACTGTCTAAAGTGATATCACCTACCACCAAAGATCAGCCAATAGGTGAAGACATGAGAGAGAAAAAATTGGGTTTGTTTACTTGTTGCTGTTGTTCAGAAAGAGTTATGTGTTCGGCACTGCATAAAACAAAGTAAAATGTAAACAAATACTCCACAAAGAACTACTGAACAGTTTTGATTATGCTGGGGACATGAACTCCATAGTTATGGAGCTGTGTTGTCTGGATACTTATAACGTCTACTTTTACCCAATCCTTTTAGCAGGCACTGATTTCAGACCTGTCATGTTAAGGGTCTTTTCTGTTTTAAACGAAGGTCCCCAAATATAAGGGTATTAAGAGGACATTTTCCATTTTCTTCATGCATGATTTAACACACAAACACACACTGTAATTTACAGCCCAGAATGTTCTGCAGACACTCCCTAAAGCTCAGCCATGATTAGACAGGAAAGCCTTTGTGATCTCTAAACCCTTTTCATGAAATGACCTACATGAAAACTTAGAAACCTCTGAAACTAGTTTATCTCTCTGTGTGACTTTAAAGTCTTAGTTAAGGTACTGGAAGATGAAACTACTGGGAATTGCTATTATTTTGAATAAGTCCGTTCTTGCGTTTTGTACTCCATTGTGGCTGCTAAACTCACATCCAGAAGTTCTCCTTGTGTGTGCGTCTCTCCCTCAGCTGGATTATAAAACAGTGAAAACACTTTTCATAAATGTGACACCTCAAGGGGTTAGCATGGCATTTTCATAATTTATTTAGGTTTATATGGCTTTGATTTGGCCCAGTGTGATGTTTGGATTTTTTCAGCTATAGTGGGAGACAGTAATTGCTTTTAGTGCTTCAGGTGATACTGCTTCCTTTACTATACTGCTACTGTGGCAGATGCAATTACTGTAGATGCTACAACAAATTAGGCATCTATACAGCTGGATTAATGATGATAGAAATAATGACTGAGTAACCCACACCATAAGAAGTATGCAGTTGTTTAAATTTTAAAAAACCTTAACAAAATTAATTCACTGGAAATGTTCACTATTTAATCAATTCATATTTAATATATAGCCAGGTCAAGTTAGCTAGTCTGCAGTAATATTCCTTGATTAGAAACTTAATGCCACTGCAAAACTGTGACTGGTGAAGACATGGGGAAAGAAACTTTAAACTGAAGCTACCATATTGTACTTTCACACATTTAAACCCATAGAAAGTTAGCAATGTCATTCAAAAGAAACAAGCGAGATAATTAGCTAGTTAGCAAGTTTTTTCTGCTAGATAACAAGCATAACTTTTTGTATGACAACTTAGCTAGAAATGATGGAGGATGGATTTGTGGAATTATAGGAAAAACAACAGAATAAAATTACTGACTGAAAATGGAATATGATACACCAAAACTGGGTTTGAATCTATGTATAAAAATAAAATGGAATCACAAATGGGACAGAATTGTGCTGGGTGCCTTAGCTGAAGTCCAGCAAGAAAACATATGAAGTAATAATTGAACACCTGCCAGCATGGATGATGGGCTTCAGTTACTGATAGGTATGTGAGGAGCCATTCTCTTCTTGCTGTGTGGCTTTCCTGCTGGCAAAACAGCCCACTATGGCTACTGTGCAATTCTGTGTGATTCCTGGTGTGGTTATATTGGTTATATAACTTTGTTTGCCTAAATGTTGGTGTTTTGTTGTATTGTAAGTAGGGCTACTGACATTTGTTGTTGTGTGCTGTCCACATAAAGTCATTACCATGGAGTCTACAAGGGCTTTGAGCAAAATTAGAATTCCCCCCAAATCCATATTTACCATTCAGTGATGGGAGGTTTGTGATTGTTCCCTGGCTGTGTAGAGTTTGTGGTTGCTTGTTGGAAGTTATTAATACTCTCTTTGAAACTAGGTTTTTGCAAAGGTTAGAATATGGCCTCTTTAAGTCTTTGAAAATCAGATGAGACCAGTCCAGATCATATATGTGCATTTTACAAAAATCTGTTTTATGATTGTCATCCTGAAGTCACACAGTGTCACACAGTGTGAAAGTATTTCAAATTACTCTCACACAATTTCAAGAAATTGTCTCACTTGTATAGTCATAGTCATTGAGCAGTGATGCATGACACTTTGTGCCATTCATGTCATGTCATATCATGTCTTTCTTGATTTCTTCACATTAGTAATACTACCAACATTTCCTTTACCCCTAAGTTAGTTTTATTTTGCATACCTTATGTATGATAGATTTGGAACCCATAATTGAACAAGTACAATACTTGCTCAAAAGTTTGATTATTATTACATCAAGGTTAAAAGTAAATCCTCTCATATCATCAGTGCAGTCTGCCATAATTAGTCCGTTTTCAGGTTTCTAGTCGGAATTTACTCTGTTTTTTTTGTGTGTGTGAGTAACAAACACTAAAGATGGTTGGTTTTAGGTGGTTTAGTCTCATGTCATTTTAATATAAAGAAAAGTCCCAACCCTATTTTAATTTGCAGGCTGATGTTCATTCTTGCCTGAATTATGGCTCTAAAATAAATGTAAAGGCTGATGAAAGCTCAAATTTAATCTTGTAATATTTCTAACAAATCTTGGTTAGACAGACATCTTCAGAGAACGTGTCTCCACTGCTCTAGAGTCCAGTGGCGGCATGCTTTCTACACCACTGCATCCGACACTTTGCATTGCACTTGGTGATGTCTGGCTTGGATGCAGCTGCTCGGCCATGGAAACCCATTCCATGAAGCTCTCTACGCACTGTCCTTGAGCTAATCTGAAGGCCACATGAAGTTTGGAGGTCTGTAGCGATTGACTCTGCAGAAAGTTGGCGACCTCTGTGCACTATGCGCATCAGCATCCGCTGACCCTGCTCTACCACTTCGCGGCTGAGTTGCTGTCGTTCCCGATAACTTCCACTTTGTTACAATTTTATGTATTTCAAAACTTGCAAAATTATATAAAAAACTGGAAAATTACTGCAAAACCAAACCAAAGTTTTAAGGGCTTTCCCAAGTTTTAAACTGCAACGGTGGTTGTGACTAAGGTGTTAAAGCCGGTCTCCCACTCATTGGAAGATAGGCAGTTTGATTCATGGCTCCACCAGTCCGTATGTGGACTACAGACTGGAGTCATACACTGACTGACATCATTGGATGAATGTGTGTGAGTAGGTGAATGTATAGACATGTATCGTAAAAGCACTGTTAGTGGCTAAAAGACTAAAAAGGTTATATGTAAATGCAGTCCATTTATTGTTTGTTTGACTATAGATTTGGTTTCCAGGTTAAATATACAGGAATTTGTATCTTTAGTCCATATTATGCACATGAGTAAGCATTGTGTTAGATTTATGCAATCATCTGAAGCTGCTAACATGTCAAACATAAAATAAAATTAATGTATTAGTGTTAATTCAACTGCAGAACATTTACTGACATGCTCCACTGAAGTGGTTTGAGTTATTAAATTGTAAAGCTGCTACGTACACAGTCACGTTCTTAAATGTGAACATGGGGGAATTGTCGTATTGTTGATCCCTGCATTGCTTTGTCCATTAAGGGACGTGAGGAAAGAAATGATCCCTGAGGATATTGTGGCTGTGTGATGTATTTGTTGTGTAGCTTGACAACTCAATTCCAGTCCAGTATTTTTTTTAAAGAATCACTGTTTGTGTGTGCACATGCTTGTATGTTTTACCCCTGAGGAATCCAAACAATTAAGGAAGTAGCAATCAATTGAACTAATTAAAATGAAATTGCATCCTTTGTCAGCACTGCACTTTGCAGGTTACATGGCGACCTTGTACAAGGTATGCAATCTAGACTCCACATCACCCTCTTCATAGCTCTCTTTATCTTGTTTAGTGACTAGCACTGATCTAATTACATGGTGTACTGTACTATAACAAATGACTGTTTTTGTCATACTTTAGTAAAATTGTGGTATGTTGCCACTGTCCTGTAGATGTCCTCATGGTGAATGGAGGGTGCATGGCATTTGAGAGTCACCATTTGATTTAAAGTGTACTGCTGTGTGTGTGCAAACAGTGAAAAAACAAAAAAAGGTTGGGCTGGAAAAATCAGCTCCCTCAAATCTGACATCCATTACTTGTGACCTTTAAGTCTCGGCTCATCTGTTCCTCCTCTTTCAAGCCTGATTTGTCAGGTACTGCAACATGATTTCATCAGAATAGGTTCTCCAGGTTTTGTGGAAAACAACATACAGTTGCTTCACACAGTTTGTATACTGCTATTTGCATGTAAAAACATTCAATTTGTCTTCAGTTTATGCTTGAACAGGCACCAAAGTTTTGCTTTAAACATTGCAAAGGGCAGCTGGTTGGGTGAATCTTGCTCCTGTAATGTCCCTAAGCATGCCTAAACCTCATAAAATCTTTTAATAGGCAAAATTAATAGGAACATTACTTTAATTCAGGGAGGGAGAAGAGGAATAAGTACAATTGTCTGAGATTCAGAGGTATAGAGGGAGTTATCCCAGGAGGGTTTCTTGGACCTCATCAAAGCTCCTTCCATAGTTGCCTGCTCTCTAATTGGGCAGTGCTGAGATGGATTAGTAAAATAAGGCACAATATACATGTTCTTAATTGAAGTAATAGAGAGAAAATCCAGCCGTTTTACTTTTAGCCTCGAATGTGTCTGACAAAGCTTGTTCTAGGAAATGATAGCACAGCACATAATAGATAGCCTCGGCATTGTGATGTTTTATTGTGAGAGTAATGCTCCAGTCTGCCTTTAGGCTTGTGCTGCCAACTGTATCTGATATTGGGGAAAATATTAAGTATGGTAATTACCCACCCTGGTTGAGATAGGCCCTTGCACCTATTTTTTCCAGTTTAATTGCTTCCTTTGGGATAATTAGTAATCGTTAAGAGATAGTCAATTGGGCATTTATACACTGCTACGATGCACTGTATCAGCATCCAAATATTAAGTGGTGCATCATTAGCTGAGGGGTCAGCTGAGTGGTGCTGTTTAAACTAGAGGCTCTCAAAGAGACCTGTCAGTAAACTGTGGCTGTGCTATGAGTCAGAGTAAAATGCTATGCAGTGAGCTATGTACTTTGTTTGGTTTCCCAGTAAAATACCATTTGCAATTCTAAATGTAAGATGACCCAGTGTCAACAACTACATATTTACAGATGAAGCATAGTTAAGACCAGCTCTACAATAGTCAGAAAATATGAAGGTGTCTATGATGTGCGTGGGTCTGTCAAAGTGTGTAAATGGATGTAGAAGTACCAGTCATTACCATTTGCAATACACTCTAATGCTGTCACAGACTGTCATTATATTATCATATTTTCCGTGTGTGTGTTCTCACCTATTGTGAGGGTGTCATGTTGAAATTAGTAATGTGATTATTCACTTTGCCTCCCATTTCCTTCTCTTTGATCTGCCAGATCAGATTAGGTCAGCAGCTGTGGGGCTTTTGTACTTTAGATTTGTTTGTACCCCTATTTGGAAACAGTATCATGGTCCATTTAGTCATGTCTGTGTTGATTAATTGAAGTGCAGTGCTGCGAGCGTCAGCAAATGTGCTCCTGCACAGCTTAATTGTTGGCAAGACATTTTAATTGTGGTAGTTAGACCATTAGAGATGGTGCAGGGTATAATGATGTCTGTGGTGTACCCTAAGTGAGGTGACCTAATGCACTGAACTACCACACTGAACTTTGGGGGCAGAAGGAGGGTTTCAAAATACTTAATAGACCTACAGTATCTAGTCCTTAACACTCTTGCACAAACAACTCGGCCCCTGAAATCTTAAATCCACACTTCATCGTATAGTACCATACATACAGAGCAGAAGTTCCTGGTTTTTAAGATAATGTAACTCATTTATGTCTTTATCTCACCATTAACATTGTAATGTAAGGATGAAGGTTGAGGTTAATGTGAGGCAAAGGTTCTACATCAGTATCTGCCAGGAGGAAATAGCTCCAGAGCAAAGTATCTCACCTTGTGCACTGGATCATACACTGTCTCATTATGTAATGATTTAGTCAAGAAGCTGGCAAGAGCAAGAGGAAGAGGAAGTGTTTCAGGCTTAATGAAAAATTTAAAGGATCCAGTCATGCAAGTCAGTAAAAAGGCTTAATTGTAACTGTAAGTCCACTAGATATAAAGCAGTTGCAGGCCTGAGCATGAGACAGAATTATGCTGCGTTCAGACCAAACGTGAAGCATATTTTTGCCTTGTGTTACTCGTAGTGAGTTTGACCGCAGGATTTGTGCACCCCAAAGAGCCAAAATACATGATTGTACATTAGCTGTAAGCTAGCTAGCAAAGGAAGGCACCGACTGTGTCTGAGGGGGTTTGTTTGTGTGTTTGTGTTCATTTCAGCTTCTGACTGAACTCACCAGGAACTCTGGTTCTTTCTATTATTTCACTCAAGTCTCTTTCCTTTCCCCCTTTCCTCTCTGTACGTTCATGAAGTAACAATATGCAATTACCGCAATATGCATGAATTTTTTGTGTGAACTGCAACATTTTCAACTCACATGGACGGGTATTCACGTCTACCCACATCTTTACAGTGACTTTGTGTGTAACACGCTGTGTGAACATTTGTTTTGAGTTTGCTCTGAACACACCATACATACACATATAAGAATTAATATTTTTTCCATATACTCACAGTTCTAGATGAAGTGCCACTTGGAAATCACTTCTAGTTCTCACACAACCAGCACTAAAATTGAGGTTGTGAAATGATTTGCATGTGATGTTCTTGCAAATGGAGGGCAATTGTACCAGGGAGATTGTGTGGGACCTGAGGGAGTCTGCCTGGATTCTGGGAAGTTGCTGTAATGTTATACTTGTGCCTGCAGCAATTCTCTATCTCACTACTGCCCCTTCTCATAGTCATCGTCTGTCACTCAGAGGACCAAAGGGCCTGTGGCAAATTTTGTATGGGCTTCTCGAAGGCATGTGTTTTTAAATGTGCACCAGTGAGGGGTCTACATGTCATCCTGGCACTGTAAGGGATATTACATGTTCTTTTAGTCAGCATAAAAACTTCACTAACACCAGCAAGTGGGCATGCCCCTGAGAGCCAGAGGGGATGAAGAAACCTGAATCCATTCAATAAAAATGAAACAGATAAGACACCCGCACTACTGCGGCTAAAATGCAAGCAAAGCAGGAGCCGTCTGATTCTGCCAGCTCTCCTGAGGTCATGAAGACCTTGGTGGTTGAAGCTTTAATCTGGAATAAAAGAAGATGGGAAGGAATGCAGGTGCCTCAGGGGGTGGAGGTGGCGGCAGGGAGAGAGGAGGTCTGCGAACAGATATAACACTATTTTGTTTAAACCCTGAAATTACTGTATGTGTTAATATGGCAACCATTCAATGTCACTGAAACGCTGGTTGAGATCAAAAGTCTCTTTATCCTTTCATGATCCTGTTATATCTTGCCTTTCCTACACTATAAAATCTTTTGTAGTGCTGATACAATTAGTCAATATTCAACAGAAAGTTAAAGGTTGAATATGTAGAATATTTATTAAAAGCTATATTTTTAAAAAAATAATACAGCCACGGGGCGTTTTGAGGGGTACAGAATGAAAGTATTGCTTTTCCATAAAAAAAAAAAATTAGTCTGAATTAATATTTTTAAAATTTTTTGAGGGGTTCGACAATGACGTTCTGACACGTTCTGTGTACATTGTACCAGCCATTTAGCGGCCGGAATTACGGGTTGCCAGAGTTGTCTGTTGTTCCGGCGCAGCTACTGTAGGCTGGCACTGGGTGAAATGGAGTTGTAAACAAACACGGCCGTGTTGGACTTACTAAAACCAGCGTTTTTTGCTCTCAAGTACAACTTTTCATCACAAAACTTCGAAGGTAAGACAGAATATCTGTTAGTCGCTGTAAATAAGTGGTTGTTTACCTTTGTATGCTGCTGGTTCACTGAGTTTTTAGCGCACTGTGAGTACTGTTGAACTCACCAGGGTCTTAGCTTTCATATGAGATGCTATTTGTTTGTGTACCATGAAGTATCAAAACGGTAGCAATGGAAATGTGGAGAGTGGGTTGACTTTCTGACGCTATTCGGATTTTGATATTTGATCATTAACCTCTTAACGCACGCTGTTCCGTTCACGGGACGGGACGGATGTTAGGAGGTAGCCACACGTTCTTCTGAATGTTTTAAACACCAACCCTTAAACATATATACTCATGCCGTACATTGTTGGAAAGCTTAGATTGTTCTGATTCATCCAAGACCACTCACGACTTATATGGTTGCTCACAGCCGTAATAGTATTAGCGATTAGCTTGGCTAGCCACTCAGCTAAGTGTGAAAAGCTATAATGCCTACATACCTTCAAAGTCTTCCCTTTATCCACAACGATCATCTTATGACACAGGACTTTCTGTACAGCTCGCCAAGTATCCATTCTTGTGAAATATGAAATCCGTTTCCATAAAACCGGAATATTTTCCTCAATATGTCCATGTATTTAGTCCAACACGTAATGTAGTAACACAAATAACAAACCATATACGGTCCGTTTACGTCATTTCTTGACCTGCGCGTCCATCTCAGAGTACACGTGACTAGATGTTTACGACCGTGAGCCTCTTCTGCTTCTGACGACACCACACACAAACCAATCGGTGTTTAGGATTAGGCAGTACATGCAGAGACATTGCTGCTACTCCCACTGGCGTAATGTACCTCGGTGGTTTCAAGTAATGTCTCTGGTTACAGCGAGGGTATGTTCGCTTCCTGTTTTCAAAATAAAAGCACCAACTCTATCGTTATGGTTTTCTTAATAATAAAAGGCAACGGGTGTTTTATTTTGTGAAAATGACCGGAAGTGCGTTACTCGCTACGGCTAACTTGAGTGGCAGGAATAAAACTTTAAACAGATGTTATTTGGACAAATTAGCGTCACATTGTTGATCTAAAGGGCTACTTTCTCGCCTAAAAAGGTTAGACATGTGGATAAAGTGGTATATTTACAGAGTTAGAGCTAAAATAAAATCCGGCACCGGACCTGGCAACCCGACTGCTGGAATTATTTTATGGTTGTTGCGACTACGATCTCGAGACATTAGATGGCGTTGTTCTGCTCATTCTACATATTCTACCTTTAATGATCAGCTGTTTCGATAATCAATTTATCATTTTTCAAGCACAGGTGATATGCTACTTTTCTGTTTTAAATCTTTGTGAATGGAATATCCTTCAGCTCAGACATCTTAGCTTGTGGGAAAGAGAGTTTGTTTTTGCACATTTCAATGTATGCATGAAAACACCTGAAAAATCTTGAAATGTTGCAAAAACGTGTTTAGACTCAAGCCAAATGCAGTGAATAAATTATGATGTACATGAAGTTAGAGAGGAAGATTCTCTTGAATATTCTTCTAAAATTTGCATAATAGTATTAGATGGAAAATGTGCCAATTTTTTGTAAATGTTAAATTTGCACTACATTTTGATTGATAACTTGCTATTGTGAAACACATTTTTCCACACTATGTGGACATTTTGGGTATTAAATGATTAATCAGTGATTTGAGAATGTAATTGTCAGGTTTATTATTATAGCCCTATTTCATGTGATGTGTTTGTATTCAATGCTGAAAGCCTGTGGGTGCAGGAAAAATTACAAATAGTGATGAAGACTTTTTCAAAGAGATCAGAGTGTAGAGTAATAACTAAGGCAATTTCTTGGTATTCATTAAGGTGAAAAATTCAAATAATTTTGGCTTTCGACAAGATCTTCAGTAAAGGCTCCATTATGATGCTGAGCTCCCTGTTTTCCATTATCCAGATGATAAGAAGCAATATAATCTCTGAGGTAAATAGCAGTGCATAGCAGAAAAAAACATTTCTTTTTTCCTTCCCTTGTGACCTTGGGGACCATGCATAACACAATTTGTATTATTTCTTATCCAAATCATGGAGATTAAGTTAATGAGGTCAGAATAGAAAAGAAAATACACTGTGTATACCATATACGCAAAAGCTACATGAAGTTCCAGTTGAGATAAACATGGTCTGATGACAGACCCAAAGAAAAGATGATAAGTAGATATCTTATTATATAATAATATATTATATTTTAGGCCTACAGGAAGATAAGAGTAATAAAAACACCAGGTTTATTTTTTCAAGAAATTCCTATATAAAAAAGTGAACTGTATGTTAATCCTACTCAACATGGTATTGACATTCAGCACTGTGTTAAGGTGAGTTCATTAGATTCAATTAAACCAACAGATCTTCAAACACAAACACAAAATTCAGTGAAGGGAGGCATTTCTACATCTATGGCATCTATACACCTGCAACTTTCTAAACCTTATATGTAGATATTTGTGTATACTTTGGAAAAAACTAATACAACCCCCCCACAGACACCAATATGTAGTAGTAAAAAGCCTGCATAGTTTTCAACCAGCACAGGAATAGGATGGTTTCCATTGCGAGTATTTCATTTCAATTTCATGTCATTTTGTCTGTTCCTCACGTATGCAGGAAATGACAGCTATCAGAGAGGTACTTCTCCTTAATTGCACCAGGTAGACCAGGGGGAAGAACGGAAAGATGGGGAGAAAACAAATAGAGAAAAAATAGGCTAGGAGTGGGAGCTTAAGACAAGCAGAAAAGGAATGAGAGGCAGATTTTTTCCAAGTAAAGGCTGACTGTGAGGAACCGAGAGAAAAACTCCTAAGTGAATAACGTGATAACTAGGTGTGATATTTCTTTTTCCACATTTTATCTCTACTTTGACATTCTATTCCCTGAAATCTTTTCATTGATTTCTTTTAGCTTGTTATGAACATTGAAATAGTCATGTACCTCAGAAGTAGGTCAAGACCTTTTGATTGACTTAGAAATGTATGGTAATCCACGAATAATTATATGCATCTACATTCGCACACATGCAACCACACGTGAGCTACAACAATATGAAACACATATGGAGGAAATAATGGATTTGCTGCCGGAACATAAATGAATGCTTGCCCTTTGATACTGTTGTAGCTGTCAGAAGCTAGGCGGCATCATTGATGCAATGGAGAGAAATCCCAGTAGTTTGATGTTTATTTGTTGTGGAGTTGGTGACAGCACAAGCGCAAGAAATTAATTAATTTAATCAGAGAATGGGTCTAATCCAATACACAGCTGCCACCAGTTACTGTTTTTCATCATTCCCCCATGAGCAGGACATCACTTCAAGAAACACAATTCACTTAATTGAAACACTTGTAAACTGAACACTAAAGAAAATAGAAGAACTCTCCTCCTAAATGTCATTTCGATGCCCGAGTCTAGCACTGTGAGTTTGTCAAACTAAGAAAATTGATTTGTGGTCTCTCTCTCTCTCTCTCTCTCTCTCTCTCTCTCTCTCTCTCTCACACACACACACACACATACACATACACATACACACACACACACACACACACACACACACACACACACACACACATTTCAAACATTTCCAGTAAGGGCTCGTGTCTGACACTATGGTGCATTCAGGAACAAAAAAAAGAGAGTAATCTGAAACATTAAATCATCATTGACAGAGCAAGAGAGAGGCAGATACACGCGAAAGGTTACAGGACACTGAAGGCACATTTTAGTCATATCACACATCTTGGAGCTCTCCAGGCCATTTGTACAATCAATAACTGGATTTGAAACCATGTGGGGAAAGCTTTTTGTTTGAGATAACAGCTAGATGAACTGCCTTTATAACAATAGCTAATATTTTATCTCATATGAGATGGTGTCAAATAAAGTACAAGCTGTAGTAAATAATAAGTAGCAGTAAATCTTTTTAAAGTAGAAAAGCTTTACATATTATTACATATTATTGATAAAGTGCATTTACATTTACATATTATACTTGGTTTGAAAGCTTGCTTTTACATTGTTGAGTAATTTAAAAAGTCTTACTTTGATTTAAATAAAGCAGCTACAGATTGTATAAAATGTTGATGTGATTATAGTAAGGCTGCAACTAACAATTATTTTCATTACTGATTAATCCACTGATTATTTTTTGTCCATTAATTGATTCATTGTTTTGTCTATAAAATGTCAGAAAATAGTATAATTTCTTACAGCTAATGGTCATGTCTTCAAATGTCTTGTTTTATGTCATCAACAGTTCAAAATGTAAAGACATTCAGTTTATGAGATGCTTGAAATCCTCACATTTGAGAAGCTGCAACCAGTGATTGTTTTTAAAATTCTTGCTTAAAAAGTGACTAGAAAGATTATCAAAAAAGTAACATATTCATTTTCTGTCAATTGACTAATTAATGAATTGACTCGTTGCAGCTCTACATTATAGGTATTCATTCAGATGGTTTTTGTTTCAGAAAAATGAGACAAATTCAGTGAAAAGTGCTGTAGTTGTAGCAGTTGTAGGTGTGCTGTTCTATTTATCATGGGATTGGTTGAAGGACCATCAGTTGAGTGCATTGCAGTGTGTGCGTGTCTTTTTTAAAATGGTATTCTTCCACAAGGAGTCGCCAAATCCAGAAATTGTTGAATCCAACACACAGGGATAGATAAATTAACAAAAAATTGGAGACAAGCCAAGTGAATAAGCTTTCAGTTGTGGTTTTGTTCTGAAACACTGAGGTACAGACTATGTCATGGTCTCCACATAATTATCACACTTCATCATGAATGCCTGCTGGGTATAATTAACCAGAAATATGAGTGACAAACTGAAAGAACAAAAAGGAAAAATTGGTGGATGTGGACAGAAGAGAGAAAGTGGAAGACATAAATACTTTAGTACGTGTGAGTGCATGTGTATGAGATTCTGTGTTGTATCTTTTTTTTTGTGTATGTGATTGTGTGCAATCAAGCATGCACGGCCATGTGCTTGTATGCTAGCAAGAGGCACACCTGCGACCTGTGATGGAACGACCTGAAACCAGGAGGTGGATGGTCTGACAGGAAAGGGAAAAGAGGAGGAGGGAAGGAGGATGGCAGACGGTTATAAGTGCAGTCAGATCAGTGACAGGCAGGAGCTCCCTCCTCAGAGAGAGGCCATTACAGGGGGGACGGAGGGGGCGACATGTTGGCGGGGCCTGCCACCGAGCTTATTGGCAATCTGTTAGCAAGGCCACGGGCAGGAGGGAGAATAACAGGTCCAGGGACAGAAGAGTGCCGGCGAGAAAAAGAAAAATCTACTCTCCTCAGGATTCCTGGCAATAAGAGAGAGAGAGATATGTGGGCGGTGGTGGTCAACAGTCGACAGGATCAGAGCAGGACAGGACAAAAAAGAGTGGGGCAGAATATATAGTGGCATTTTGTTACTGTGGAAGCTGGTTGGGAATGTCCCAACACTGGGATTGGCATTTGAATTTAGTGCAATACGAGAGAGGTGAGCGAGGTGACTTTGCGTCTGGAAGGGGATTGTGAGCACAGAGCATGAAGATGAATTACAAAAGAGAGCCATTACAATAGAAGGGGAATAAATCAAAAGGTGTGATTGTGTCTCCAGTGAAAAGTAAATTACCCTCTTAGACAGAACAACAAACTACATTCCATTTTCATTGTTACTTTCATGCTGTTACATACAGTTGCTGACCTGGTGCTGCTCAAAGTGTCGCAATTTTGCTATGCACAGTATCTCTAGTAACTCTAATGGTATGCAAATAAGATGGATTTTTTTCTTTTAATCTTAAGGGCTGGCATTTGAAGTAGAAACAAGCAAAGTGAGGATTCATCTAGGGCTGCAACTAATGATTATTTTCATGATTGATTATCGGCTGTCTTTGTTGTTCAGTCTATAAAAAGCCAGAAAATATTGACAAATGGCCATCACTGTTTTGCAAAGCCTAAGATACAACCTAAAATATTTTTGTCCCAGTCAAAATCATAAAAATATTCACATTTAAGAATCTGGGATGAGGGAATTATGGCATTTTTCTTTTTTTTGTGACATTTTTATTAAAGAATCAAAATGATTAATCAATTATCAAAATAGTTGGCAATCATTTTTGTTTTTTTTATTGACTAATCATTACAGATATAGGGTCATCACTACCTATATACTTCATGGCTTTAAAGAGCAGTGTGGTCTGACAAGACTTCTATCAATAGATTCAAAATGTATGTACTGTAACTCAGGTGAGATTTGGATCCTTAAAACATTGCTACTTGACATGCCGTGATGGTATGAGACTGATTAAGTGTCAGTGAGTTCAGTGTTTTACTTGAAGAAGAGTCAAACGATCCAGAAGATGGCAAAAGCATGATGAATACTCAAAACTCAGCCAGGTTTATTTGCATTTGACATATCTAAATCTGGCAATAAAAATGTCACTGCCCTGTCACTATTTACAATGTATATACGGCGCATGGAAAGTAGCAATAAAAAGACTGGCTTGGTAATATGATGAAATGTAGACAGGGAAGGAAATTGGAGAAGTAGCCAGGAGAAGCAGGATAACATCTCTCATAACCATTCAAAACAGGCACATTATTTCAACCCATTTTCACACTGCTTGATATACAGTCAGATACGGCGTCGCTTTGTGCAGCCACGTCATGTGATTGTTTCCAGCGACTATAGCGATCTCACTTTTAGAGACTGAATTAATGATGTCCAAGGGGAAGATGAGAAACATCAATCAACATCTGAAGCGGCAGGCAGCCTTATAGGTGAATTACCTGCAGTCATTCTAGGTGATGTCATATTTACCACAACATCTTTGCTGAACCTACTTCTTAGAGCCACCTGCTACAGGCCAAGCCTGGTCTCATGAGCCATCTGAGAAACAAGGTTTCCCAGAGAATTATTGATTCTGTTGCATAACCCAATTTTTCAAAGACCTTGCTCCATGAGGAAGAAAAAAAGACAGGGGAGATTTTTTTGTCTAACAGATGAGGAGAGAGCATATTTCCATTCCAAATGGGCTTGGAGTTATTAGTCTGGTTGGTGGGTGTTTTGTCACTGTCAAAAGCACAGCAAGAATTAATTGTTGAAATGGTGCCCCATGAGCCACCTCGTGGGGTACAAATGTCATTTTCTTAACCTAAGGACCTTAATCAAAAGCAACAAGGTGGTGCAGAGCCTACTAAGTGTATTTAAGCAGTGCCAACAGGTGCAAGCTGACACCAATTCAACGGGATTGGTTGCTAGAATAGGATCGGAGTCGAAGTCTGAACTCATGAGTCTTCTGACAAACAAACAAATTTAAAGCTGTGAATTTGTGTTACAGCCACAAAAATGGAGAAAGATCCTGAGTCACAGATACCATATACTTGCATCTCTTTATGCAAACTAGCATTTCCAACACTTTGTAAGAGGTTCACTTGGTTGGAACATTTTGTATTGCCCTTCCGTTCACAACAAGTCACTTGAAATTCAATCATGTGCTTTATTAACAATTGTAAACACTTAATTGCTAATATTAGTTCAGAGCCTGTAGCTGAATGACTTTCACACTTGATAAATAGTTGTGTGAAATACGATAAGTTGGGTGAAGTGAAATAAAAAAAATTAAAAAACTAATTTGATGCTTGTGAATACAATCCAATTAACCTCCTCAAGGCTTTTTAAATTTACAGCAGGGGAGAAATAACATGATTCAAGACCTCAGGAAAAGGCAGCGTGACTACAATATGACATAGGAGGAAATCAGCAACCTGCATAATGCTAGTATGTAATTTGTCCAGAATTTTGAGGAAATGAATGCATTATAAAAGAATTCTGCATGTGTGCATTCATTTACATACTAAAAAATCTACATTGTTTCTACTTTATATATTTCAATATATGAAGAGTATAAACCACTGAAGCAAGTATCATCCCATCTTACCTCTGTCATAATTGACCCCTGTTAATCATCATTGAACCGCTCTCTTTCTCTATGTATGTCTTTTGCTCTCTTCCCTCCTTGCTCTCTTCTCTCGCTATCACTGGCCTTGTCTGAAGGGGTAAATAATTTATGCCCCTCTTCCCGCACTGTGAGAAATTTATGAATAGAAGGAGCAGAGGGATGGTTGTATTTTTCTCCATAACTTCTCAGTAGCCCCTCTCAAACTTATCTATGTATCCACACCAAGGTCAAAATAAGTGTATATTATATAAAGATGGATCACTCCAGCAAAATTCTCGTATTCAGAGCTGGCCAGCACTCCTCATGCCAAGATGCTTACTGGCCTTACCCAGCCCCAGGACACCCATTTCTCACCATGACACTGACACAGACTATATTATATACTATGGCATGATATCGGGTTGGCATACTTATGTGTTATAGTGTGTGTGCAGACAGACCTTTGACTACAAAATATGAAACATCAACACCTGATTGATGCTGTGAGCATACAAAATCAACATCTCTTACCCAAGTATATAGAGATTTGTAACCCACCAATATTGTGTTTTTGCAATTTACACTTATGAACATTTCAAGTCAACTCCAGCACAGAGAAAAAAAAAGCCCACAGTGCAAATATTCCCAGTGAGGCTCAAAATAGAGACCCCAAGTTTTTAATCCCAGTGCTTCATGGATCATTCCTGTTGTTCAGAAATTTGTTTTGTAGTGTGAAATGTATTTTTGTAGTGGCTGAATTTGAAGAGCACATGCATAGGTGGACTTAAAAAGAGTGGGCGGTAAATTACATTCAAAGTAAAAATAAAGCTCCCTAATGAATTCCAGCAGAGGGTATTTCACTGTGTTGCACTAGAAGTAGAGAGGTATAAAGTCAAATGGAATCAGTCCATTTAAAAACAACAAATATTGGTAAAAGTGAACAAATTCATAAAATATGTGTAGGAATATTATTATTACACTGGGAAAGTAATAGTTTGCAATTATAAAAACATAAAGGACACCACTCTTCAATTGAATTGAAATAATTAAATTAAATGAATCAGTCTTAAATCTGAAAGTTGTGAACTCTTGAATATCTCCATCTTTGTTGTAATATGCTTATACAACGACTTGGCAATAAATCAAGATATTTATTAAAGGGAAATGAATAAATAGAGAGCAACAAGCATACACACATATGCACAAATAGAATGGATAAATGAATGAATAGAATGAATAAATGCGGAAATTAAATTAACAAGATAGTATAGACAGAATAAATGACACATTTTTGATAACACTTAAAATCAAAGTGCAACAATGGAGCAAATAGTTCTAACTAAAGTCAATTAAAAAGCAAACATTTGGAATCGAGCTCTTTGCATGGTTATATTCTTGCTGTTTGTGTAGTGATGGAGGGCTGATGACGAGGCAAACTTCCTGGAGAGTGCTGAGCACAGCAAGGCAGAATTGGTGATGATCTTCAGCTTGCTGAGTTGACAGCCAGATGAGACCAGTTGTAGGTTCAGTGAAGCACTCTGGTGCAACGCTTCTTTTGGAGACTGAATCCAACACTGGATAGACTCAGACTAGCTGAGGTCACACAGTAAACACACAGTAGGGTTGTGTGTTCTTGGTCTTGATGCGTTCAGTTGCAGACTGTAGAATACTATGCTAGAGCTCTAACTAACAAAAAGGGTCCATGGAAAAGTCAGTTTCTGCAGACTGGGAGAAAGCAACTCCATTTAACTGTGGAACATTGAAGCTAGAAAAAAAATTGTACATAAAAAAGTTTAACTACACAATAAAAATAAGACCTTAGAAAAATAATGGATATTCAAATGGAAAATGGCTATGGATGCTTGGCTTGTGGCTTCTTGTGACGTCTTTGCAGTCTTTCTTGTTAGTTGAGAGTTTTCTGGAGCCTTCAGCTCTCAGCAAAAGTGAATAAGACAATGCCCGAAATGCAATGAACAGGCTATAATGCCTGGCAAGGCTGAGAGAAAACAGAAGAAACAGCAGCCCAGACAAAGAGTTGTAAAACTTTTTATAGTCTAGTGGCTGTGTTTTGGAAGAAAGGAGGTCCTTGGCGTTCTTTTGGAGGGAACACTTCAATTACCAATTCAATTATTTGTGTATACGGAAAATATTTGAAGGCTACACTGCAATTGGATACTTACTCGTTCTGTCATCAATGATTACATACTGTGAAAACCAGTGGGAAAAAAACGTAGAAACATAAATAATGATTAACCATAATCTGTAGCTCAGAACTATGTGGTAGCAGGTTACATCTAAGGTCTACATGATCCTAGTAATCAAACCATGGTTAAATAACACACTTAAGCCTCTTTCACACATAGTAACCCTAACCCTAACCCTAATAAATTACTGGGATAACCTTTCAGGCACTAGTTATTTTCACTATTCACACATGCATCTATAGGGATACCAAGTTTTGACTTGATCATACGTGAAATTAGTTTTGTCTTGATTTGTCTTATTACGTTCAGGAACGTGGTCGGTGAGGAGCTGTTTTTGTCCTGTGCCAATGTTCTTGTAACTTGTAACAATGTTCAAATTAGCGTTTATTTTGTTGTGTTAGTATTACTAGTTAGTTATTAAAATCACCTGCAAAGCATTGGCAAGGCAACTGTAAATAAATCATGGAATCCGTCATTAGCCGAGTCTTGTGGTTGGTTTTCTTGCTCCTTTTATCCTAGATACTTAAAAAGGGAGTAAGAGAGAGAGAGAGAGAGAGAGACACTCTGAAAGGAATGTGGATTATCAAATTCATGACCATAGAAAGATTAGTTAATCTGTGGGGGTCAGGGGGGTGAATATGTTTTTTGCAGTCTGCCCATACCAGAAGAAGACAAAACTGTTCATTCCAAACTGTCAATTCTTTTGATGACATAGTTTATGCCTTGAGGTCAAAGGTCATGTGTGTGCTCTATCAGACTTTTAGAGAGTAAAACACCATGACATTCCTGAAAGACTTGAACTTCCTCCCATGCTTCTGGGTTCATTCTCCTCTTGGTAATTATAATGACGAGTGCAACAGAAAATATAATAAAAGCCTTAATCTGGCCTACATAATAATTGTGAAAGTGAAATAACAGAAAAAAGTGGGTCTTACAAGGTTTAAAAGCGGCTGTGAAGGAGAAAGACCTGATATTTATGTGTAAGCTGTTCCACATAGTTTATCATATTAACTCTTGTAGAAGGGCTGCAGATCTTAGCAACCACAAAAATAGAACTAAATACTTTATACTATTTACTGTAGGGCTGCAAATTACAGATGAATCTATTAGTTATATTTCACAACCAATCCATAAAATGTCAGACATGAAAAAACACCTATTACATGTTCCAAGGTGACTTCAGTTTGCTTGTTTAGTTCCACCAACAAAGCCAGACAGCTATGATATGAAACAGAGGAAAGCAAAAATCCTCACTTTGAAGAAGCTGAAACAAGTGGATGTTTGGATTCTTTTCTTGATGAATCATCTGAACAATTGATTTTTGTATCAAAATGATTGGCAAATTCATTTTCGGTCTTCTGAGCGGTTGATTATTTCGACACTAACGTAAGGTATAGAATCAGTTGCAGTGTCGGCAAGTGTCAAGACTGATTGTAACAAATGTCTATCAGAGTATAATAATATATCACATATGAAAGAGAAGAAAAGATGTGAAAAAAAATCCTCTCTTCTTTCCACATACCTGTTTCTCACTTTCCATTTCCCCTGTTAAATTTAAAAATGAAGAACACCATTCACAGCCTCATTTTACTTGCCTAGCTATTTAAAGTGTTTTCACATTGTTTGCATCACACCAGCCACATTAGATTAACTTGGTTGTCAACAGATATTAATTAAAGAGGCACATCTCTCCACAAATCCTCTACGTGTTCTTCCCCCACCTCCTCCCCCTCCTGTCATCCACAACTAATTCACCTGGCAGCCAAGTGTCAGGGGCCCTAAGTTGTATATTGCTTAATGAAGCATGTAACCCGCATTTTTCCTGCCTCCACTTCCTGCCCTGGGTGACTGTGTGCTCTTCTGTGCTCTTCACTCTTCACACAGCGTCAAGGGCAGGAGCACTGGGAGGCAGCTTAGTGCTCGTTTCCTGTCTCAACCATTCTTTTCAAGCCCTGCCAAAATGCTCCCTGGGTACTGTATGCACATGCTTGCTGGCCAAACACAGTTTATGGAGGGCACATTTACACTAATGTACCCCCTGTCAGAAGAGTTCTACTTTGTCGTACAGTATTTCTAATATGGAGATGGATCCATTCACAATTCATTTATTAACCCTCCTGATGTCCTCAAGTCAAGGAAGGAAGGGAGGAAGAAGGAAGAAGGAAGCAAGGGAGGGTGGAAGGAAGGAAAGAAGGAAGGAAGAAAGAAGGAAGGAAGAAAGAAGGAAAGGAGGAAACAAGGGAGGAACAAGGAAGGAAAGGAGGGAAGAAAAGAAGGAAGGGAGGAAGGAAAGGAAGCAAGGAAGGACGAAGGAAAGAAGGAATGAAGGGAGGAAGAAAGAAGGAAAGGAGGAAAGAAGGGAGGAAGAAGGAAGGAAAGGAGGGAGGAAGAAGGAAGGAGGGAGAGAAGGAAAGAAGGAAGGGAGGAAGGACAGGAAGCAAGGAAGGATGAAGAAAAGAAGGAAGGAAGGAAGGATGAAGAAAAGAAGGAATGAAGGAATGAATGAAGGAAGGAAGGAAGGAAGGAACAGTCAAAACAGACAGGGTCAATTTGACCCGGGAGGACGACAGGAGGGTTAAACATTTTAGTGTGAACATACTGAAAGGAGAACTTAATTGTAATTTTAAAATTGGTTGAAGTAAAAAAAAATGCATAAATGAATATCATTACTTGTGTCCCATTAGCTGTGCATTAGTCCACTCTTGTGTTTGCATTGGGTCTTTGTATGATGAAATGTTTACATTGAGGTGTTAAACCTGTCAACATGAAGCACGCAATTAAAGCCCATGGAAACCAGTGCAAACAAATGGATTTCATGCTGTTTGAGCTGGAAACACACACACACACATACACCAAGACCACTGAAATCATTTAAATGAAAGCACACGTTTTCACAGTTTAAATTTAGTGAAATTGTTTTTTTTTTAAAAAGGTAACACACATTAAACTGATTAAAGTGTATTGTATAAAGCTTTTGTAAGATGTATTTATGTATTTCTCTATTCCTTACACTTCACTACGGCCCAGCACCCGCTTTTATTGACTTGTTTACTGTGTTGAGGTCCATGCCCATTTCCTAAAAGGTCAACGCGCTTTACTGTTATGTTCCGTGAGCATGAAATTTTCCTCACCATCAGAAGCAACTGCACTTATCAGGTCAAGCATGATCCCAAATCCAGATTAGATCCCATAGCTGTCTATGTTTCCAGTAACCCGGCAAGAAACTAATGTCACATGAAATCTGTTCCTGCACCAAATATCAGGTATGGTTGAAATTTGGGGATATTTGTCTTACATTCAGAACAATTAGCCATATCCAACATAATTAAAATAAAAAGCATAATTCTCCTGATTTTTTTTATTTTTAAGCATTTTTTCATGTACAGCATTCCCACAAAGCATGTTCCACTGACTGCTTGATCCTTTTCCAGAGCTGAAAGTGAAATTCAATTACTGTTTTTATGTTTTATTTTCAACATCAGAAGTCAAAGTCAGGCCCAGTCTTTTCAATTAAACTCTGGCTTATTGAACTATAACTGCATTCTATTAACTTTATCTTAATTACTTTTCAGTGTCCGTTATAACCTTGGGGGTGGACATTGTAGTCTCATGGGGTATGAAGTGTTAGTGGTATAGGTTTACAAGAAATCAGTGCTCAAATGTGTTTATATCCAGAAAAATCCATTTTAGAGTAATAGAGTAATTTAAGTAATACTCTTAAATGCATGGTGCCTGTGGGGACTATTGGACTTTTCTGTTTTTTGGCTGTGCAGTGGAACGGTGTGGAAGTGAAAGGCTGAGTTACTTACAGCCATGCTGAGGTGAAATACACAAGCTGCTCTAAAGGTAGCGGACATCAGCAATGTAGCTTCTTTTGCTGGATGGAGAGACTGTGAACTTGTGACCTTTTGCTGTGTCAGGCATTCTGGGTTTAATTCTTGTGAATCGTACAGGGTCATAAAAAAAAAAGATGGGTTAGCAATTTCACTGTAACTGGCAACAAAATACATCATATTTCAAGATCATTTTTTAGGCTTATTGATGAGCCTTTATATACAATTATTGTGATTTTAACAGCATGTAGTGGATCTCTCTGTGAAGCTATAAATATTACACAGTAGGAAAAAGTTTGGTCAGATGTCCAACTATTTAAAATGTATCGTATGCACCTTTTGTTTTGCTTTCTCTGTTTCTGTTTATTGAACTACTGAATTATTCATTTTGTAGATTTGTAAATTTTAAACAACGATGTCAGAGTTCACAACAACTTTATTAAAGAATTGATAAATATTCACTTTATAATGGCTGAAATGTTGTTTTCACCTGTATAGATGGAGGCTCTGTTCTCCAATTTCCTGAATTTTGATTACTCTTTTGGAGAAGTTTGTGTCATCAATTATTCATACCATTCACTTTTTTTCTATCTTCCCCTCTTTTGCTGTCTGTCTCTGTCTCTCTCTCCCTACCTCCCATGCGTGAATATCCTTCCACCTGAGTAAGCACGCTGTCATTCATAACACACCTATTCTGGGCAGAGATAAATAAATAAACTAGTCACATATATGCCTCATTTCAGATGCCATTTCCATTTTCTTATCCATCACTTTGCTGCCTCTTTGGTGTACTATCATTCAATTAAACACCATTATCTGCTGGTGTGCTAGGGGAATTTTGCATACCTAAGCTGCCCAATTCGACTCAACCTTTAATCTAAAGCAAAAAGGCAATTAATCAACAGGAATCAGTATTACAGAGGAGGAAAAAGAGTAAAGAGAGCAGACTTTATGAGATTTGCTTTAATTAAGTGAATTACTTCAAGGGAATGTGATTCAATTTGCAATTTACAAAAAAGAGCAGTTTGAGATATGAAGAGGAGGGGGCTTTGAAACATCACTGAGGTGTTAAGCAACAGGGTTTAGCCTCTAGTGTTTTGATGAGGCTTTCATTTAAAAGGGATCAAATGACATGTTTGCTCAACTGTTTTTTTTTTTTCTTTTTCTTTTTTATCCCACAGGGCTTGTGAAAAATGAGTGCAATTCTGCATTATAAATAATCCCCAGGTCCTTCTCATATTTAACATAAATTTTACCAATGGCAGTAATAAATAATCATGGCTTGTCTTTTATAATGTATTCTTTAATGGAAGTCATTATACAAGAAAGCATGCAAATTTTGTCATTCCCAAAGTGTGTGATCTGAGTTTATAATGCTTGAAAGATTGTGTGCACATTTGAGGGTACGGGTAGACTTTACCATTACATAATGCAATATGTTCTCTACATGTTGTTTCAACACCTTCAAATCATGGAGCTTAATGCCTTCTTCTTATGCCCTCATCACCACAGTGAAATCCTCCAGCTTCACCAAAACCAGTTAATCTCAGAAAGTGATATGTGATTATCTCACCAGTCAGACTTCTGGTAAAAATGAAGGGAGGGACAGGTTCAGACTGAGAGTACCCATCTGTGGTTCTTTGTGCTGGTAGGAATCTGTTATGACTATAATTTACATGCACAAGTTGTTTGACACCTGTTCAGTGGAAGGTGGCTACAATTTTGTTTAAAAAAACAATGTTGTGCTTGAGTTTTCTGAGAATTTGCACAACATAATTGTTGACTTGCAAAATTGTAAGAACAAGATTAACACTAGGAGAGTAACTCAAGAATTCACTTCATTACCCACACAAAAGATATGCAAGGTACAACATACAGAAACAAATGATTCTAGACAGTCACATATGACAGTTGGCTTCTTTATAGGGATATCCACAATAGATCATTCTCAATAGATGATTAGTTAGTTAGTTAAATAACTCATTGTGAAACGTTAAACTAGTGCTCTAAAGCAAAGCCAAAGTAAATATTTTTAAGTTTGATAAACTAAACTTCAAAAAATGAAGTCACCTAGCTCAGACCTTATTGTCTCAATTTTCTCAAAGTTTAAATGCGCCATATAAACATCTCAATCATAACAAACAGATCCAAACTGATGGAAATTTCAATAGGTTGCAGAGGAGTAGTTTGATCAAAAGAAAAATGTAACCATGTAAGAGGTTTAACCCGATTACTTCCTGGCTGCGTTATTCCTGTGCTTGCCCTACGTCTTGACATAAATGTGTGGGGACGTAGATTTTTTCCACTTCCAAATATTGGCAGCTTCCAAACTTATCCCAGCTGGATAGACTGAAATGTGGAACAAATTAAAAACCACTGGAAAGCTTTGATGACCGCCTATTACAAGTCTAAATCCCAAAACAACAAATATATTGTTCATGTCACACAGTTGTTCAGATAAAAATAAAAATGCATTGGGGCATGTAAACACCCGACCATACTGGATCACATCACATGTAAGCAGTTGACCTGAAATCAATCAGAATGCAGATAAGTGTGCATATAACTGCAGCTAGTGTGTCCTAACTTTGTCTGGTATCTGTGGATATTCTGAAGGACAGTCAGAAAGAATTTGAGTTCCTTCTGTGGAGTACAAATATGAGTTAGGGTCAGTGTCAGGTGCAGTCACAAGTTTCAAAGCAACTAAGGTGTATTGATAACCTTTGATTACATAATATTTCATCTTACCTTAAGGATACTACATCCTTTTATTATTAATTAGTGATTTGATTATGAAGGGTTATCTGATATTCCACCTGACATTTTACCTCATTTAAGCTAAAAGGAAGTGGGATTAAATATTTAATTCCCTCTTATAACACGCAAAAGGTCATCTACGGTGCACCATTCAATTGAGCCGCCTCCATCAATCACTTACCGTTGCTTCTGAAATAGAAGTTTGGGTATTCACTTTCAAAAACTGCCAGAAAATCCTGTGTGGATTGCAGAGAGACGTCTCTTTTCTCCTATCTTTTAGTCATGCATATTTGAAAACACCTGCACCATTTATCCGTGTTTTTCTACAATATTTATTGTTGTATAACACTCCATTTTCGATTGAGGGAATAGTTGAGGAGGGCAATGGAAAAGAAAGGAAGATTATGAGATGTTTTTGATATGCAAATCTATTTGATGTTTCCAATTTACCCGTGAAAAAGGTGAGACAGAGATTTTAAAGATATTCTGCGGATGCTTTACTCTGACTCACTGTAAGTGAAAGAGCAGAATAAGTTCAAGTTTCTAGAATCCCGATCATTTACACTGCAGCAAAAACAAGCGATACACAAAAGGTCAGAGACACTGTGCACTGACAATTTTAGCTGAAACTTTAATGAGCCTCAGGGGGAAACTGGCTCTTCACACAAGCAGAGAATAGCATAAAGATAAGAATCAGACAAAGAGTGCTTACATATTAAAATAATGCTAAAAATAGAGATGTGTATGAAGTAGATTTATCTCAGGTTAACACAATGGAGTGGTAATATAAGGGAGAAACTCTCTGGAAGATTTTGTTTGATCACCATTGGGAGTCAGTAGAGTTATGATGAGAAAGTAGCATGACTAAATAAGAGTTTTCAAACTAAATAATAATTTGAACAAGCTGTTATACAAATAAAGGGAACTGGAACTTCATCAATAATCCAATTTTACATCCAGGGTTAATTTCACATTATTGTCCACAGGTCCATGAGTGAGTGAATGAATGAATAGTTTTGTGTCTTGCCATTAACAGTAAACAGTAGTGTGATGAGAAATTTACACAAAAGTTATATTAATCAGTGCTGCTTTATGCTTTGTATCATTACATTATAAGATTATTAACAATGCTGGTATAAGGGTGCATGTATTATTGAATACACAGATGGCTGGGTGGAGTACGTGGTGGAGAATGGTCTGATTCAATAGATATGAAACAGTGTAAACCTACCAAAAAGTTGTGGGTCTGTGGGTCAGGAATGATGCTGATATCGATAGATTTTTTTTTTCAGGTTAAATGATTAGCTCTCACAATACCGCGTGAGATTAAAGTCAAGGTATTAATCAGCAGTAATGCAACTTTAATCTGAATGCAAACTGCCATTAAACTATATAAATGGGAAATACAGTCCAGGGCTGCTCTCATATGAATTGACAACAAATGATGGGCAGTACATGAGAAAGCAAAGGCATCCATTTGGAGGATGGACAAAGAAAGAGTTGTTCCTAAGTCACATTGATCGAAGTCAAGTTCCTTGAGCATAGGAGTAAGATGGATCATGGCAAGAGGTTGGTCTGTGGGTGGAAACACATTTTTAGGAATAAGTCTCGAAAGAGATCATAGGACCTACATGAGGAAGCAAACAGAAGCTTAGTTTGATGGTTAGAGAATAGCAAAGAGAATGAGCCTTCGGTGCAATCAATATTTTTCTTGGGGGGGGGGGGGGGGTCTGGTGGGTTTAAAGGAGTGTGGTAAGACTTTTGATACAGTTGAGGAAGTCAAGACAGTTTTTGCAATTTTCTGTTAACTGTATGGAGTCTAATTTAATGGAAAGTCGTCAGAGAAAATGAATAGAGTGTCTAAAAATACTTATCTGTTCATAATTTCATCTGTGTTTTCCCATCCGTATTTGCTGACAATGACAGCAAACATGGCACTTAGAAAGGGAAAAACTAATTTGATTTACAATTGATAAATGTTTTAATCCACCTGTCATAGCAGGATGCTGCTTATATTTTATATGTAACACAGTAATACAGTCTTCACCAGGCCAGTCACTGCTTGTATGTTTCATTATGCAGGCTTAAAGTAACCAGCTTTTTACTACCTTTGGGTTGATGCTGATATACCTGGTGGTAAAAAAGGTATGGTAATAAAAAACAGGTCTAGACTTATCTCTGCACATATTACAGATTATGTAACAGCAAAGTGCACATTCAATAACTATGCAGGGAAACACTTGAAGAGCAACCTAAAGCCAAGTTTAACATTGATGCATGCCTTTAGAGACTTTGATTATTAACAGTGGTTCTATTTGGACATTGCCGCAATGCACAAAGCAGTGGATATGATGTTAAACCTGCTATAACAACTGTATTCTTCACACTATGCTTCTTGTTCTATTATTCTTTTCTTTTTACAGCTTACCCGTCTTTTAAGATGACATTGCCTTTTGTGGCATCAGCCAGTGGTCCAAGCCAAGTTTGAATAAATTATTGAACACACCTCAGGAAAAGCATTGATTGACTGAAAAGTGCTCAGACAACACAAACATGAAACCCAGCTTAAGAATAATGTGAAGAGTGGAAATTATATATGTATAATATGTAATTATTTAAGAAAAGAAACAAGGGCTGAAATATGTTACACAAGGTCGACTTTTGTATTTGGAAAACAATGAGAGTAACATTTTGTGTTTCATGCTCATGTTGCTCACACAAAAACAACAGAACAACCTCTGGGAGAAGTTTTTGTCAATATGGAGAAACAACACTGGGAATATGAAGGAGAGCACTAGAGTATAGAAACCTGACGCAGTACAGAACAGAGTACAAAACATAATGAGGCAATTAGTGAACAATCCCAGATGATTATCAGTCATCAGACATGCTAGAATTTCATTGTCATATCACAAAACAAGTCTGGATATGTCTATTATTTCAACTAAAATGGACTACTCCCAATTATCCCCCTCCCATCCCCAAAATGAATTAACGGTTTATTATCGACAACATTTCTTTTTTTTTCTCGTTTCTGAAAAATCAATGATACAATGATGGAAATCCTCTGTATTTCATTTTGGTATCTGACTGATATACAACTGAAAACCCTGCAGCATTAGACACTGAAGAATCCCTCAGCCTTTATAAATAACCTTATACAGCCTTTTAGTCTCAAGTATGCAGGTGTACTTTAATAAAAGCATAACATAAACATTTTAGCTAGAACTTTGGCCAATGTGTGTACTGAGTTGGTCATTTTGACTCAATAAACTAGTCAAAACTCAATACTGGTGCAAGGGTTGATTACCAACTAGGCAAAGCAGCCAACTTCCCAGGAGCCCCAAAGCCCTTATTATATGGGTATACATAATTTGATTAGTCACAAATTTGTTAGAAATTTGTACCAATAAAGTACAGTATCAACTATGATAAGTTCTGTATTTTCCATGTGGTGGTTTTGAAAAGGGACCATGTCAAAATCTAGTTTTAAGACCTGAATTGTATTGGTTTCTTGTACCTCAACACACTGCACTGTGAAAAGGGAAGGTGTTGTTACATACCCAGAGGATTTGAAATCTCTAGAGTTATAAGTTTGACTGCACAAAGTGTTTTGGGGCACTGCCCCTTCTAAGCTCCTCTGATCTCATTTAAATTGCCAAGTGGATTTTCTGTTGCATAGACTGATTCAAACTGCTGTGTACCTGTCCTTATTCATTTACTCACATACACACAGATATTTGAAATGACTGGAAAACAAATACCTATTTATGACATTGCCAAGTTTAAACCATTGTCATATGTTAAAGAGGGTTCCTTTGCATTTGTTATTTAAATATTGTCTGGTACGGTACATTTGGTTAGTTGTGGTTATAGTGTAGGTGTTATTACTGCTAATCACTGGGTTTGTCCAGCTTCCATGAATGAGAGCTTTAAGATTGATGCATCCTAAGTCTAAAAGGGAATTGAAGATGACATGGAAGATCAGGAAAGGGAAGGAAAGAAAAACTTTGCTGAGAAGTGGAAAGAGTATACGGAAAGAGAGATGAGGAGTTGTGTGGATTTCAAGCGTTTACACTAGGCTCAGCCTTGGTTAAGAAACTAATACCTCAATTCAGCACCTGCAGCCCAGTATAACACTCTCTTTTCACATATTCATCTCTGGCATACAGAAAACCCTGAAGGAGAGAGAGAGAGAGAGAGAGAGAGAGAGGTACTGTATAACGCTCACAAGCCCAGTTTTATTTTAGTCCCCATGAGGCACTGCAGAAATTGTCATATAGAGAAGCTGAATTTTTGACAGCTTCCAGAAAAGCTATGGAGTTAGATTTTACACTTCTATATTCAAGCTTTTTAGTCCTGTGGTTGTCTGTTTGTGAGTTTTCCTGGGAGAAAAGTCTTGAGTCTGTGTCCATTGGGAAAAGGAAGGTTCTGTTATGCTTATGGCTTCAGAGACCTAGGCGCTGATATACAGATTTCATACACGTTGAAATACTTGAGTTATTGCTTATAAGTCTCAAATCATCACTGCTGAAGTATGCATTCAACGTATTGTATTTCCACTTTATTTTGTGTTATGTTTATTAAAAAAGAAATATATAACACTGACAGCTAGCATTTCAAATGGATACTGCAGTCCAGATTCAAAATATTGGAGAGAGTTGTCTCCCACCGTTTCCCTCCTCCCCATACTCAAAGCTCACACAGGTTTTTATGTCGGGTGGAATCTATCTCAGTTTATCCAGTTTGTTTGCTTGCTTCCTTGGCTGCAGTACGCTGTGTTTGTGTGCCATTGTTTCATATCTGGCAACCTGGGGTGTCGAAATGGACGTCAACCTGATCACACAGAAATACACAAAACGACAACAGTCTTTTCACACTGCGTTACATGGCAGTGGCACATAATGTGTTAAAATGATGTGCCTGCACCATGATCAGATTAAACAGGGAGAGACGTTCTGCATGCTCTGCACCAGAATGGAAATTTCAAAGGAGAACATACTGACTATAGTATTATAGTCACAGAGGCCAGTATTTCAACTTGGCATGTTTCCTTAATATCTGATAATGGTTGTTTGAGTTAGTACAATAAATATATTACATATTGGTGCTTTAATATACAATATACAAATATGTTTTATGTTTGTTTTATGTCTTTTTTTATTTGAAGCACTTGATGCATGTAACTTCTTTTGTTGCAAAACATTATGAGCCACATTGCTATGCAAATAAAGCTGTTATTATAATTATTATAAAATGTCAGACATCAGAGTGAATCAGAGCAAAAAGAAGATCCAGTGTTTATGATTAAATGTCAGAACTGGATATTTATCTATAAATGTAAAGGCTCATTGTTTAGGCAGATTCATTTCTCTCACATTTGCTTAGTACGGAAAAAAGCTAACATAACAACAATGGATTTTCACCTTCATTCTCTACATTTACATCCTGTATGACAACTTAATTGAGTTTTGCTGTGACCACAATACTAATGTTAAAGAGTATCTTGTTTTAATTTAGGTACATTACAAAAAAGACTGCAGTCCTGTGATGTCTATAATACTCTCACTATTTCTCTCCAAATATCCTCCGTCCCACCGTCAAGGCAACAGTGGTGTCCTGCCAGCTTATTCGTTATGGACATTTATAGTGTGCTGTATAGTGGCTGTAGAGCGTACCACTGAGGTCCAAATTTAGTAAGATTGCACTTCAAGGGCAATTGACTCGTTTTTACAACTCAGCTGCTCCAGGTTAGAGCATGGAGTTGTCATCTTTTTCACAAAGAAATGTAATGTATGTAAATTAAGTTGGGTAGGTGAGTTGAGAGTTGGGTATGAATCACTTCTCCCTGCTCCTTTCACAGACCCAGCAAAGGAAATTCTTCTGGTAATAGATCCAGTGCTTCCTTGTGTACTGCCAAACCCAATGAGTCTCTGATTTTGCCATTCTTTACTTTAACACACACCAGCACACAGAGGGACACACATAATATATTCACTCAACACTCACCAAACACACCCCTTACCCCACATACATACATCACATACTAAATACCTCATAGTGCTCTCTGAGGAGGTTCTATGGATGTGTGCTATATAAATGCAAATAATGCAGGACACACAGCTTCTCTCCTTGATCCTCTCAGAGGGATTGGGAACAAGAAAAAACTGCCCTCATCTAGGTGCAAATGTAACAGTTTTTAATTCTCCTACAACACATAAAATCTTTGTGTTTGTGTATTGTGTCTGTGCACGTCCACTGTGACTTAAACATCAAAGAACCAGGGAAGGTAAAGAGGGAGAGGTCATTACAGCAGTGAGGCACTAACGTATGACACTCTGTCTTTTCTGAAAGGTCACTACAAATGGATCTGCTGCTGGAAAATTAAATATTCAAGTTGTGTGCCCATGATGTGTTGCTATGTTTTTTCTTGTTTTATGACTTAAGCTCAGTTGCTTTAAACTAAAAAAAATGTAAACATATTTTTGAAAAACTAGTTTTGTGTGAAACTAACAGCTCTCTAACTGTACACAGAATGATTAATTTAACCATAACAAACAGCAAGGATTACAGCATATTCCCACAATCATCTTAATCTGTGCTCCCCAAAACATGTATTCAATAAACTGAACAATGGTCACTTTAGCAACATGTCAAAATTAAAACTAATGAAGGCACCTCATACATAATGACTGGAAATAATACTTACAGTAGCCTATTTGTACACACAATTGCATTATATTGTAAACGTGTAGTTTTCAGATAGTCTCTGCCTAAATACAAATCAAGACAGAAAGAAAGAAAGAAAGAAAGAAAGAAAGAAAGAAAGAAAGAAAGAAAGAAAGAAAGAAAGAAAGAAAGAAAGAAAGAAAGAAAGAAAGAAAGAAAGAAAGAAAGAGTGCCAAGCACCACTCCTACAATTTGTGAGGGCAATACAATTCTGCAATATTACAATACTGATACTGATAACATTATGATGTAAAATGCCATCTTAGTACATATATCATTATTACTTTGAAAATGTTTAAAACACAAGTAGATATTCTATTCAGTTTTGAAGAGAGTTGCAGAAAGTATGGCAGCTCCCTGCAAGCACTTCCTGCCTCCTTGCATGCCTTATTTGACCATCTTTGTTAGGTCGTATACTCTTAACATGTTTTCAGCCTTTTTGTCTTCCATTAGTGCCACAAATTATGTAAAATATGTAAATTATTTTCAAATATGAAATTATAGGTTGGAGTTTGGGTTCTTGCTGAGAGGTTTTGAAGGATAAAAGCTCTTAGAGACAGAAAGCAGAACGTCTTGGCGATAGTGTTTCAGCTCCATTTCCTCTCAATTTGCTCTCAATAATACTCTCCTTTCATATAGGTATACTTTTATCTTAAATGTATGCATAGTGATGGAACCCAGATACAATGTAACCAACGCAATTCATAATGATCTTCATGAAAATGTATCAAGCATCAAAAATATGAAAAAGTTAATTTGCCATTACCAACGACCAAGGTTTGAATAAATACCTGCTGGTTCTATAGCTTCACATTCTGCTGTCTCTATATCTTATTATGGTTAATGAAGCTGAATAAAAGACATTGATGTAAATAAACATGAAGTGCTCATTTATTAGCAAAACAAGGGTGATATTTTTCATGGTTTTTTCCATCAAATGCTGTGCTACAGCACATAGTTAAAACTGACATAGAACAGCATGCTTCCTCTCCCAATGATGTCTTGTTGCCAATCTGAGGAAGCCTAAGGAGAAAGTGAGGGCCTAGGGAGCAATAAACTACTCTTACCATGACCAAAGGAGAATTTAATGATGCAAGAGAATTGGAAGGAAGGTGGGGTATCTCCTGCGCTGTGTGCTTGACAGAGCGCCAAAAATGAGACTTATTCCCATCAAGCCACTGAGTCTACTACTTAAAACAATCACACAGAACCTATTTGACAAGCGCTCTTGCCAACATACATATCCCACCTTCTCAGCCTGAACAGTTATTTTATACTTCTTTCAGCCAGGTGAATCATGATGGATATTCCTTGGCCAACTGGGCATGAATTTAACCCCACCAGCTATAATAACTCTACTGTATCAAGTTCACACTGGGGACATGTGCAATGGCATATATCTGAGTTCAATTTCAGCAGGATTGTAGTCTTGACTACAGTAATAACGGCCTGGAGCCAGAGGGGTGTGTCGTTTTGGCTGAAAAAAGTAATTACAACTTCAAGCTCTGGATGAGATACTTTATCTTATTTCCAAACTTCTCACCTGAATTCATTATTAAAGTCAAATCAAGCAATATCATTTTTCATATGCAGACAGTGAAGTCCCCAGGAAAGGTGAGTTTTCTGATTTCATTGTGAGTTTCCAAATAGTGAGATGTAACATGGCACCAGTCAGCAGCAGATAGACAGAGAATGGACTCAGGAAGACAAAAGGCAATCTGCAACTATCAGAGGACATTACAGTGTGTGAATGTCAAAAGAAACACAGAATTCAGCTGTCATCCTACATAAAATCATACTAAATGTGCAAAAGTATAAATGAAAGTTTAGACTGAAGGGTAGACAGCCTGGTGTTTGGAAACTATACTATGACTGTAAGGCTCAAACTTGTTCCAGATGAGGAACTCAAGCTGAAAACCTGAACATATAAAAGGTTATGACCTCTTGATGGCTCCAGTGGCTATAAGAGAATTCAGTGATTTCTGGCTACCCAACACCAATGGACACTGAGTGTTTTTTTCCTCATGTGGTATTTTTGATGGATAGGTACTCCTGGTTCAACTACAGTATTTTCTAATAGAACTTGCACAGGGAATACAAAAGCTTTTGAATTATGGAATAAAAGTTGTTTTAAGTGGATGAAGTCATGCTGTCTCAGTCTACAATAATGTAATTCAGCTGATCATTTCTGTTTTCTAATGATACCATTGTTTTGAATTTCTTTCATATTCATTTTTTTTCTTTTCTAATCTCATTTAAATGGATGCAGGAAGAAATGCAAAACAATTACATAACCTGTTCACAAATGAACAAACACCAAAGCCTTGCTACAACCTGATGAACATCTGGCACTAAATAAATCTCATTTAGTTTGTAAACCTGAGTATGCTAGAGAAACTGATTAACTTGTCATTGAGTCATCTGTTTATTTTTCTACTCAGTAGCAAACATGGAGCCAACGCACAACATGTCGAATTCTGCATAGTCATACAATAACTGGATCATTCTGGTGGTTTTATTCCGACCTGCATTATAGAGAGCAGCAAGAATCCTGTGAATATAAAGTAATGCTAATTGGGTGGTAATATCTAGCAGCTTTTACTATGTATATGCATATCATATTGCTTATCACTAAGGATTGTGCTTTGCTTTTCTATGCACCACTAAGTCTGTCTTCAGGGGATTTGAGCAATTACAGAAAAATAAAGACTCCTCAGGTACTGATTCCCATCAACCACATTACCCAAAAGCACATTTAGACCATTTCCCTGAATATATTTAAAGGAAGTAACTCGAGAACAAGCTCTTTTTTCTCTGATTAGATTTGCTTACACGAGTAGAAGTACTCTCAATACTTCAAACAAGACAAAAACATTTAACTTTGTCTTTTGCCCCTCTGCATATGTCCTCTGGTATGTCTCTTACATCACTTTAGGCTTTTTACCCCATCCTGTATGCTTGCATGAAATGCCAAATCCTTTGTGTCCCAGCAATGCCTGCACAGTCACTATAACTACTATAAAATGTTACATTTACTTAATTCATATCAACCAGTCCCACATGACTATGTTCATCATCTCGTCATCAGATTAATGTTTAATTTACCTAAAAATGCTCAGTTTACAGTAACATAACAGAACTATCAGCAGCTTCAACAGTTACTGTAGGTCTCAGGTGATTTAAATGGTCAGAAATGATGAATGTTCTGTCTTCAGATATTTATAATCCAGCCAGCAGTTAAAAATGTTAATTACTGAGTGACAACAGAAATATCAGCAAATGTTAACAAATGAGAAAGACCATTCTGTCTTCTGATATCTTTTTTGTCAAGCCAGCAGTACAAAATGCTCTGCTTGCAGTGAGATAAAAACAGGCACTAACAAATTACAGACAGACAGCTTCTTTTGTCTAGAAAGCAGCCCAAAATCCAAAGATGTTCAATTCACTGAGACATAACATCAGCAAACAGCTCAACACTGGAAACAAATATCACAACTGTTGAAATTACTTTGCTTTTTGGTCCTGCTAACAGTTCAAAATTATTCACTGAGCCTAATGCAAGGTTTGAAGAATGAACAATTGAGGGTGAGATTATTAACACATTTTGATGTTTTTGCTCATGTTTAGGCTGTGGATCATGCCAAGCAGCACGTCACCTGTTTGCCACATCTCTAAGATTGTCCACCACCTACACCTTCTGAATATTGATGCCAACATCCTCAGTAGATTTCTGAGCTCTGCTTCATGATGTCGAATGACACATTCTGAAGAGCATTTCCTCCATTTCTCTCCTAGCACCAGGCTCATCAATATCCTCAAAATGGAAGAAAAAATATCAATTAGAATCTGTTTATGAAAGAGTGCAGCTGCCATTTTCAATATGAATTACTCAATTGATTTCTCAAATGTCTATAAATTGTCAGACTATACTAAAACATGGCCATAACAATTGTCCAGAGCACAATGACAAATTTGGACAAATTTGAAGACAGAATCCAAAGAAGTTGAATTTACAATGATATAAAAACAGAAAAGGAGAAACTTTTCAAATATGATAAGTTGTAAAACAAGCAGAATTATTAAATGACAAATGTTCATTATTTCATTTATCATACTCATGATCTTTTGACAGATCACTTAGTATTTTTAAACATCATGAAGTTTGCCATGCTGATATAATCATTTAAACTTGCCTGAAGCCCTTGGTAGCTGCTGATGCTGCAGAGCTCTCCTTAACTTGTCCAGATGGATCCATAAAACTGCCTCAAGACTGTATTCAGCTTGGCCTTCTTAACAGACTGTAGTTGATGTTTATGTTTTTGAGACTTAGCCAACTCTTCAAGCATTTCAAAGCCAATGCTGTTTGTCTTACAGTGTGAGCTTCATTTTTGCTATTCTCTATAGCATGTCTGGGTCAGCTGATGTCATATGAGTACACCTGCAGGTTTTCACTGAAGTATTCAGGTTCATTTATTTCCTTTTGACCTATTCTGACTCTTCATAATCTAACTCAAATGGTATTAATATAAATAGGTTTATCTTTGTGTTGCAAAGTGTGTTACAATCTAAGCCAGATCACAACCCTAATGTATTTAAGAGTTAGTAGAACAACTGTAGTCCCAATTAAAAGTCCTAGTGCTGTTGTGTTCTGTAACAGTGACTCTCGCTTCTTGTCTAGTCAAATGACTTGGGTGGAACCAACTGTTAGTCCTAACGCTAACCCTAACGCTTCAAATCAGCACAGTTATGTATTCCTGAAACCTTGCACTATTACACTAAAGCAATGATAGTTGTGTTATGGTCAAAACTGTTATTTAGTAGTTTCACCATAAAACAACTATGTAATGTTAACAACATCAAAGTTTCATTCTCAGACTGTGCATATTGCTGTTATATTGTGTGTTTGTTTCATTCTGTATTATTGTTTCCATTATTTAATGTTGATGTGTTGCTTTGCCTGGCCGTGGCTGTTTATTCTTCCTTACCAAATTCACTGTTCTTCATTTACCTTTTATTCTATACCTTGTTTGAATCAGATTAGATTGATGGTGTTTCAAAACAGCTATGCTTGGGATTGATCTTCAAAATTAAATCTGAATTGATGCTCGATGAGGGGGATGAAAAGGAGATTTGTTTTCTGAATATGAAATGAATTTGGCTTTAAACTGTCCCGCTCCCTGAGGAAGAAAAGCAGGCTTTTGAAATGCCATCTCCCATACTGCAGTTGGTGGGATGCTAACACAGCCTTCATAGTGTGCCGTACCAACAGTCAACTCTCTCTCTCTCACATCTACATGGCGGATTCTTGTCCTCATTTACACATCAGTATCTGTTTGATCTCCATCAGCCATGCAAGTTAAAAGCGGCAGCCTTGCAGTTGGGCCAGGGATGAAGAGACATGGATGTTTTAAGCACATGCAGGCATACATCATTATCCTTTTCCCCTTCCTTCTAATTAGTTAATTGAAAGGACATCTGTGTAACATCTACAACACATTAGTGTTTCCCAGTGGATTTGCTCTGGTACTAGTGCAACTTCAGTTCATTGTAGCATCTCTTGAACAATTACTGCAAATTCTATTTTATCTTGGCCTTTAATTTCATGGAACATATTCACAGTTTGCAATCAATGCACTGCTTTATTAACTCAAAATTATTTTTTCCAGCATATTATGATGTGTCACAGTGTCTGCCTTTGTGGTGGGAAAGCACTGGGGACACATCTAAACTATATGGCAACTAGTAAGGCAGCTGCATCCAAAAGCTTCTTTTACTCTCTTAGCCAACATCAGGGCATTTAATTCCTTTCCCCCTGCTCTCCCTTTAATACCTCAATGTATTTCATATAGATTTTGTCATAAGCCCCAATCAATACCTCCATGCGAGATTCGTGTTTGCTGCTTAAGCCCAGCAATAGGCCGAGCAAGTAAAAAGAGCGAGTGCTGCAGGAGAGATGTGATAAATAACTAACATTTAGTGAGTTAAAACCCTTAGAAATACTTGAACTCAGTCACCCTTAAAGAGGCCACTTTACACATTTGCATGCGAAAACACTTCTAATCACTCATAATTAGCCTGCATGGTGTGATATTGGTTGTGATATGCAGTGTTGTGCCTGAACGCGTTCAATAAATGATGGTTGATGAACTGGTTCATATTTTGGGCAAATGTGAACTGAACGTACTGTATTTCTGCCTGATGAACGTTATTGTGAACGCGTTTATTCTGCCGTTTGTGAACGCAGCTCTCTCACAGTTTAACTTCGTTCCAGAGAGGGCCAGATTTCCATAGAACCTTCCAGGCGAAAACCTGGCTAAAACACCCAATCTGGCAACACCAGCCACCACAGAGTCGCACCACCGCATGCATCATCAAAATGCGAAGCACAGAGGCAAAAACAAATGAAGGCAGCAGCACTACCTCAGATCATTAAAACAGCATCTTCATGTGATTATTTCAAACAATTCTGAAATCTGACGCATAGTTTCAGTGTTAAAAGTGATAAAATAATTGCTGTCTGTGGTTCTATATGGGCTGTGGCAATAATTTTGAAAAATAATAGCTCACAGCAACATATTGAAAAAAAAGAACTATGAACTAGTTCATTTTTGGAACTGTGAACTTAGTTCAAAATTTTTAATTATGAACTATGAACTGAACTAGTTCATTTTAAAATTTGTGAACTGAACTTTGAACTAGTTCATGCAGAAAGTGAACTTTCCCAACACTGCTGATATGTATGTAATGTCAAATATCTCATATACTGATTGCATTATATACCATATCATCTTCTTCTTGCTCTTCTCTTTTCTTTGGTCTGTCTCCATACTTTCACTATCTCTTTTTTCACTATACTGGCAGGAAGGTGCTACATGTGGCAGGCAATGCATTCTGGGACACAGTGACACCCCTATTACCTGTTGGCAATGGCAGGGACAGCTCCTTGTAGTGTCCTTGGGTTGTGACATTTTCCCTTTCAGCTCCCCCTCAGATTTACTGGAATGACTGTGGTTGCTGAGCAGGGAACTTTATAAATACATCTCCGCTCGATTACTGTGACCACCGGCCCTGGGCAGCTCAGTGTAGGTGGGATGGCTTCATCCCTTGAGATCCAATGCTGTAGATCAAGGCCCCAAATGGCCGTCCTAACTCGGCTATCAATCTCTGTTATTGCCTGCCACTGACACCAGCGTGAAAGGACACACACAATGTGCAATGTGCTACCATCTAATCAGTGTGGTGCCGATCGCTGGATGGTAAACAAGAAACAATAGCTTGATACAGGCCATATACAAACAGAATTGTGTCATTAGTGCTCATTGATGAATGTTGTGCATTTTGATGGTTGTTTTTTTAAAATTGCAAATCTGTTAAAAAAGATTAAACAAAAAAAGATTAAACAAATCCAACTTGTATCCTGTAGATGAACATCAGTGATAAACAACCCCCCCCCCCTCCCCTCCAAAAAAAAAAAGAATCAGACCACAAAGACATCATACATTGAGTATAGCGTTAGTTCAGGCAGGCCATGACGTCAAGCCCAGCTCACACACCCAGCCTTCATCAGCTGATAGTAGCTGATGTCAACGCTAGCCCACATCAGCTGATGGCTCAGCTGATTCCCCTCTACACATTTAAGTGGCAAATCCCATACATGCCACCTTATTTAAAGCTGCTTAAGTCTGCCTACCCTTGCTGCTTCCTCCACAAGCTGCTTGCAACACACCTCCACCCCAGTTCCTCCCTCTAAGCTGTGTCTGACTTAAACAGTGTCATTTCTGTTGTCATTGTAGCCTGCTCTGTTCTGTACCCGGGGTCTACACCACTGCTTTCCCTGCCTTACGCTTTCCATCTAAGCACCTGGAAGGACAGGATGGTCCCAAGGGGGTCTTTGCCACTGCTCTCCCTGCCTTAGGCTTTCTATGTAAGCACATGGAAGGGCAAGGAGTTCCCAGAACAGAGCCATACCACCAAATATAACTACTGCAAATAGCAATAAAAGTGTTCTTTTGACAAAATTGGTCCAGACTGAAATATATGAAGTACCTTAAAGTGCAATGCCCTCAGCAGATGCTAGTTCCAAAAAAGCCCTGGCTCCAGTTGACTCCCGTTCAAAAATCATCAACTTCTGTCTAGAAATACTAAGTCTAATTTATTATGCAAAGAGTCATTATGGTCTTAATCTCTAAATTTGGGCCCTCATTATGGAAATAATTGCTCTCTTAATAAAATTTGAAGACTTATAGGAGGCTTTGATGTCTGCCATGTTGGCATTGATGACTGACAGTTTGCTCACCTGCTACTCCCCTATTTTCCACCAGGACTTGTGCAATATTTCTATAAGTTCAGTGTGACTTGATTACCCACTAAGTTAGCATTCTCTTCAGTCTGAGAATGTGTGAGTGTGACAGGCAACACTCCACAGTCCTTATTTAACTCTGGGCTTCAAACTGGTGCCAGTGAAAACCAATGGCTGATGTTACAGCTCACTACACAATACATTAAAACCAGATCTTATGTATTTTAGTACACACAGTGCTTACAAAAAGAAAGGAAAGTCCAGATTTCTTCCTTTTAGCTTCATAAACCCACTTTCACACCAATAGAAATGATTAAGTTTTTTTAAAGGTACGATGATGATATGATGAGACAGAATAAAAAATATTTTTTAAAGTTAACGATGTAAGCAGTACACACATAAGAACCACAACAAAACTAACAGAAATGTGAGAAAGATGTCAAACATGGTCTGTACTGTACGTGCCCACACAGTTCCAAGAAGATAATCAGTCAGTGAGTAAAATGACCTGTGGACAACACCTGTGTAATGGGCTAGTAGGAATTTTAAAGCAGTCATTTAAACATTGTATCTCACTACATTGCAAAGGGGAGTGAAATAAGTTCCTCAGTTGTAGGAAAAGCATAAGATCTGATTAACTATTCTACACAACCATGTCAAAGGCTGAAAGGTTAGGAAACATTAAAGTCTATATTATCTAATGTAATTTTTGTACCTTCAAGTTTAATGCTTTTTCCTTGTTTTTGAAGTTTACCTGAAAAGTAGCTCCAGGGACATAGAGAAATTCTGAGCCAATAATTGCTCTTGTAAACACACGTTTGGCTTCTACTGCACCTTGCATTATTTACAAAGATAACTCCCAGCAATAGAATGTTAAACACTGGTTAAGTTTGCTTTGGCCTCCAGGCTTTTTACATTCGTAATGAGAAAAGGTGCAATCTGTCAGCATACCCAATGTGTATTTTAGCTACAAAGATGAAAGGAATGAAGATTGAAGATTGTGGATATAACACAACAAATACAGGGAATCCTTAACTCTGACAAGTTAATTAAATTGTACCTGAAATTGTATTGAGTGATATGCCCCCAAACACACACACACACACACACACACACACACACACACACACACACACACACACACACTGATGCACACATCCTCCCTCCATAAACACGCAAACATGCATACACCAACTGTATCAAAATATTGTATCAGAAATGTATATGTCTTACACAGTTGCTGAATTTTGCACCTATAATATGTTTATATGCTGTTTATAGTCAGGCCATCATCATCTTAAATATATACTATTATAGAATTCTACATTTAAGGAAGCAGTGCCTTAATGATATCAAATTAAATACATTCTGTAGTGTGTATTTTGCAGTGATACAACCTCTAATTATTCTGCTTGTCATCCCACAGCTCGATGCCAAAAAGAAGTATACAATATTTTGCTTACTATTATTTCATAACAAAAATTACTTTTTAGAATTTAGTTATAGATCACTATTCAGTTATTTAATAGCACACAATATATTGCAGTTACCAAATATTAACTCTGTACTCTCTACTTTAAATACCTAGTTAAAACCATGTATTATTATTTACTAAGTTTAATAGGTCACACATTGACCAGGACAAAGTTATACACCAAACAAACCATTCAATTCCATTCAAAAAGTGTAATCCATGTGTATGTTTATTTTTACACATGGCATTTGCAGGCTCTATAATGTACAGAAGACCAAATGACGTCTCTATCCTCTTTCCCATTTTACTATACTCCTTTTTTGTCTTCCATGTTTTTACTTTAAGCAGTGTTTCTTGGCATGTACCATATTTCGAACGTAATCAGTACTGTACATGTGATTATAGTTCAGCAAAATTTCATTTTCAATGCAGTTATGCTATACTGAGCACTTAGTGCTGTGATAAAGTCATTCTGTTTACTTGTTTGTGTTGCTTGTCACAATCTGAGAGTCATCTGGAAAATAGCTTTCACATTTCAAAATAAAGCCAAATTAACTCATTTAATTAAATGAGTCATGTTTGGTATCAAGTAAAATAAATAAGAAAAAGGTCATCTATTTATCATTAATTTCATTTTTTGCATAATGAATAATGCTTTTGATTTTAAGAAATCAACATGTCTTCTGATTTCTCAAAGTCAGGGTGGCAGATGGCAATATACTTGTTATGTTGGAGGTAACCTCTTTAGTTACAGTGCAGGCACTGGGTGTGCCATGTCATTAACATACAATACCACCCCAGTCCCAGTTCACTGAGCTAGTCATATTTAAATTTATCTCAGACCTTCATGTGGTGTGACCTGCATGCAATCCCAAATTGGCTCCAAATTTAGAGGGAGACAGGGTGCCCAATGGTTTTCAGGTGGTTCAGCATTGTAGCATCCAGTTATCTAGTATACAGTGTCACCTAACAATATCAACACCCACATATTGCACTATTTTTAGCCATATTTCCAGCATGGATAAGTCAGTCCATCCAGAATGACTTGCCATGACATTTTGTGCAGCCCTTTATGGACCCTAAAGGATAAATTCTACAGACTTTAAACCCCAGATTTTTCACCTAGTGTCACTAACAAGACACTAAAGTTAATGGTAGGATCCCATCCATTCATCTACGTATTGTGTTCAGGGTCACGGGGATGGATGTGTGAGAGGCCAGAGGGGGAACATTCTAGATAAATCACCAGTGTATCACAGGGGTAACACATATAGACAAACAAAAACATTCACTGACATACTAGAGTCAATAGTTCACCTTAACTTCATATCCTTCCATTGTTCATCCTATGACATATTATGTGTGTGTGTGTAGTGATCATTCCAGTGGCAGTCTCAGGGCCTCTAGCTTGGTTAAATACCTTTATCTTGTTGCAGATTTTGAGACATGGCAGCTTATCAGAAAACACTTATCGAGTAACCACATTTATTGGCAAAAGGCCTTTCTAGAATTACTTCTCAGTATCAATACCTCTATACCCTATGTCATACTGAACATGCTGGTTATTATGTGAGTGCATTTCTTTAATATGCTTCTTCTAGTGTATATACACCAGTACAGACATCTAATGCTGAACTAGTTTGACATTTTGAGTGGTAATACCATGAACTATTCCAATTGCCTTTAGATCCTCATATCTGGGTTTTTATATCAACTTTATTCTTGAACCTTGACTGCAACAATTATTAAAATTCTCAAAGACACCAGACCATCATCCATTGTAGTCTTGAAAAAAGTTGTAAACACAATGAATAATTGAAGATGTGATAAATAAAACAGGTTTCCATTTTTTTCCAATGCATCCGAGCTTGAGTGAATTTTTACTGTAGTAGCATGAATAAAATGAGATTAGGCATAAGCTTTAGTGTGTTATACTGCTTAATATGCTATCTGCAGTGAACAGTGACTGAGAAAAATGGTCTTTGCCCCAGGATACAATCCTAACAATGCTAACTATATGTCTCAGATGTCAGAGGACATAACATGCTGACAAAAGAAGTAAACACACAATTGTAGATAAAGTGCATGCACACAGAGGCACACACAGGCATGAACACAGGCATGAAACAGTTATGCACCAAAACAATCATGTCCAATGCATAAAAATGTCAGTTCGCTGAACCCTTTTGCAATTGTGTGTTACCTTGCTTACCTAGGGGCTATTTTAATAGAGCAATTACTCTGTCACTTAATGTGCCTGTAATATCTTTAAGCCACAAAGTGCCAGTATCTTAAACAGGTCTTGTAATACAATAAGAGTCATACGTTTTCCCATTACCCTTTTCAAAGGAAAAAATTACAGTTACAACAATTCAAGTTAGTCTGGCAGAGATTTCTATTTTCTTCTGACTTTACCTTTTGAGGTTAAAAGTGACTATGTTTGTGAATGAAGTACTGTCACACAGTGAATGTCTTATAGCTGAAAACTTGTGTCCCTAGAAGAGCTTTCAGTGATGACAAAACAGAGAGCAGTGGTGAAACTGAACTTATCAGTAACTGAGTGATCACAGCGTTGGGTTTCTGTACAGTCCCTATGTGGATTTTCTACCCACTCTTTTTTCAGAGCAGGGTCTGCACACTCAATCAAAAGTACAATTTCAGTGCAGCTTTTCCTTAAATAAGTAATGGCAGAGCCTGCCAAAAATTCAATAATGGACTCAGACAAAACGAAATAGAGAGGTTATGGTGTTGAAGTCAAGATTTTATCTCCTGATACCATGAAAAAGTAGTTTAGAAAAGATTTTTTTTAAAAGTTATACCAGTGTATTTCTTATTGGTTTTATTTGCCAATGACAATAATTAATTGTACAGTTAGAAATCTAAATGTAAGTAAAAGCTTAGCCCCTTCACAAAATATCATATGTGTTATTGGTCAGTGTGTGGGATGAGGTTGCAGGTGACTGGTTGCTTTCACAGATGAAGAGGAGAAAAACAGCTGGATAATGTTGTAAACTACCAACAGGAAGCGACAGATGTGAGGTGGAAATGATGTGGCAGTGTGTAAAGGAAACAAATGGGAATAGCTGTGCAGAAAAGACTTTGCTTTGACACTTCAAGCAGTAATGATGCTGCAGTGAATGCTGGTGGTCTCTGAGGTTAGCTGCTTGGCTATGATGACTTCTGCTATACAGCATTTCTTCTGCAAGCAAGGAGGCAAAGGGAGGGATGAGCCGAAGCAACAGAGCAGCATTTATGATTTAGCCTGTTACACTAACAACACATGGACTCACAGATGGAGGATAATAATGACTAACTCCAAATTTCCTTGTAAATTCATATGGTACATTATAGAACCAGGGTTCAACTGTCACAGTGGGTTGCTGTTTTCACTGAGCTGAACAGGCAAAGCTTTTTAGCAGACTGTGATAATGCAATAATAAAGGTTGGTTGATGGTAAAAATTCCAAATAAAAATAACATAGCCCCTACTGTGGATGAACACTTTTCAGTCAAAAGTCAAGCTTGTCTGATACGCAACATACAATATGTCAATATACTGAATCCATACCAAGCAGTATTAGACGAGGAGTCAGGGTTAGGGTGAAGGTCCAACTGTACTGTACGAAAAACTGTGGTGACAACATAAGTTTTATACAATGATTTTTAAGATGGCAACGCTTCAATGCAATATAACTGAAAAAAGAAGAGAAACAAACTAACGTCTACAAGAAGGATGATCCCATCTGTGGTCTCTGTGTAGTGGGCCATCAGCAGCCAACCAACATGCAGTGCTGACTTAGCATCCTCACCTTGGGATAGCAGTCTTTGAATTATCATTATACCTAACAGGAACACTAGCAACCCTAATATTAATTTAATTTTAACACTAAAGAAGCTGTAACCTTACCCAAATCACATCTTTTAACATTAGCTACAACTAATGTTACTAACTGTGGGCAAATTAACCATAAGCACAATAATGCTTCTAGGTGAAAAGCATCAAAACAAACAAATAATAATAAATGCAAAGGACTTCATGCAGAGGACTTCATGCAGAGTGATGCCAGCTAGTTCAGTCTAATCAGACACAGTTTGAATAAAGATGATGACACTAAACAAACATTCTCAGACAGATAAAATGTATTTCAACTTGCTCATAAAGTGCAGAATTTAGATTGATAATCCTTGAAATGAAAGTCAAGGATTGGCATCAGGACTTCGTGTTCAGCGCCTCTTCTAGAGTATAGTAGTGTTCTGTATTCGTGGGGCATCTCCCTCTTATGTCTTGCTTTGTCAAACAAGAACAAGCGATTTTGAGCGAAAGAACTCACAATGTCTTGGTCACTTTCCACTATGCATGGTGGGTCAGGAACTCTCTCACAACACTATTGTTGCTTCCTTAAAATTGTCTAGACAGGGGAGCCTGGAGAGTGGGAAAAAAATCATCTTTATGTCACAATATACATTTTTGCTGTTGCAATTCATTAATGATGAATATATGAATATTTACAATACAAAACTCATGACTTTATTTACTGTTTTTTAATACAATGGAAATAATTTTTAAATGATGGACGCTGCAGTGAAAAAAGAGAATGGGCGCATTGGGGTCTGAAGGGATAAGTGTGATTAATGCATTCAGTCATTTTTAAAGCTCAAACATTAAAATCTGATTTTATTGGTTTATATATAAACAGTAGCACCGAGGAGTGGAAATACATTCACCTATATTTCCACCATATCTCTGGAATGTGATAAGAAGGCAGCGAACATGCTCCATACTGCCAGCTCTCTTGTCAGTGGCTTCAACAATGTGTTTGCTGTAATTGTCAGAGCTTTGAAAAACAAACCAACTCTGCAAACAGCACATGTTTGATTAATCATTTTCACTGAAATCTGTTGGCTGTATAAAACAACAAAATAGCTGATTTAATAGCTGGCCTTTTTATTTTTATTTTGGAATTTGAAGTAACCGCCATTTCCACATCATACAGCCCAAAATGGTCAGATCTCTTTTATTTGCATCCAATCTGATTGGTGCAAAAAGCTAAATAGAAAGGTGAGTGCAGCAGCAGCAGAGCAAAAAGGAGGAAATGTACAGTATGGGTGATGAATACTGACACCAGGAGCTTTTTATGTCAAATGCTGGTTTACTTCTGCAAGCCAGAAGCAATGGCTTACTGGCCTCATGTCATCAGAAACCTGTCATTAATAACTTCTCTTTGTATTTGTCTACTTATTCACTCACTATTTGCTTATGGTACTGATATTAATATTTACTTCTAAATCAAACAATCTAATCTAATTTAATAATCTTACTTTTACAAACATCTGCTTCTAACATCTGCTAGTGCATTCACATGATTTATGTCATGGCATTGTGCTGTTTCAGCAAAGTTTGATTTTATATCTGAAAGAAATGCTTGTGTGGCTTGTGCTATAGAAAGTCATTTTATAACACTGTTGCTCTTTTTGTCACCCTGGGGATAAGTGATGAGAAGTCTTGCAGTGATAGTTATGTGTATTTTTCTCATCACTGCTCTGACACAGAGCGAAAAAGCTCCCCAGCAAGCTTTGGAACACACCATTAGCACCAGAAGACTTAAAAATTAGACTTTATGGATGCGTTGCCTGGATGTGTTGAGGATGTTAATATAACAGATCAACTATTACTTTTAGTTAAATTGTATAAAACTGTATATTGTGCAGTAGTAAGGCAACAACTTGCTTGTATTTTACCTCCACACCCAAACAAATTGGAATATATGGGAATACAATCAGTGAGTGGTCAAGCACACATTAGAAGAAAATGTAACCTTTTCAGAAATAGGACATTTTTCATTAATCTCATATTTCACATCCACCACAAATAAAGTGCTATTGATTTTCTTCGGCTGCGCTGATGCTGCTTCATACTGACTGGTGTTCCTCCGTCTGTGCCAGCACATTTAGATTGACACAGGCTTTATATGGCCAGGAAGTCAACTAAGGAACAGAATAAATCTGACAATAGGATATTAGTCATTTATCGCCAAAAAAATAAGGTCAGAAAATAGAGAAAATGAAAGTAGAAAATCCAAGGAAAGCGTTGTAAACCACTAAGCTTGTTAAAGTTCTGACAGCTCACCTGGCGGGTGCCAGAGGCCCCAAATCCATTCAATAAGATGAACAGGAACACTCCTAGTTGTTTGTCTTTCCCAGAGAATCCATTAAAAAGTTCCCTCTCCCTTAGTTTACAGTGCATTGTGCTTGTACCCAATAAATCATGCCTCAGTCTTGGGCTTCTGCCTACTGCGTTCTCCCATTTGTATTGCACCACTGTAACAATATGTCTAGTAAAGAGTTAACATATATAGCATGGGATGATGATGGTAAACATCACTCAAAAAACTATTTAAAAATCAGCATTTGATTAGCTCTGTTGAGGATTTTGAGGCAAGTCAACCTGAGGTTTGAAGCTCTCCAAAAGAATAAACAACATACAACAGCTGGAAAACGAAATAGAAAGGTTGAATTGGACAAAAAGAAACATTTTACATCAATAAATCATTAAAACATGCACATATCTCAACTGGCTGGCACATAGAGAGCAAAGCACAACAAAATCAAAATTCCAATGATTGTTATGCTGTCAGTCTAGCTGCCATTTTGAAATCATAGCTCTATATGTTGCAAAACACTGACGATCCTAATTGTATAATACGCCTAATTTGTTGTTCATTGTTTCATGTCACAAGTAATTTAAAATAGTTGCAATGCACCAGCTGTTAGCAGGAGTCTTAAGGTGCAGACATTAGCCTACTGGATTGAGATATTAATTTTAAAGAGGTGGTTCCCAAAGCAGCGTGGTTTTAATTTAAGCAACATGATTATAATTTCACCCCTGTATTGCAGTTCCGGCGAGAATACTAATTTACGAGGGAGGGAGGAAGGCAGAAAGTGAATGTGACTGTTATTGAACAAAGAGCAGGGAGAGATTCTACCAAGCCAATATCATTTCTTATTCTCTCAATCACCCACTTGCCTAGCCACAGACACACACACACACACACACACACACACACAAATAAAAAAGTAGAATCAAACAAAATTGGTACCCACAAAGGCAATATATTTTCTATTTTTAGACATTGTGAAAACAGTATTATTCAGCAATATTCAGGCTATTCAGGCATACCTAAAGTAAATTGAAAGCTGTTGTTGAACCATTTGGAGTAAAGACATGGTTTCAGCCTCTTTTGAAAAGTAACACTGATGTTGTTTCCAAACTGTCAGAAAGTGCTAATGGCACTGAGTAATGGAAGTTTGAACACACTGAAGTCAATTTTCATATCCGCCTGGATGTTTTTTTGCTAACAGATGACCTATACCTGGGACTTATTAGCTGTGAAACACAATGCAACCAACTGAATAACAATACCAGGAGGGTATTTCTAGGCATCTTCCAAAAAAAGGCCACGTAGAGACACAAAATGACCCCTGTTTCAAAGCAACTGAAGCATAAACACATAGTGCTTTGTTCCCTTTTTGAAACTTGCAAAACAGGTGCTGTGGTGGAAAAGCAGTTTATATAAAAAGTAACAAGCAGCAAACTATTTAAATTTACATAATTTCCTTGTTGTGACTTCATATAATCCACTAATGCTGCAGATGGTCATTTTCAAAATTTCATTGGCTATACAAAGCACCAGTAATCAACACAATCTGTTCCATTTGTCTCAGTCTGTACATGCAAGAAGAGGGGCAGATACTTCCTTTCAGTGCAGACTCTTGTTTGCTATTGTAGGGAGTGGACAGGACATGGTTGCTCCTACTGGATTGGGTGTTTTTTCCGCTACATATTAAGGCCTGTTTACGGTGTGTTTTAACCAGGTTTTTGCCTGGAAGGTTCTATGGAAATCTGGCCCTCTCTTGAACAAAGTTAAACTGTCAGAGAGCTGCGTTCACAAACGGCAGAATGAACGCGTTCACAATAACGTTCATCAGGCAGAAATACAGTACGTTCAGTTCACATTCACGACAAATAGGAATGAGTTCATGAGTGCTTGTTCATTGAACGTGTTCAGGCACGTTCAATGAACAATCAGTGGAGTAACATAGGGCTTCATAGGGGAGTAGCATGGATTTTGCAATTGTTTGTTTGTTGATGGTCTGACAGAAATGTTCATTGTGCCTGCTGTTGTGAATCTTGAAATCTTGAAATGATTTGCATCAATCCGTTCAAGAATCTCAGCATTTCCAAAGATGTGCTGCATGAGTACCAACTTAAATATAGGATGTGTTTACATAGCATAGGCATGTTACTTAAATTCTATATACTGGACATTTAAGTCGTGCTTAGCACAGAAAAGGATTCACACGACCAAATCCGTTAGATTCAGTTAGATGTCCTCAAGAATTCAATTTTCTTCATCCGACTTGAGCACAGTGGGTAAACCTGAATTATAAAGTTTATGTATACAATCAAACAGATATTAATACAGGTCATGTACCAAAACAGCCTAAAAACTTCCATGAACTACAAAATAACAACATAATGAATAATCTGATTTTATGATTGATGAGTAAGCAGCTTGTGAAAAACATGTTAAATTGAGGCTACACCTGTTATTTCAGAATACCAGATACATAGTTAATCATCATTATCTTCTGCTGCGACACATATAATATGATTCTGTTTATTATAGCTACCTAAACTCTGTGTATACTCTGGATTGGATTTCTCTCCCTGCCAAATTTTTGCTGTGCTTTATTCAACTTTCAGAAAAGACATCAGTCCAAAGGGAAAAAAGGACACTTACCCCAACTTCTTTCTGACATTCTAATGAGGACAGTGAATTTGGATGAGTAAGTATCCAATTTCAGAATCACCAGCGATCCACCATCTCACTGACTACAGTGGCATCAATTTGCTGCCTCACATACTTCGCACCCGCAGGGCAGAGATTAAATGTGAAATTATTGGACATCTGTCATATTAAAGAAAGTTGAAATGTCCCTTGGTCTTTTGAGACTGTGGGAAATGAAATTACAATGACATGACAAAATTAAAGCAGGTGAGGCTGTCGTGCTGCAATATCAGAAGTATTAAATCAAATGTTTTACAGCAAATTTTCTTTTTGTCTCTTTGTCTCACTCTTTCTGTCTAGCTTTGTCTCACTCAAATAGAAAATATACTTCTTTCGCCATCTTTTGTCTTTCTCTCTGCCTTGTTAATTCTGTCATAAATCATCCTGTGACAGTGACAGAATTGCTTTTGATTGTGATCTTGCAGCTTCCTTGTTTGATAGTGTTCCTTCCTTGATTTACCCTTTTCTCTGAACATATATCAAGTCTCTCTTCTCAGGAAATGCTGAATACAGGCTTTTGGATGGACCTGTTTGATTGGTTAAGGTTTTAACAAATATCTACATATTTCGCTATGTTTCTTTTGATGGTCTTACTCACTTACTTGGAGCTGTTTCAAATCTGCTTCACTCTGATGTGGAGGTGCAGTGAGGAGAATCTGCAAGCTGATTAATTACATCTCTAACAGGCTCTACCTCAGGGGGCACTGGAATAGTCTGCTCAGGATGGGCTTGATTTAAGCTCTAGCAGCATTTTACCTGCCATGCCAAGAGGAAGGTCAACGTGAAGAGTCCACAGAGGAGATGAGCGGGAGAACGAGGGACTTAACACCAGATGATGGATGCGGGTGGAAATTCAACAGCATTCCCTCAAGGACAAGGAGCTTGGCCTTAAAGTGAAAGAAAATAAGTAAATACACATCACTTAATGAGACAGACACATCAAGTCATCAACTTTGAACCTTGTTGGCAATAAAGCTCCAAAGGAGAGATATGTATTAACTTGGACTGCTGACAGGTTAGTGCCTAGAGTAATGTTAGGAGAGCTTATGGGGTTATTGAAAAGAGTTCAAAACCATCCAGAAATGTAAATAAGCTGATTTAATGTAATACATGTTTTAAGAGTATAGTAACAGCCATATACCATGAGCGGTAATTAAGTGTTTTTATTCTGAGGATTGTTAGCTTTAGTTACAAGACAATGGGTTGCACTAAACCTAGGGAACCTGCAGGGCAGCTGGCCATATATGTGTATCATTTACACTGGTTTCTGCATTGATAAAAGGAGGGATGAACAAATCAGCCTTCATCAGTCCAGCAACCAGAGGTACGCTATAATACTGTAAAATTGAAGAAGGATTAGAACAATCAGAGGGACAAATGGTACAGGAGCCAGAGCATATTTTTTTTAATCTATATTCACACCATAAGATTACATCCCTCTTCATTTACAACACTGACATGCACGCTTGCTGTTGTACTGTATGGTTACCGTGACTTGGATTGGACGAGGGTACAAGCTTGATTTTCTGCTGTTTTCACTTGAGATGGAAGCTGTCACCACTTGGTTTCTTGTAGCAGAAACTGTTTAGGAGCAGATGGAAACTTTAATATTGCCATTACTTATGACCGTATTTATGTGTGATACAGCCATCCTCCTCTGAGTGAATAAAGTACAACCGAAGCAATTGATAAATGGTTAGGGTTAGGGTTAGGTAACAGATAAATGTGCATTTTATTATATGTTGGTTAGTTTCTATATAACAGTTTCTTTTTTTTCTTGTATGTCAATTTCTACAACAGTGTTTTCATTATGGTCTAATTAGTTCAGTCATATTATATTAATGTTGAAGATCAACAAAAGGGCATGTTTTAGGTGAAACTAGTTAGTTGTAAATTAAAATAGCAGTTAGTGTTAACTTTGACCATGTTAAGCTTGAATTGAACTAGTATGACATGTTGTCCTACAATGTCTGAATGCAAAAGTGTGTAAGGATGAGAAGAAATAATAAATGGACATAACAGTGCACATTTCAGATAGTCGATCTTGGAGTGCATTCACAGTGTTGCACCTGTTTGTAGACATCAAAAGTGACACAATTACCTGTGTAAAGAATGCAAAGAAAAGAGCTATGAGAGAGACCTCCACATACTGTACCTAGCCAGTCACTGCATGTAGTGAGTATGATTATCCAATGGTTGGTTTTAGGAATCTACAGAAATTATTGGATGTAGCCTATTTTCCCCCATGTCTGAAAACACTTCTGATCAAGTATACTGGCAGCTTTATGTAAAACTGATGCAGTATTGTGCTGAGCACTCACAGTACAAAAACGTTTCTCACAGTGATGCACCATTTAGTCCTCATGATTCCTCTTTCTCCTGTCATCTCTGTACTAAAACACAGCCAATGGCAACAGTCTTAAAACTAAGGGTTTGAGGGGCTTTAAAGTCCATGGTCTGTGTGATGTGTATTTTTGTGACGTTCAAAGTATTTTTCTTTTTCTTTTTTCTTCTCCTCTTTTTATAAAACAACAATAAAAGAGGCATTTTTACTGGTTATAATATGAACTCCACATTGCCATGCTTCTGCTTTTCTAATCTTTTTCTTTTCTTTTGCATTGAGCGGAGAGGTGAAACTGTTCTGAAAGGACTCTTTAAACTAAGATCACAAGGGCCCATTGTGTAATACACCTCGATAAGAAATGATTTATTTGGATGCATATGTGACCTACAAGTTTCATACAGGCTATGAACAGATAAGATAGCAGAGTTTACACCTGCTAAAGCAAAGCAGAGCACAGATTATTCATCATTATTCTGACAGAGAAAGAAGAAAATAAAGTGGGGGAGAAGAAAAGTTGATGAAAAGAACCAAACTATGATTTTGTACAATCATCTTTTTTTCCTTTTTGGAGACCACTATGAGCACATAAATGCCAGCTTTTAGATATTAACATTTTTATCTTTGCTTTGCATTATGTGAATTTGAGTAATTGTACAGTGAAGTTGCTACTTTTTTCTACAATGCACACAGAACATTTTAATTGTAGCTGACACATCTTCATGGGAGCTCAGAAATCAGACTCCTACTTCACTTGCTGGAGGGATCTGCTCCATCACCCACCCTCAGCCTTTCCCCTCTCATTTCTTAATGTGGTTAATAGCAATCAGCAAAATTAGTCTAAAAAAAAGGAAAATATCATTACAAAATGACACAACAACTGCTGCATCCAAATATATCCATTTGTTGTAGATTTCAAGTCAATTTTCATACTATAGACACTGCAGTAGTTTTGATGATGTTGCCCCAGAGGCAGCTGACAGAAGCTTTTGCAAGGTTAGGTAGGTTTTAACGTTATTATTTAGTTTTCATTTGGTAAACCAGTAACTCCTTTGAATATTGCATGACAAAGAAAAAAAATGGTCAGAGAACAAAGATGAATAAAAAAAAAAACTAAAAAAAAAAACTGCAGCTCTCCAAAATACATGACTTATTTATTTGCAAAAAGGCTGGTCTCTGAATGAAAAATGACCCCCTGTATTACCTGCTGATTGCATCAGCAGCCAGTGTTTTTTTCACCTCATTGAGTCCTTCCAGAGGTTTTAATAGGACATTTACAGAGAAAATTGCACAGGTGATTTGAGTGAGATTTTTCTTAAATAAATAAATGAAGTTTTCTGCTTCACTGATATGAGAGATAATGAGTACATTTCTCAGCATGGCATGCCATCCGTTCTTTGATTCAAGGGGATAGACACAGTGGGACAAGTTATTCTATATTGGGTGGGTGTGTGCCAGCAATAAAGCCATGAATATTATCGGGATGTGAGTTTAGCTAATAGGCCCTCCTTGGAATTCAAATGGCCAGTGTAAATTACTCGTTGATAAAAAAAAAGTATCATCACAACAATGCCCCAGAAAGAATGCAACGGCACACGTGGCATTGTATTAAATAATTATGCCTATTTTGTGTTTATGTATGAAACAACGTATAAGCTAAGAGTTGTTATTGCCGCAGAACAAAGATCATTAGTTGGATGATTAGCACTTGTGTATACTGGGGTCATGGGAGACAAAGTATCTCTGCAGTACAATGTCATTAAGATCTTATCAAGGATTAAGCCTCTGCCTCTTGCTCTCTGTGAGTTCATTCTCTCACTCACTGCTGTCACTGCCAGACTTCTGGGGAGGGTGGGGGTGGGATACAGTTTTATAATTCCTTTACTGTGCAATTATTAAAGGTTGTTAGGATGCTTGTTTTGTCTAAAAAGGTAAAAGCTCCAGCAACTTTATTGTTAGACCAATTGTTGACTATTGTTAGACTTTATTGCTTGTATCATCATAGAACACATACAAACATCATTTAAATAAGGGAGTTAAAAAGTTTTTCAGTCTACCACAAGTATTGCTGGAGCTTTGACCTTTTTAGACCTTTTCCCCTTCTCCTTGCACCTTGGAAGTAGGTGAAGTTGTGCCAGAAACCTCTATAATTTTTATTTTGTCCCCATTGAAACCTTTGCACCACCACACACAAAGGTACACTCATAAATAAACGTAAAGAAGATTATCTGCAGGGAAGCAACAGCAAACTGTCCCATCCGTCAGTTTATATATTGCATGTTTGTCATTTAAAACCTCGAAATCCCTCAGCGTCAAATTATCTTCAAAGCCTTTGTTCGAAACAGTTAAAAGCTCAAACTAACATAGGGAGAAAGACAGAGGGAGACCATCCACAGGTTTTCACTAGCTTAAAGTCAGATGTCAGTCAACTTACCTGACAGTGTATGTTCCATATTAACTATAGATAACACAGAGGGGGGTGGGGGCAGTCATGCCGCTTCCTCTTCCCCTACAAAGTAACTAAGAGGCAAAGCTCCCCCGCTGGCCAACATGTAACCACAGCTGGTGTGAGGGTCCCTAGAGCAAGGCAGGCCCCCTTTCAAGCCATCTGGGGTGAGCTGATGGGTGAAGTGGGCTTGCTGGGCGATTCAGGGGAGTGACTAGAATTTTAGGCATCTGTAGTCTCTGAGTAAAAACCACCAACAGAGCAACTATGAATCTCAGACAGGTAGTAGGAGGGTGTTGAGAGAAGGGGGGGTTGATGTTTGATGTATACTGCAGAGAGGACAGTGTGAAGAATATTTTCAGTTTAAATTGGGTCATAGCTCTGAAAAATAGCGGAGGAGGTACGGGAGCTGTGTTCAGGGTACAATTATTTAGACTCATGCAGTTAAGATGCCAGATTGTCAATAAAATGATCAGTTACAGGTGTTAGGAAGTAATCCAAAGCAGTAGTTTTCAGTCTTTTGTATGACCTCTGAAATACATAATAGTATAGCTTTTTATTACTGGCAAGTCACAAAGGACTTTGCAGAGAAAACAAAGTAACAGACAAATGAAAGGAGAAGAAAAGGAAAAGGAAAATCTAGATGTAATGAATCACACAACCTCAGGTCAAAGCAAACAACCAGAGATGTCTTCTCAGTAGCACAGTGTACTGCCGCCCCTAAAAGCATGCACAGAGGACATTTGACATATTGGATATTGGACTGTAACATTTTTATGACCCCCCCATATGCTGATTTTAAACTGTAAAAAAAATTCTCAATGTAGTCATGTGTAGCCTATTATTATGCATAGTTTGGCAAACACATGATACATATTCACCTTAGACAGTAAAAAGGAGTAGAATCTGTGTCTGTTTAGCAATTCAACCAATAAAAAGCAAATGAAACCTAACACATGAATCCAAGCAATTACTACCATAATATTACAGTATAAAACACCTTTTTATTGTTCTATTCCTACCTGACTGTCTATTATTATATACACTAGAATATACTGTGTATACTGAGGACCATTTGAAGTTTCAAATAACAGTGCTAACATCGAGTTCTAACAGTGAACCCTTTGTGACTGCTAGAGGAGATAAATTAAGTTCAGTAAAGTGCTGGATAACTTGCTTTCAGTTTCAAGAATCAGATTATTTCCCACGTGGCTCCATGTACTTTGTAGCCATATACTGTAGCTCTGATGACGCAGCACTGCACAACATCTCCAATCAATAAGTTATCTGTCAGTTCATATTACTTCAAGCTTGCAGCTCTCAGGTAGAGAACACAAACCAAACCAGGACCATGTATGTTTTTTCCTTGACCAAACAAACCAAACTGCGACTTTTGTCTCTGAGCACCTGCAGAAACAAATTAAATGGACAGAAGGTAACAAAATCCCATGCACTTTGTTATTAAGAAGTAACTTTCCATACATCCATCTGTTTCTGTCTCTCTTTATCTTTTCTTTTTAATGTTATTTCTTTCTTTAACAGTATGACTTGTTCAGTTACCAGCAATAAACACTTAAACAGTATAGGCTGTGGGACTACAAGAATAAAAAGTTCCCTTTGAAGTTTTTTCTCTTGCTGCTGTGCTTTCATATCCACTTTAATTTGGTTTATTTGTTGGGATATGAAATTGCACACAGCAGCAACAACTAAATTGATAAACTCAAGAACAGAGGAATAGAAGAATCCAAATATACAGAATTATATTATATGCACTTGTATGCAGGGGAATTATTTGCAACTAGTAAAAATCTTAAGTTTAATCATATTATACTTATTTGGGTATCCATGCACAGTATCCACACAAACAAACACAATCCTCATTACCTTAATTTGCCCAACAATTTTGATGCTGCTGTATTCTTTGATAGTTTATTGTCCAGGATTAGATTCAACTAGTTTCATTATCAAATATGATTTATGAAAGATTTAAGATAATACACTTTCATACAAAATGATTAAAAGCATAGTAAATCAAATTATTCTCTCTGATAAATGTGTCAAAAAAAGAACAAAGATGTTTTCTGACATATAATAATCTTCTGTTTTGAAAAGGTGAGTGTGAAGCCAAAGCTTGTTAAAATGTTAGTGCACAGCTATTTTTCGGAGAAAAGATTGAATAATTCACCACCTTTGCCAAGTGAATTTTTTTGTAAAGGTTATGCTTGTAGAGAACAGATTGTACACAAATGCCGCAGGGGAGCAGAATTTAAATGAATGCGAGAGGAAGAACATTGTCTGGATTTTAAGTTCCTCAGCAGAGTCATTATTTTGTTGAGTGTCACAGTGTCACTGATTCATTTACATCCATAAATCTGGCAGGGATTTATCTCTAATACCTTAATAACAAAAGGACAAAACATGAAAGGACAAATATCTCAGGGTTTATGGCAGTAAAAGAATCCACATTATTTTATAGGTTTATTTTTTAGGATTTTTCAAACAGCAACCCTTTAAAGGGTGATTTACTGTGCCTATTCTTCTATTTCACCTGATACATTTGTTAGAAGTAAAACAACAACTGGACATTATTGTCAAGCATACAAACAACAAGACAAAGGAGAGACAGAAATAGAAACATCCTATCTGTTTCCTCGGCAAGCAGGGCCATATTGCCAGAGATCTCCTCATAGTCTGTCTCATCCCTCTCACTCCCTTGGGGTGACCTGGGAACAATTTGTCAAGCTATTTTTCCATGTCATAGCCTCCAAGAGCTATAATTTGCCCCGACAGTGGAGCAGTGCACTGATGGGCCAGTATATCCATGTGTTGAGATTTGCTGTTGGGCCAGGTCAGAGCTGAAATGCTTGTTCGTGCAGTACGCTGGATATTGGACCTGGAGAAATTGGCTGGTAAATTCTGCCCAAAGCTCCACCAACAGACAGGGCTTATTGAGTATGAGGACAGCTGTGACACCAGCTCACAGCTGATGTGTTCAGCAATCATACTGAATACTTTTGAGTTTGTTGTCACGGTCTAAGACTGTTGATATCTGAGGAACCTCTAAACCAGTTTTGTTGCCGATGTCAGATTTTGTAGCTATATCTGTCATTTTGTATTATTTTTCTACAAGTTCCTGAAGGGACATTCAATGGATCATTTCTGCTATTTTCTCATGATGTGACCCTTGTTTTCTTGCTCTCACCACAGTCAATATTATTAAATTGCATCAACTTTTCCAGTTATGAACCTTGCCTACTGTGCCTCAGATTTGCAGGTTAGGGCTGATTGATCCTTTTCGCGGTAGTTGGGATGTGCTCCTTTCCTGAATGGTTATTGGTGTCTCTAGTCCCTTCCCAGGTATGACACAGACAATTTAACACTTTATTTTCTGTGTAATGGCCACACTTAAGTAGTATTTAAAAAAACGTACTACTTACTACTTACTTCAAGTGAAAATGTGCTTGAAATAAGTGAAGGTTTTTGGTCATGAGTCTTATTGTGTAATGAGATTTATTTTGACTAGAAGATTTTGAGTTTCTGCAGTGTTTTGTTGTAATGCACATGATTGTCACACAACATTGTTCTATTTATTACTCTGTATATTTTTTGCTACAAAGCGGTGTATGGGTTCACAGCGACGCAGGAGCTCTGCGTAGGTACACCGTTGGCTTGACGTCAACCCAACGTAGAAGCATAAATTAGCCTTTATGTTGCTTTTAAAGGTCAAAGTTACCTCCCAACAGCTGATCTGAAGTACATGTTCACTAGTATTTTATCATATTGGTGCACTAGAGCATTTTCACTCTTTTTTTCAACACCACATTATACAATTTAACCACTTAACGCACGCTGTTCCGTCTACGGAACGGGACGGATGTTAGGAGGTAGCCACACGTTCTTCTGAATGTTTTAAACACCAACCCTTAAACATATATATTCACGCCGTACATCGTTGGAAAGCTTAGATTGTCCTGATTCATTCAAGACCACTCACGACTTATATGGTTGCTCACAGCTGTAATAGTATTAGCGATTAGCTTGGCTAGCCCCTGAGCTAAGTAAGAAAAGCTATAATGCCTACATACCTTCAAAGTCTTCCCTTTATCCACAACGATCATCTTATGACTCAGGACTTTCTGTACAGCTCGCCAAGTATCCATTCTTGTGAATTATGAAATCCGTTTCCATAAAACCGGAATACTTTCCTCAATATGTCCATGTATTTAGTCCAACACGTAACGTAATAACACAAATAACAAACCATATACGGTCCGTTTACGTCATTTCCTGACCTGCGCGTCCATCTCAGAGTACACGTGACTAGATGTTTACGACCGTGAGCCTCTTCTGCTTCTGACGACACCACACACAAGCCAATCGGTGTTTAGGATTAGGCAGTACATGTCTCCAAAGCCAATGAGGACATGTGACCGACAACAATGACGACATGGCTTTGATTGACTGCTGTTCTAGCCTATGGAAATATTCGGTGAAATGAAGTTGATAACCTTTTAGCCAATAGTCTGAGGTTTCCAACGGTGTATGACACTAAGCTATTAGTTTGGCTGTCCATAAACAAACTCCAAGCGTAACCGGCGTGCGCCCGGTGGGTAAAAGAGTTGAACCATATATCATTACGCACTCGGCATTTTGGTACACGGTTGGTTCTTCTTCGACTTAACATATGACTTATACCAAAATAAACAGATAGATAAATAGATAGATATGGCCAAACAAAAACATATGGTTGTATGTAATAATAATAATAATAATAATAATAATATTAATAATAATAATAATATGGCGTCAGCTTTCATTAGAGACCAATATTTTGATTGTAGGCAAAGGGGATGTGAAGTTATAGGTGTTTGATTGTGGTTATACAGCTTTGGTAACCAAGTGTCCATTTGGAGTCTCCAAAAAAGACCTGAGGAAAACGCATGGACATACCTGTTGAAAAATAATTCTGAAAAATTCATCTTTTGGTCTTTTGACTCCAAATTTGGACTGCATGAAGCCAAGACATGTGGCTGTGGCCTCATTGTGTCTATATCCTGCTGAGAGGTCCCTGAATGTCTGTACACGTCATTGTAAAGGCAAACCTATGCGCGAGTAAACAACCCCATCACAGAATCACACAGACACGTTTACAAGAATCCTGAGAGTGTTTCCTTTCCAATGATACCAGACACATCTCTGAGTCTCAAACTATGTGGGATCTGTGCTGCTCACAACTTGGGCATGTCGTTTAGGCTAACAGCATAAAAAACAGGGGCGTGTGTGGTGGTTAAAAGAAATATGCAATACTTAAACATCTACTTTTTTTCCTGATGCCTGTGGTTGCTAATTGAATTGATTTTGCAATCAAAGTTTGCAAGCATTATGTTGAATCTACCAAACAGAAGATGAACATGTTGTACAAAGATCCTCCTGGGCCACTTAAAAGATGAACATGCTGCTTACATGTTAACACATGAATAATTTAATACTGAAAGGGGTCCATCCCTAAGAATGATGACTCTTCATTTGGACTATTTAGTACATTACAGTTAATATCATTTATAGGCAATTGAGTATCTATAAAAGAAGAAGAAAAAACACCTCATATTAGTTTTCCATAAATCCAAGCTCTTCATGACATCCTCCTAATGGTCATGTGAAGGCCTAAATGCTTTTTATACAAGCTCTATATTTTACACCCGAGTGAACCAATAAGTAGTCTAAAATCCAACAAATGCTTCTAATCATACTGTATACTGTTAACTGTAGAGCCACACTCACAGCTAGAATAATAAAGCCTGGTCTCACCAAATGATGCATGAATAACATGCCAATGTCTTGTCATTTTGTGCAGTATCACTTTTTGTGTGTCATTTCATGCTTTTGTGTTTCAGTGACAGGAAAAGTGATGCATTTCAGATGACATCAATATATTGTGACTTGATTTTGGTTTATTGGGATGAGGAGGGTTGGGTGGATGACTTGATAGTTTACTGCACAAGCTGCAGGAGAATACCGTTTGAGAAAACCAAATGGACGTTCTTCACCATAATGTCTGGACATTTTTACCAGACATTACGACTGTCACATTGGGCATTGTAGTGGTGTTAAAAGATACATTTTTACCATGATGTCAGAACATTCAATTTACTGTTTGAACCCCAACCCTAAACAAGTGGTTTTTGTGCCTAAACGTAAGCATTTTAACCCAAACCATGATCTTTGAGATCACATTACCACAGAAGTTACTGGGAAGGATTGGCATATCACCCACATGCAAAACGGGACTGTGGTGTATGCACTGCATGTAATTTAACAGTGTGAAGTTGTGTTATTTGCACACAGATTGAAGAGATTGGTTGGAATAATAAAGCCTCTCAGAAAAATAAGTGGCAAGATTTGAAGATAATTGTGGAGGCGAAATTTTGAAAAATAGATGGAAAACAACTTTTTAAGTGCACAAAAATCCGGCGTAATGATGCAGTGTAATTGTCAGCATCACAGTTCCTTCTTCACAGCCTGTCATTCTTGTCAGCCTCTTTTTCTCTTGCTTCATGAACAAAATGTGCTGTTTTCTGTGGCTAATTTGTTTATAAAATTATTGTTGGCTTTTCTGATAAACTGTTCTGCAAAATATAGTAGAATGGATTTTGATAGAAAAGTGCTGAAGTGAAGAAAAGCTCTCTTTATGCCATATAGGTCATCAAAAATATTACAGCCCCTTTACATGTTCTGCAAACTGAATTTAAACAGTTTGCTCATTTCAAACTAAAGTGACTTTTCTTTGCAGATTACTGCAGACACCTCGGCTCTCCTTTGTGCATTCTTACACTTTGTTATCTTCATCCTCCACCTATTGTTGAGGTTGTATGTCCCCTGAGGTGCTAAACTTCAGCACAGTGAATCTTTCCCTTTTTATTCTTAATGGTATAGTTGTGCTGAAAATAACCAGCAAATTCTGCATCCAACATGGAGACTTTTCATGTGATTATATTTAAAATGTTGCATTGACAGGATCTGCTGCTTAACCGTATGTGATATCATCATCATGGGTGTTTTGATACATTTACATGATTTTTATGTTCAAAGCAGAGATCAAAAGGACAGATATTAATTAAATCTCTTTTTATAAATACACATATATATGATAGAAGTTTAAAATAAAAAGTCTAATTTGCCAAAGGCCGATCCAGGAATGGTAAACAGAACTACTGGCCCTGTGAGCTCCTTTATGGATTATGAGCTTTGCCTTATCAGTAGATTGGAGCACCTGGAGCGTCAGAATTATAATGCAGCTGGGAGCGTTTGGCTAGAGAAAGGCATCATCGCTCAAGGGTTGCACCAGATAAATCTGTCAGCTTTACCATGCACATACATGCACCCATGACACACAATCACACATGTGTGCAGACACTTGTGGATGTACAATGTGAGCTTAATAAAAAGTTCACGTATTTAGGATTTTACTCGAAAAATCAGAAAAGTGTTTTAGTTTAGCAGCTTTCTAATTTAACAACTTCAAACTAGTGTACACTGTTATTGGTTCTTCATATACAGTGGCAGGTACACTGAGCACTTTCACCACACATTATGCTCTACTGGACTAAAAGCTACAGAAGGGTTTCACCACTCAGCATCTCACTAGATGTCAGATAGTCTATATGGTCCATAACATTCAGTGTATTTGACGTGCACAAAGGTGAAAGCCTGACTCTGCTCTTTCCTCCTGCTCCTTCTTAATATTTCAAATGGCGCAATCTCAGGTTGTTGGACAGAGGGCAGGCTTACCAGCAGAGTGCAGGACCCTGAGCTGAGACTTAAGCAATGATTGACGCCCCAGAGCTGCCTGCTGTGGGAGGTTATACAATTCAAAAGCATAACTAACTCAAAAGACTTTTCTTTGTTCGAGCTGATATTCATCTGCTGTTTTTCAGTACATTTGCTCCGGACACTTATTCAGCTGTTTCTCCATGGGTTGAACAGTGAGAGATGTTGCTTTTTCTCTGAATTTTTGCCTTATAGCTTCACCTAAGCAGTCATATTCATACAGTAACATAAGGTTATTGATAATCTCTCCATGGGATAACATTGTATTCATTGGTAATGATAACAATGAACAACAACAAATGAACATACTGCTATGTCTCCTGCATTTGTGACTTACAGTAAACCACTGTAGCATTATTGTCTCTGATGTAGTCAGACATATAAACTGATTCAGATAAACAAAGCCACGCCAGGCTTTGTCTGAAAAAGAGTAGACACGGCTGTGCACAATGTAAGTCAGTAAATAAACAATGTAACTCAGTAATATTTGAAGTGTGAGTTATATAAATGACTTGTGTGGGAATTCTGCACCTTGTTGTCGGAGCTGTCAGAAAGTGATCTGGAACCTTTCCAGACTGATGCTGATAAAAGAGTTAGAGTTAGTTTGTTTTTCCTTTTTTGGAATACATGTGCACACTGAGATTTCACTAAGTTATTGACCTTTCACACTGTGATATGTTGTTTTCATGTAATTTCGCTCATACTTACACCTTACCCCCTAACCCTGTCTGCCTCCTGTGTTCTGATAACAGGCTGCAGGTTCAGTAAATGTAGATTTTTTTGTTTGTTCTGCCTTTCTATGCCTGAAATCAGTGCAGTTCAGGTCCATCCAGCTGCTGAAGAACTATGAGGCAGCATGTGGAGCAGCAGAACTGATAGATAGTAACGTATTGTAATATATTTTATTACTATATTTATATACTTATATTTTTTTCTTGGTAAAAGCAGTCACAGATGGCAGGATGGAGTAGCTGCAGAAACAGCAGGTACCTGCTCAGCCTTTTTGTCATCACTTCTGACTCTCAGCAGTGGCCTTCACTCAGGCCTCTAATCCTCCAGGACTGATGGCTGCAAACTGAGGAGAGCACACTGGGTGAGTACGTAGTTTTAGTTCAGCATCATCAGCTTTTTCCACAGATGATCTGTACTGATGATTGCCAGTAATCTCACAGGGTTGATCACAGCAAATAGTTAACTGTGACATCATGAAGAGATCTGAATCAATGGACCTGATGCTACTTGTCAAGTAAATATACTGGCATTTATTTCATTGTGAAATGCTTGTTTGCATGTGTTGTTTGTATTATTATTGTGTTTATATTGACCACCACATCATTGTCACTCTGGGCCTGGACACTGCTGAAACAGATTGTCAGTGTCATCTCAATGAGGCTTTTCAGCTTAAATAAAGGTCAAGCAAAATCATTTATTTATTTATAATAACAATAATTATAATGCCTTTAATACTATATATCACAACTGTTTCATTATCAAACTGCTTTTTATTCAAGTCAGAGCACTCCTCCACATTTTGCATAATTATATTGACAAGATTCGATCCCATGCTTTCATGAGAAGGCAGCAAAAGATTACTTCCAGTTACTCTCTCTACACTTATCCACAGCGCATGTGACCCAACTGGATAGCACCTGCAAGCCATCTGAATGGTCCCACAACCCGACTCAATAGCGCAGCTGTACAATTGGACAGCACGCAATTTCCTCTGGTTGGCACAGATTGACTGGATAGCGCGGAGCAGCTGGACAGGTGGGTGTCTATCTTGTCCAGGTTTTTGAATTGTTTGGGCCGCTATAGAGGCGTGCCCCAGCAGCCCCAAGCAGATCAATCACTGCCTTTTGCTACTCCACTGGCATGGCACTTTTACAAATACTGCTGAAGAGAGATGGATACTTCCCCTACGCTTTCTATTTCCATGATGAATTGACTCCTGCCAGCATTTTTCCTAACATTCTTTATTTTGGCACATTTTTTAAAATATTCAGCACAGCTGAATACCTTTGCATTGAGAAATGTGATGAACAAGGAGTTTGTCTAGACAATATTTTATAGTAGCAACACAGATAAGGTTTTCTAAAGATTTATTTTCATTCTTCTACAACCAGAGGTTCAGTATTATGCAAAAACAAGACTATAAGACATATAAACAGTATTGAGCACAGATTGTCTGTTGCACAAGGAAAACCTCAGAAAGATTTTCTGCTCCAACAAACTCAATGATTGAAATGAGCCATAAAATAATCTACTGTAGACCAGATTGATGTTAGCAAACCTCAAAGGAGTCTACACAACTCAGTCAACTTTCTCCTTCATTGAATATACATACACTGTAGTACACTTATAGGGATCTGATGTTTTTGGACTGGATTCAAAACATTCTTGCTTCAACAGAGGCTACAACAGGGTCATGGGATCAGGATTTTGGCTTGACCTTTTCTGTATGGAGTTTGCATCTCTTCCCTCTGTCCGCAGCAGTTTCCTCCTGATCCTTACATGTTCCCACAGTGAAAACATGTGAAGGTCAGGTATAGTAGAAACTGTAAATTTCCCCTAGCTGTGATTGTGTTCATCTCTCTAAGCTGCATGCTGTGTTCACTGACAACTGCTTGGGGTTTTTGCCCTGCATTTCATCCAATGCATGCGGGGTGCATGCTCTGGGTTCCTGTGATCCGAACAGAAACAAGCAAGTAAAAGGTGGATGGATGGTGGATATAAAAGCTTCATATGTACAAAAAATCGTATTAGCTCAGTTAAACAAAAGAACCATCTAAAGTCTAGAGAAGCCCCCAGTTAGAAACCTGTTTTCTTGCAGCAGAGGACAACCATAAACACTGGAAGGTTTCAGTAGGTGTTTCCATTAATAGCAAACTGACATTGTAACAATCACGTTCATATACTGCTGCATATATGTGCTGCACACACGTTTATGCTACTCTCTTCAATGAACATTGCTTTGTCTCCACATTAATCCTTATTAATATCCTCAATCAGCCTCCATGGAGAAGAAGCATGTGCCTTTCAGGCAACCTACTGTAAGAGCGAATAATTCCGTCCTAGTGGGTCAGAAACCTGCAAATATAAAAAGAGTTAATGTATTGGGAAAATATCCTCAAGATTACAATACATCTAAAAGTGAAGTTAATAAATTACTACAACAATTGCACAAACTTTAATTTGTGCTTCACTGATTCAGATTTGTTCATTCAGCATATCTCTCATTTTAACTTGAGCAACTCAATAACAAGCCTGACAAGTTCATATTGCTGCTGTTTAAAGACAATCCCTCCAGGCACTAATCTGTTTTCATAGTTGCTGTCTGTGCATGTTCTTTTCACAAGTTTCCATATTGATAAACATAGGTTGGCATAGATGTTTGAAACCATATTTATTCAGAGCTACAACACTACATTATTTTACTGCTTGAACTAAGTTTGCGACAAGGATGAAAAATTATTGCATTCTCTTATAGACTGGACATCAGAATACCGATGCAGTACCCCTGATGGAAAACAAACTGTGACCTGTTCTTCAATTAACTCAAGTGCACTACACTTAACTGTCTACCACAGTCACTCAGGTATAAAAAAATAGATGGGTGCCACATTTAAGGAAAAAACAACATAAAGTATCTTAGTAAGGTTTTGGGCATCATAGGATAAAGGGGATCACTCAGACCAACTTTGTATTGATTTGCAGTGACCCTTCCCTCCACGGGGACAAGAAGACATACCAGCAAAATGCCCCCCATAGCATAACAGAGTCACCGGATCAAGTGTTCAGGCCACTTGGTGAATGCTACACATACACTCATCCACTTGGCGAGATACAGTGAAGGATGACTCATCTGACCATATCACTTTTCTCCACATCTCTGTAGACCAGTGCCCATGGGTTTTTACACCACTGAGCTCTCAAATGTGCATTCATCTTTATAATGAGGAGTTTATGCACTGCCACCCTACTCTAATATCCCTCTCTATGTAATTGCTGACAGGCTATTCTTGCTGACATAGTGTGATCACGTCCTGCATTGAAATTCTGAGGAAAAGTTGCTCTTCTGTTTTTCCTTACAAATTGCACTCATGCATGAGCATCACAGTCATCAAATGTGCACTATCAACCACAATTTCCTATTTATTGACGTCTTTCCCAAAAATCGAAATGTAGATATCATTTTAATCTGTTTTTATTGAAACAATGGCCGGATAGCAGTCTTCCTGATTGAAGCTCTCGCCACCCGTGTCCCAACAATGAACCCTCTTTCAAAGTTTTCATCTTGCTGTCTTGATACAAAATCAGAATCAATCCTGCTCAGCATTTCTATAGATGCCACAGAGCATGATTAAATATTAATTTCTTAATTGTACCATGCAGTGCACCCAGTGGCGTAAATATCGACGGTGCAACTGGTGCAGCTGCACCTGAGCCCAGACGCTGTGAGGGGCCCATGAAGGAAGAAAAAAAAAAAAATCAGCTGTATTGTTTTTGTGAATGAAATAGCTCGGGGTGGGTCAGTAAAGTAGGCTAACTGAGTGGCTGGTATGGGAGGAGGAAATGATAATTTGTCCAATCACCTTGATAGCTGTCAGTCATGATGAGTCGCGATGACATGACGTAGTTGTTTCCCCTTTCAGCAGGAAAAAAGAACAAGTGCATGAAAGTTGACTAGAAAAGGTAGTATCATGTTTAGCAAGCCCAAACAAAAAAGCAGCGCGCAAAAGAGGAAGGAAAGAAAGAAGCAGGATGAGGTTAAACTTAAATGACCAAATTAGACACGTTTTTTACTCAAACCCAGGCAACCCAGGCAAAAGCTAGCATGCCGCTGAGGGCTAGCAGTAGCTTGCTAGCTAGCTCCGTAAATGAAGCGGCATTGACCCTACCGCCGCGTCCCGCTTCTCCGGACTCAGTTGGACTGGTTATACTCTCTATTGGGAACAGCAGAGCGAGGACTTTGGACCTGAGCAGCGTGGTAAATGACTTTACTGAGCGCAAGGCCCGTAAGATGAGCTTCTAATGAGTGAGTACAGCTTTTCTTTGTTATGAAGTGGAATTAGTGGGATGTAAATCTATGGCAATGTACTTGTAACCTCATATGTTAGAAAATGATTGTGTGATATAGGTGCCACATCCATTCAGGATTCATGCTGTGTTTTTGTAAGGTATATAATGAGCTGTGTTTTTCTTGATGGTTCTGCTTATGGACATACTGTGCAAGATATCTTTGTGTAGCTTTGTTAGTGTCGGCTATATTTGAACGTTTCATAGTTTGGAGACATCATCAGGATGTGGTAGTTTGAGCCCAGGTCAGGGCAGGCTGTTAGATAAGTGTTGATATGGAGCTTCAGCTGCTGTCCAGGATGAGTGTGTGGCCAGTCACCTGTATTGTTAGCCTACATAGTGACAATAGCAGTTCTCTCAAGCTCTCTTGTGTGTATCCAAGCGTGTGTGCGCGCAGGGGTGGGGGCACAAAAAAACAATTGCACCTATCACCATGATGTTACACTGCTGAGTGCACCTTTGTAGAAGCATCTGCATTCACTATCTTTCTCCACTCATTTATTCAGGTTCTCCCTTTAATTTTTTACCTCTCTATAGATGAAGTTCAGATTAGATGGTGTACAACACACATTCATTCATGTTCATTTATGACAGAATTCCAGTATTTAGTTTGTCATGAAGTGACACAAGAACAAAACACTGTGCTTTCTCTCAATGATTAATATTAACAGTGAAACAACTGTGAGAAAGAACTCGGGGCCCATCAATCATAAAAAATAATGCAATAAATAATAAAAATGATTCTCCATTAATAGGGAAAACTAAACTTGAAGACTATTATCTAGTCATTATCCGTCTCCTCAAGTTCTTGAACCTGAATTCAGGAGTGTTCAGGAAGTGGTACTAAATCCAAGCTCTCCCGACAGGGGAGAACTGCTAAATCTGGTTTGCAGTATGGCAATTTATCAAGCAGTGTTTCAACAGATGATATCCAACCTGTGTTTTCCTGTCTCATTATGCATTTGTCCATGTTAACTGTACATTGTGGGCAGTGTTGTGAGGAGTGTTACTTTTTGAGTTGTATTTCTCAGTAACTTTTAGGTAGCATTGGTGTTTTCAAAATCATCTAACATTTTCAATAGTTATAAATGTTTCATCTAAGTAGTGAGGCAGTCCAGCAAATATTATTATCTCTTGAAAAAAACAATCAATGAAATGAAAACCATGATGAAATTGTGAAATTATTGCACTGCCAGTTCTCTACCAGAGTCTTCACTGTCAACTTGCAGTCTTTGGATTCAGTCATTTTTTACATTGATGTCTGTCCAACAACTGAGCTGCACTTGCTTACTGCATAAAAATGTGTCCTGTTGGCTCCCTACTGTGTTGGATTTTCATAAGGGCGCATTTCTATCTAATGCCAAGAGAATTTTAAGTAAAACTTTTGAAATGTCGCAAAAATTAAAAAAAAGATAAAAGAAAATGTGAATTAGATGGGTCTCTAGGAATAAACTCTGCTTTGCAAAGCATAGTTTTGTCACAAGTCATAGACTATGTTATGCATGGCTTTAATAAACAGAGTAGAAGAAGTAAAAACAAAACCAGTCACATTGGCTCTACATCTACAAGAGAAACATGGAGAGAGGTCTTCAGGGATTTGTTTCAGTTGAGCAAGTTGTAATTTTTCTCTCATGTCAGCGAGTGTTGGCCATGTTTCAATCCAACATCGGAAACAGCTGATCAGTCATGTGAGTTTAATGTTTGCTATGTCAGACCTTATTTGCCATAGGTTTTTCTATCTCCCATTTAGCACACATTTAACACCTCACTTTTTCTAATGCAGTACTTTACAATGCACATAAATGCATATAAAAATATGTTGTAAACACAGTTACTGATGTATATCCTAAACAATTTGGTTTGTAAAAGCAGAGTATCCTGAGGGGGACATAAATGTGTGCATAATTTGATGAAAAACCATCCAGTAGTTGCAGTACAACCTGATGTGGTGGTACAAGTCAGGAGATCACCACAGTCATTAGGCTTAATCTCCTAGAAGACATGGACAGTTCATCTAGTACATGCTATTTCTCAAGTTAAACTTCTTTTTTTTTTTGCTTCATCCTCTGGAGACTATGAATGTCTGTTCTAAATGTTATTGCAATCCAGCCTGTAGTCAGAAGTGTACGGGGAAAGAAATTCAGCCCTGGATTTATCTGCTGGGAACAGGCTGGAACCGAGGGGTGCTTGGGCTGGCACAAATGATGCAGCAGCCCACCAGTATTTGGCCCGGTATGCCAGATGGCCAGTACACCACTGCCTGTAGTTGTTGTAATATTTCTGTCTGGACACAAGTAGTGGGCCAACTGACTCTCTGACTTACTGACTCTCTAGAGGAGGCATGTCCTAACTATTCCACAAAGGGCCATGTGGCTACAGGTTTTCATTCCAACCAAGCAGCAGCACACCAGGCTTGACTCATTTAATCAACTGATCTCAGTCTGCAGACAGTTGATTGGTTGAATCATGTTTGCTCATGATTGGTTGGAACAAAACTTACCTGCACTAGAGCCATAATACCAGCTAAACAACACAGAATTATAGCCAATGGCATGGGTTTGAATATCTCACTCAGGAATTTCTCGGATGGATAAAAGAATGGATAAAAGACCAATTTCCCTATTATTTTTAAATTCTTGTGGAAGTGTTATGGTTTGTCCATCATACATTTGGTTAAAGACAGAAATATCAAAAGCAGTTTTACAGGTTGCTATTTCTGTCAGCTATCTAAACAAATGCTAAATGATTCTTATTGGTCCCAACAGCGATGAGTGCCGTAATGTACTGTACCATAATGACATTCACCTTCGATACTAAGTTTTCACAGCTGAAGGCGACTCCCTGTTGTTCAAAGTCATTCTGGTTTTGGTTTATCGACAGTCCTGTGTGTTATACTGCAAGTCAGATCATGGCCAACACAGTGTTGAAGTCCATACCTGCAGCTTTCAAGGTCAAAGGTCAGTAGAATGTAGTGCTGTTAGATCAATATCTGATTTCCCAAGGGGGATTGAGCTCATCCTTTCACACTTAATTAAGTTCGCCCAGACCAGTGGGGATGAATAATTATGATCCTATTATCTTCACTTCTTAGAGATTTAAATTAAAATACATTCATATCAAAAGTTGTACGTTGAGAAACAAATTGATTTTTAAGCTCATACCATTCTGACTGAGTGGTAAAGTTATACATCTTAAGTGTAGTCTCTAGATTTGAATTAAACACATCTTTGTCTGCCATTGCTATGACAACACTTATACTACATTGTTCAAATCAATGTTTTGAATCAGTGAGTGTGAATATTCAAGAAATACAAACTAAAGTATGCTTCCTTGTCTTTGTTTCTTAGTATTCAGGCAGAGCTGAGTTAGAGAAGAAGACTTCCTAAATTCTGAACAGTCCTCTGGCTGGCTGGCAGGGACAGACTTAAATTTAAAGCAACTGCATTGAGCCTTTTACAACCACATATACAGTGTGTCTCAAATATTCACCAGAGGAACAAAAAAACAAAACAACTACACCCCTGGGCATCAAGTCATACATAAACAAGTGTATAATAAATTATGCAATATTCATGAATAATTAAAACCAAAAACTGAGTAAAGGTGAAGACAATGTGAAAAGTGTAAAAATAATAAGAAAGCGGATGAAATATTAATTATCTCAGCTTGACCAACAATCCAGTGGCTACCCTAAATTAACCTTTTATCAGGTGTAGTTTGAAGGTATCTCCATGGCAACGCACACACACATAAACACACACAGTGAGGCAGATCTTTTTTGTGCATTTACAATATGATGAAAATGTCAACTGGAAACAAATCACCTTAAGCCCTGGGGCTGAATTCCATTAGAAAGTTATGAAATTAACCCTTAATTGAGGAGATAAATCAAATGATTTTGCTTCTATGTAAAAAATGAAATAAATACTTCAAAATGAAATTAGGCGCAGTGATAATGAGAACACTAGCCTCAGAGACCCCCCCCCCCCCTCCAATTAATAGTCTAACCCCATGAAACAAATGTTGTTAACAAAACTGCAGGTCTACTTATTGCTTATTCTGGAGCTTTCGACTGTACCACATGACTTTAGATGAGCGTTTGCTCAGTAATACAGCATGGCTATTGATTGTTGCTACTCGAATTAAGTATAATTTATTTGTATTGTTTCAATCAGGCATCATTGAGTTTCACAATGCATACTTAGTGATTATAAAATGCTTTATGAAGTCAACCTTTGTTTTATTATTTAATTCAGATAAATGATATTATGCATTTCAATTTTGAAAGGAATTGCAGTATTGGTTTAAGGCACTTATAGGGCCTGATGTGTAAACCGTGTGGAAACTTGACATCATTGATATGACATAACAGCATTGAATTTGTCACAAATACTCTCCCATATGTCGGTTTTTCTGGTAATGTTTGTTTTTGTCATAACTCAATATATTTGTTAACCTCTTCCACTAGAACCTGATCACATTTCATTTTGCACTTGCAGCTTTCTGCTCGTCCAAACTCTCCATTCAGACACGCAAACCCCTCATTTAAATACTGCTGTCTGCACCCTGTTGCACCTGTTTTCATTTACGCAGTTATTCTTAGTAGATCACCAGCAAAACGCACGCAAACGAAACACACAATCTATTGCACTGTGCACGCAATTTAGTACCCACTATTTGGGATCTTAGTAAATCAGGCCCTTAGTTTTTATATAATAATAAAAGTAAACATTTTACATTTATTAGCAGTTCAAGCCTGACATGCCTAAACCTTATTGTTTTTATGGTGTGTTTTTCATGCACATGGAATATGCAATTGACCAGAAGGTGGCACTATACCAACAAACGTTTTGTTTTGGCCTATAACTTCTGAACTGTTAGTCTCACAACCAAAATCATTTTTTGCCTGGATTCTGTTTATCTTGTGAGGCAGCTGGATTTTTGAGATCATGATATCACAAGATACACAGGAATTAATCTTGTCAGGCTTTAAATTATGTGCTTGTATCTGAACCATGGATGGTATGTACACCTGTGAGAATTCTTGCATTATCTTGTGGTCTTGCAAATCCATCTGATGGTTCATCCAATCACCTGCCACATATTTTTTGAAAGTGCCACCTTTTTTCCACAGAGTTTCCAAAGATGATTTCTCAGATGGTTTAGTGTAACAAATCATCTGGCGTGTCAGGTTAGGATTCTGTGGTTCCAGATAAATCTATGCACATAAGCCACGCCCATTTGCACCTATAGATTAGGGTTAGGTTTAGGGTTAGTATTTTGAATGTTTTGAAAAACATGTTTTTGACATTTCCTAAAATGTAGGTCCAATTGCAATTTTTCTGTGGATCATTATTGGACCAAGTTTATCAAAAGCTGCATAAAACTTTAATTTTAATTCTTATATTCTTCTATTGAACTTCACAAGGACATGGTTCAGCACATAAATGAATCAAAATTTAACAACTATTGGGCCTATTGTCACGAAACTTATGGGATATGTCCACATGAGTACCTGAAATATATCCTGACATTTTCCTTCAAATTGATCACTAGGGGGCGCTACAAAAGCAAAACGTGCATAGCATAACAAAAAATCAAACTATGAATCCAGAATTGTTTGTCCAATCTTTACAAAACTTGCAGGATATATTTGAACAACATGTGTAAAACTATTTTGAAATAGATCGATAGGGGGCACCATCGGTTTCAAACATGTGCGTGGACCTGTTGCACATTTGGCAATACATCAATGATAGTTTTTCCAAGCATCTCTAAACTCGGTGGATATTTTTAATTAAGTTATTGAAGCTTTCCACTTTGTACAGTCTGTGTTGGCTTGAACCCTAGAATCTGTACTTTCAGCTCTATTTGTTATCTGTACTTCATTTAGACATTTATAACTGTTATTGCATGCATATTACTGATACAGACATGCCGCAATAATATTTTTTTTGGCAGCAGTAAGTTTTCACTGACATCCACCAGATTTTTAAATAGAACAGATGAGGCTTTTTTGTCCAGCTAGTTGATGGATGGAAACAACATTTATCTAAGAAAATGTAAAAGGATTGAAATAAAGGGAAAAAAAAGAGGTGCAAAAACCTCAGAACAATGCATGTTGAATAAGAGTCCCTCATGGGGGTTGAAGGGTTTTGCTGGCCTGTGTTCAAATGCTTCTCTTCTCTATCTCTTCCCCACTGATTTGTCAGCACAGTCAGAGTCCATCTTGATTAGAGACATTAGTGCAGAAAGAATTAATCTCTTCAGAAAATACTTACAATGATAATTACAGGTTGTCACTATTCACCCCGCTCATTCATGTGACTGGTGTAATTGGTTGGAGAGAATCCAACCACATAACACCTACTCCGCCTGAGTAGACAGTGTAAGACACTGACGTTTACTGTCAAGAGATCGAAGCTTTAGTAAGGGCTGAATGGCACACTAAAATTCTGACAATAGAACCCCTCATATTCACAAGAAACAATTATATTCAGGTCAATATGTTCCGGTCAGTGGGATATTGGTGCATGAGCATACCAGAATTGGACTGGTGTTTGTCAAAATGGCCCACTGAATTATACTCTTAGGGCCTGATTTACTAAGATCCCATATAGTGGGTACTACGTTGCATGCACAGTGCAATAGATTGCGTTTGTGTGCATTTTGCGGGTGATCTACTAAGAATAACTGTGTTAATTAAAACAGGTGCAACAGGGTGACAGCAGTATTTAAATGAGGGGTTTGCGTGTCTGAATGGAGAGTTTGGACGAGCAGAAAGCTGCAAGCACTAAATGAAATGTTATCAGGTTCTAGTGGAAGAGGTTAACAAATATATTGAGTTATTAAAAAGAACAAATATTACCAGAAAAACAGACATATGGGAGAGTATTTGTGACAAAGTCAATTCTGTGAGTAAAACCAAAAATATTCCACTCCAAAAATATTAATATGGGTGGAAAAACTCCGTCCTATACGTATTCTGTCATTGTGCCTCCTTCTCCTCCTCTCCACAGTAGTGCGCAGTGCACAGCCGGTTAATACCTGCCCTTCAAAGGTATTATTAATAGACGTAGTTTCCGTCAGTAAAATTACCTTCAGGTTTGGTAAATCACAATGCGTGTACTAAATAACATATTTGCATTTTCTCCTCCCTGTATTTTGCACACTGGGGTTGAAACGCCCCACATTGCATATTCATCAAACGTACTAAATGGACAGCGCGTACTGTCTTACACAGTTGAAAGACGCAAACCTCCGTGTGCTGTTAGTAGATCAGTTTGCACAGTTTGCACACGTTTTTACACATGCAGACCTTTAGTAAATCAGACCCTTGGAGTAAATAAAGAGGTTGAGCTGTACTTACAATGGGAATACCTTTGTTTAAAGGCATGAATAGAGATTGAGGGAGATAAAGGGAAACAAAGGACCTACGCTGGCTTTGAACCAGGGGCTGCACTATGGTTTGTTTTTGAGCTTTATCTGCTGTGAGTCTGATCGCATAAAATTTATGCAAACGAGGCTGAAAAGAAGGACAGGAATTATGCTCCACCTGCCTTGTACCATTCCCAGGAAAATCCAAACCATCCAAGGTCCTTTGGATAGATTAGATTAAGGTCAGAGATATGTAGTGGAACAGTCCTGCATTAAAACAATAAGGGTAAGGGTGGGTGTGTGGTGGGGGTGCATGGTGGAGAAAAATTGAAATGAACAAGGTTGAATGATTTTTGTGCATCCTGAAAAACTTCAAACAAAATGATAGCTTCATCATGCTGTGAAAGTGAGATCTTCTTGTCATTCCGACATAAGTGCCTTTCATGTTACTGTTCAGTCCGGCTTTATTAAGACATGACAGGACAGAGAGAGTGTGTGTGGGTTTAGAAATGTAGAAAAGGGTGACGAAGAGGAGCTGATTAAACTGTTTTGTATGTAAGAGATAGTTTAGATTTTAAATGTGTAACAGTAACATTAGAAAGCCAAACAGGATGTGTATTAATCTCTGTCTGCATGTTTTACTCTGTGCTACTGCAGCCTTTTTGTGAATCTGACAGCATTCAAGTCAGACTTGTGCTGTGTTGAATGTGATACCGATATAGGCCAAGTTAGACTGCCATCAAAACTTTAAAGTGACCAAAGAACGTATTCAGACACAGGACTGACCTGTTACATTCCCATTAGATTAAAGTAAAGGGGTCCATATCTGAAAGAGGATTTATTAAAAAAGACCTTAAATTCTGGTGTGTGTGTGTGTGTGTGTGTGTGTGTGTGTTCGTGTGTGTGTTCGTGTGTGTGTGTGTGTGTGTGTGTGTGTGTGTGTGTGTTAATGCTAGTCAACAGAATGAACACTTCCATTAGAAGTTTAAGGCAGGGGTCTCCAAAATATTCCACAAAGGGCCATGTGGCTGCAGGTTTTCATTCCAACCAAGCAGGAGCACACCAGACTTGATTCATTTAATCAGCTGATCTCAGTCTTCAGACAGCTGATTGGTCAAATGGTGTGCTCTTGCTTGGTTGGAACTAAAACCTGCAGCCACATGGCCCTTAGTGGAATAGTTTGGAGACCCCTGGTTTAAGGTGAGCAGAGATGTAACACAAGTTGAATTACCAGAGCACTGCATTAAGTGAGACACTGTCATTATAACCACATCAGTAGAACTGTATCATTTATCTGTCAACACACCAAAAATCCAGCGGAGAAAGACACAGTTGCTAGGGTTTATAAGTACCTTGGCAACTCCATAACAAAAACCAACTGTCAGCAGAGATGCTCCTGTGAGAACCTGCATGGAGGGGAAAAAAAATGGAAGCACTGTCACTCAGTGTCTTCATGTCTAAATGATTTGGTCAAGTAGCCATTGTGTTTTTTTTTATCACTTTGTAAAAGGGTAGTGAGCAGCTGTTCAATAAATGATAGCTTTTCTCTTCCCTTGTCTCTCAGAAGATGGTGTGTGTGTGTGTCTGTGTATGTGTTTATATGTGTGAGTGCTTGAGTGAGAGAAATTATATGTAGGGACTGATTACCCAGCAGGAGACTTGTGCATTCAGATGGTACCCCAGTGGCCTGTACTGATCAACATCCTCTGGTTATGCCATGTCTGAGATAAGCTTTAACAGTTGTTGTCACAAGACTTGAAAATGCCACTATGAGGAGGGATGGATTTTGGGGATCTGTTGGAAGCTAGATGATATTATGTGGCCAAGCCCTGAAGAAGCATAAATGTTGTAAATCAATAGTCATGGATGTCAATTGCCCCCATCTACTATAGACAGATTACAGGAGATTACTGGAGTATCCCTTTAGCATGTATACTGGATATTTGTGAGGTAACAGTCAATAAATTTTTCTGATAAATTATGTACATTAAGCTTTGGCTTTCTCACACTTTGATCCAGTAGTTTATAATGTTTGCAGTATTATTTAATGTATTTAAAATAATTAACTTCATAGTAGTACCATGTAGTAAATGACATGCTGTATAGCCTGTATAGGCTATCTTCAGAGACTTATTGATTCCAGGCAGACACATTTATCATTGGTATTCATGCCTAAGATATTGATGAAGTTTTCCCTCCACCATAGAGGTGATTTGCATTTAAAATCTCATTTTTATGAAGGTCAGGATAATTTATTTTTAGAGGGATAGACACTCTTTACGTATTTGTTTAATGAAATATGAATCACTTCACACCTGAGAAATGAATAGATGCAGTGATGACATTTCCAAGATCTGTTTTGTGGTAATAGCATAATTTAGAATTGATAAATGGCCTGGACTTTTAATGGAGTAAAAATAAGGTCAAAAATAGCATCATTAAGTACTTTCACTGTTTAATTGTCACATATGGTTTTATAAACGATTAATGATTAAGTGTCACTCAGTTGTTTTTTTAGGCAGTCATCACTATGGAAAAACATTGTGTCCACCAGAATAACAACTCACTAATTCATTTTGAATTATACTAGATAATGGTGCATTAAGAGAAGGATATTAAATTGTTAATGTAATGATTAGGAATAATTTCAATGGCAAGCTATTTTAAGTATTCAGAGTAATATGTCACGTTCTTGTTAGAAAGGCAATAGAAATTCAATTAGCATTGGCTTGCATTACATTAAAAGCCTATCCTCCCTGCTAAAAAAAACAGATTATAGGTTATATTACAGTTTCCAGGCCATCTTTTAAACCAATAATTATTTTTCCCCCTTTAATTTGTGCAATTAACAATATTAATCTGATTGAGGATGTACAGCTCATTAACCTGCATCTCTTCATTTTATTTGTATTACATTGATTTAGTGTATTTGACAACTTTATCAAATGAAACTGTGTAACCTTCAGGAGAAATAAGATATATGATATAATATTCATATTTTAATTCAAATATACAGTACGTTCTCCCTCAGAATCAATAAGTTGTAGCTCAAAGATAGTGTAGTGTATTTCTCCCAGCGCATAAATAATATGTAAACCACTAAAGTGTAATGATCTGATGAACCGTCTTTAACAGTTTGACCTCTTCTGTTCACCCTGCATTTTTTGTTTAGGTTAAAATGCTATTAATAGGAGGGAGGAGGGGTTGTTGCTGTTCACGTTTTTTCAAAGTGCTGTGTGAAATGCAAGAAAGGCAAGAGTTGCTTTAAGTAAAATACAGTAAATGTTAATAATTTGACAACTTTTGATATTTAAATTCAAGACATATAAATTAAAAAACATTCACAAATCCTCACCTTGACACACTTACAGGCCTGATGGTAACTTACTTCTTGATTGTTTTTTTTTTCAAACAAACAAACAAACAAAACTTGTTTTTTTTCATTTCTCTGCCCTCGCCAATGCATTAATCAAAAGAGTTGATCAGCGGATATTAAACACATGGAGTAGAGGAAATAAAACAATAACACTGTCACTGTAACAGGGTAGTGGGCTGGACTTGATCAAACGAAGATGAAGTGATAAAGGGGACGAGTCTTTGTGCAGCACTCAGAGTGAGGCAAAGATACTCAGTGCAGCGCTCAGATTTATTGCCATTTACCATGGCAGTAAATCAAAGATCTACCGTGGTTAATGATCTTGTCTGACTGGGCGCCTGATCAAATTAATTTGTACAGTTCTGCACTTCTGTCTGAATAAAGATTTGAAAAGTTCTGTTTTCTCCTTTAAAACGAGATGAACAGATGATGACTTGGCAATGTTTATTTCATTCATCTTTTAAATTTACTGAAATTTCTGGCAAAGTTGCAAAAATATGCATATACTGTAGCTCCATTAATATAAGGGGAAATGCAGTAGTACAGTTTCTTCACAGAAACATACAGTACATGTAACATATTCTACTGCATTAGAGACAGATAATTAAATTTCTGAAGACAGAATAATCTGTAGGCCAATGAAATTAAATGGGATTGTAGCGGATTATGTAGGAAATAAAGAAGGGAGTAAAATGCATTATGTGCAGATTACACTAAACCCCATAATCTGTTTGTCCTAAATGGGCTTTGTTCTTTGGAAGCCACAATCCATCTGTCCCTCTGGGACATTGTTTCACTGATGCCATCTCCAGCTGTTAGTGTTCAGGAAAATTCAACATTATGCATTTTTATTGCACCTTATCTGTATAGCATTAAACTCATACACTGTGGTCATCCACAGGTAGTGTAGCTAGTTATAACACAGTACAGTGCTACAAATTTGCATCTTACCAAAAATGAAAAAACCTAAACTGTGATCATGTCATCATAAAATGATTGACTGAGTAACATACAGTTTACACTACATTACTACACATTCCTGGTGGTTTGAGGCTGTCACCAGCTCTTTGCCAGTAGATATACTTACAGGATCTATTTTCCTACCTTCAGAAATACCATTAATTAGGCAGTTTAATCAAATCTAATTTAATACCCAGATCATGACACTTATCATGATAAGTCATAAGATAAATGCAGAACAATGGGAAATAGGATGCCCCTATGAATGATGCATTCCTGCTCACAGCCAAAAATTCATTATTGTGTTGAACTGAGGATTTAGAGCCCTAGTTAATTACAGTATTATGCTGTAGCAAAATGGTCTGAGGTATTGCAAGATGCATGTGGATTTAAAAAAAGAAGACAAAACAAAGGTTTCAAGCTGTTAATCAGCTAAAAATAGAAATATTTTATGAAGTTATATGAATGTATTCAGTTAGCATATAAAAAATGAATTAATACAATTCTACCTGCATAGAGCTACGCTGAATCTGTCCTGCAGAGCAAACATAGCATTTATTCAGTGTGAGGGAAATCTGGACAGATATGTTGGGCAAATTTCATAGCAGACTGCCCTTGAGGTTTTTCTTCAAATTCATTGAAAGAATATATATATAGGCAAGCTCTGTAAAATAGCCTTGCTCCATTTATCGCAACTCAGATTCACCTCAAGTTGTATGCAGAAAGAAATAAAGAAATAAAGGTTGGCACTATAGTATGACATTCAAAACTGTTAATGTTAGTGATTAATTAGCAACATTAGCTCAATCTATACAGGTCTTGGTGATGGGAATTTTCTGTAGTGAGCTAGCAGACTGTCAGAAAGAGAAATTAAATTCACCATGTATGACAGATTTTTAAAAAATATATTTCCTCAACTTGTGCAACTTCATGACTTAGTTTGTTACTTGGTTGTCTCATAGCACACTGAGAATTACAGTTACATTAGAATTAAAGGGGCAGAAAATGTATACAATTCACTGATGTTAACATTTGTTACTTTAAATGTTATTATTTACTGTACTACTACTACTACTATTACTACTACTACTACTACTACTTACTACTATTCATCATTCAATAAAATGCTTGTTTAATCACCCCTAAGGCAGGTACTGTACATATGCTAGTTGAGAGTTGCAACTGGAGGATGGCAGGTGTTACACTTAACAATATACGTGTCTGTGCTAAGTACTCTTGAACAAGACTGAAACATGAAAACTGCTCCAGCATAAGCCTTTGTAGCAAGGTTTGATAAAAGGACAACAAGAACAAGGTGACTCAGTGGCTAGATCACAATAAAGCACACTGGCCAACATACTTCAAAATGAGAGCTTTAATAGGCAGCAGTGAGTGTGATATCACACTGCACACTGTAAGCAGACAACAGCTCTCGGTAGATAAACACCATTAGCAGTTGGCTGCTCTTCAACAGGGTGGTGGGTTCAAGGAGTTGTAGGGCAGTGCCAACAGCCTGATGGGTAATCTAACATGACAATATTATCGCGTAGGAAGGCACAGTTGGCACTCTCCCCTGCCATCTCTGCTCCACTAAACTCTGCTCCATTACCACATACAACACAAATATTGTTCTCTTTGTGAATGTTCCCATCAAGAAGGAATAGATGGAGAGAAGCACATTGAGGTCAGAGGTAGTGAAAAGAGAGACAGAGAAACACAGAGAGAGGTAGTAGAGAAAGGTGCGAGACAGAGTGAGAATTAACAGGAAGAGAAGTTGTTCTAATGGACTTATACTAATGTGTTTACTTCCTTTTAAGCACTGTATGCCTTTAAGACTTTTTCCATTCAGCACTCTAAGTTATGAACTCACATGATTAACAAATACTTTTTGCCCATTGTGGTCAACTTCAGTTACTGCACATACTGTAAACTGAAACCGCATTAGTACAATTTACATAATGTATGATGCATATATTTATTTATTTTTTTAATTTAGTTTTAATTTTTTTAAATTATGCTTATGTTTGCAGATGGCTGACTCTTGTTGTCTGCCTACCATGACATGAGCTTGGACAACCCAAAAGTCTTCTGATCACAAGAGCAAGGGCCAAAGCTATTATGTTCATTTAAATTTAGGAAGCAATGTTTGGATTTTACCCAACATCAACAAACAATTTACTGCAATTTCAGTCCAAGTCACTTTAATATGGATGCTCTTTAGGGCAGAATACTAAGAGGGGTCTTGATTTCTTTTTTTTTTTTTAAGGCAGAAATATATAAAAAAAAATGAAACATACTTGTCTTGTGTTAAGATTAATGCAATGATATAAGGAGAGTAAAATCACTCATTTAAATAACCTTGCTTAAAATAGTGGAGAGCTTCATTAATCTTCATGTCATATCCAAGGATAAATGGGAGAAGTAATTAGAGCTAATAGGAATTTCATTTTCTCCTCTATTTTGTGGAGTTATTATTCACTATCTGTCTGTCTGAAAAAGTATTGCTGGATTGAAATAGTTGCTACTGAAGTGCATTTGGAGGGAAACATCTACAAATGTTTGCACCTTCCATGAAATACAGATATTAGTTGAATTAACATAATCTTGAGAGGGACTTTAGGAACTTTTAAGTCATTAATGTTATATACTGTGTACATTATATAGTGAGAAAGTATTTTTACATTATGTATTATTTCAATTAATTGGCCTGTACTTTCCAAACCACCATGGTTAAGACATGCATCTAATTGAAATCAGATGTTGTCAATGACATTAATAATAATGGTGTGAACTATAAACATGTGGAAAGAGCAAGAGAAACAATGCACAGGTGAGTCTTCTTATCCTGCTTCATGAAATGGAAAAGTTGTCCCAAATATTAATTTTGTTGTTACTGGGGGTGGGAATCACCAGAGACTATATGTGCACAATTTTACATTTTGATATATGTCATTCAGTGTAACAAAATATTGTCATACAGTGTAACACCAATATTTTATATATTAAAATACAATAACTTGTTTTTTTTACTCATGGAGACAAACACTTATTTTAAAGGATGAAGTAAAATTATTTAAACATCTTTATATTTGTTTCAGCGCAAGGCAGTACATGTTTATTAAAAACCTTCAACACATTTAGAGTTGTAACAATGACACATCAAATACGTGGGATTCAAAATGAAATAATTTTTTCTGGGTAGCAACAGTCTAAACATAAATATAGAACCATATATTTATGATAAATAGACATAAAAGTTTTTTTTTAAAAACAACAATTAGTGTTACACTGAATTAAATTTTTCCATGGTATATTCTTATGAATCACAATAAAAATGAATTACTGGTTTTATTTTTGAGTATAATTAATATAAGGACATAGGTAATAATCCAATGAACATAAAAAAAGCCTTTTAAGGAACTGTACTAGCTGTTTTATTTTTTTGCTACTTTGAAAAAAGTCTTTGACCCATTTATAAAATGCATGTCTCCTTGTGAAAAACGACTACATACATTTGAAAATCCTTTCAAGGCTTAACTGCTGTATATTAAATCGAACAACCATTTAAATTACTTTCTGTATATTTAATAAAATGGCTGTTAAAAGAAGTGTCCTTGTAACCAGACGTGTAGCTTTGAATCCTTGATCAGCTTTGAAAATCTGATCTTGGAAAGTGAATCACACACTCCCCTGGCTCACCAACTATGGGGGAGCTTTTTTCCTATCTATATTCAGGAGCGTGGTCTTTCAATTTAAGAGTGTGATTTATTGATTTCACATCCAAATTTTGTAAATCTTTCCCTCAAACCCTGCCCTTCCAGTCAAATAGCCCCTGCTTACACTTATATTTGCTCTGCTTCTTGTAACCAGATATACTATTGCTTGTACAGCTTTCCTGCACTACAGCTTCAGCCCTTCCATTCGACCTCACCGAAAACCCCCCCAGTAAAAACAGCTAAAAAACCAGCTAACCCTAACTCAGTGACTAGCTAACGCTTTAAGACAGTCCATTTTGTTGTTAGTTACCTAGCAACAGTGTTCACTTAATGTATTACACTTGAAAGCTGAGCATATTACCAAATTCAATTTCAAGGAAATGGCACCATAAAAGTGAAAAGAAAGACATACTTGAGGTTGCCTTTGGTGATCCTCTAGGCTTCCACTTCTGAGTCATGTGTGGCATTCAATTGGTGTCGAAATAATCAGAAAAATTAGTAATTAACTGAAACGAAATGTGATGTCATATGCAACGCGGCGGACAAAAGTACATGTTTGGTTGAAAGCAAGAAACGTTATTAATCTGTATTTTCGTTTACATTGATATTCATTTTTTGCTCACATGTAATATGTAATATGTTATTCAGTTGTAATCATTAGTTGCTGTCCACATAGAGTGACCTAGATTAGTTAGAAAAGTTATTTACTAGCATTAACATAGAAGTTGAAAAACACTGGAGTGAATGGATATCTGGAGCTGTTGCTTTGGGCATCTAATGTTGCCACCAATGGCCCGATGTGTCTCACACAGACACTAAAAGGCACCTTGTACATCAATATCAAATGCTGGCTGAGTGGTGTGATCAAGTGGCATTATTTGACGACTGTACTGCAGTGGCTTCTCGCTTGTAAATCTGACCAATAATACCTAGTTGTATGTAAGGGGCTTACATCTTACCAATAAGTATGTCCAGGAGATTATAGTAAATATTTAAAAGTACACATTGAAATATACAATAGTCATCAAAATATCGTTGAAAATAGAAACCTTACTGCCCAACTCAGTTCCAGTTTTTATCAATGTCAGATTACATATTTGTTCATATGTAAATCAACAAAGCCATGTTAACTGTGGTGCCCTTATCGGCTACTCCACCACACACACACACACACACACACACACACACACACACTCACACACACACACACAAAAGACTTCAAAATCTATAAACTCTCAGTCCAAAACCATTGACGATGTTATGGTTAAGGTCTGATTAGATTTAGGCGCAAAAACAACTTTGTTACATTAAAGGGAAACTCTGAGGTTTGCATTGGAATTACTACAACTATGATGACCGTGGTCATTGTTCAAAACAACATATGTTGACTCACAGTAAGAATCAGGATGCTGATGCTGATCCACCCACCACCCACTCTTCCCTACGCAGAATTTGTTGCTCTATAATAATGTTGCCTCCTCTTGTCCTCTTAAACTCCTGTCCTAAAGCCACTAAAAGACTTAACAATTGAACATAAACATAGGTCATTTTTGGGCACTTTTGTAAATGACTGATCCACTTATTTTTCTTGGGAGGATAATTTCCTACAAGAATTCTTCTGTAGTCAACTTTGTGTGGATATGTGCAGTATTAGCTTATTCATTGAAGTTCATTCAAAAGCCAAGCTTTTCTTTCCCGGTTACCTAAGTTGTGAAATGAAGGTTTCTGCAGACCTCACACTTTTAATTGCATTGAGAGAAGTTTGCAAATTACGCATTTTTTGTGTGGAGTTAATTAAGTTTTTATGATTAAAAAAGATCATTCACCTGAGAGCTTAAAGATGAGGAATCTTCCAACAGAGTTCTGTCACACTAATGAGCACAGATAATAAAAATGAAGGAACCAACAAAACAAGATATTTGGGTGCATTCCACATATAGAGTCGACCTCTCAGAGATCTTCCTCTGTCTCTTGTTTCCATGCGTTCTCAGAAAAATGTAATCTTGTAATGCGCTGGGGAGAAGGGAAGGATTATGAGCTATGGGCCATTCCTCATATGAATTGGTTAAAATCACATTTCATAACATACAACAACTCCCAAAGCACTATGGTTTTAACTGAGGGGCCAACAAAACCCATCCATCAGCAGAGGTGAAAAGATGATTTACAAGAGTTCCATAAGACCTCCAGGAATTCTACCAATGATAAATTAACTGGCAGAAGATTCTTTCTTCATCCCACAAGGATTCCACGCTACGCCCTTGTGCCATAAGGTCATATGTTTTCTCACCTTCAAGGTTATATTTATAAGAAATTCAGCTATTCCACAGTCACCAGAAATTCCAGGGTGGAGTCATAACTAAAATGTATGTTGGATCATCAGATTAGATTATTCTACCTTTTATTAAAATATACAGAGAAAAAGACTTCTAAATGGCAGCCTCACTCAAAAAAACGTAAATGGCATATAGGTTCCAAGGACAACATAATGCAAGTATCAAACATTAAGATATGAATGCAGCTGCTGCTAATAAAAATGTGCATGAATAGAATAATTCATCATGTACTGAAGGTCTGGAAATATGTCATCCAGTTGTGGCTTTTCTTTTTTTCCCCCGTTTCTTTGGTGAAAGATCATGAGCAATTTCGGGGCCTGGTGGCCTGGAACACACGTTTTGCCTGAGGGGATTGAGTAATGGTGTAGTAGTAGTACATCTACAGTAAGGAAATCCTCCAAAAGGGTGCATAGAAGAGGGGGCGGGTGTGTGAGTCAGTCAACCCTACACACAAACACAAGTTTATACATAACTAAAGTGTCACCAATCTCAGTTTTCTCCTGTAATCTGCAGCTGGAATATGTTTCAGGTAGTCACTGGAGTTCCGATGTTCCAACACTACACAACATACATCATGCTTTGCTCATTGCAAATTCTAATGATCTGAAATTGGGAATCATAAGGGCAGTGGTAGCTCAATGAGTGCTGCATGATTGCCATGTGTTTTAAAAAAAAAATAAAAAAAAATGTTGTTGTCAGGTTACCACTGAGGTATTAATGCTGATCTCAACTCAGATTCAGATCACAGGCCTTCTGTCCCACGGTAAAAGTACTTTTGTTACCTCAAAAGAAGATTATGTGAGCTGTCCCTGCATCTGTAAAGCTGCACTGAAGAATTGTTCCCTGTCACCAATAAGCCACTTCATTCACCTCAGCAAGGGTGGAGAGAGTCAGTCAGAGTGGAAGGAGGCATTGTGGGATGATAAACCACTGTTAAGAATTTTAACCAAAAATAGATCAGACATGTGAGTCAAAAACTGAATACCCATAAAAGTGTGTAAAATCTTATAATGAATGTCATTAACTGAAAACATGCCATGATAGACTATTACTCATGAATTTTCAACATTACCTTATATGACAATAAGACTTGTATTTTGGATGAATCCCTTTTATGCATTTTTGTTACAGTACGTAACAGTTTCAAGTAAATATGACCACAATGGCCTGAAAAAGCACAGACAATAGATTTCCTTAATGAGTGGCACATAAGTGTGTGTGTGTGTGTGTGTGTGTGTGTGTGTGTGTGTGTGTATTTGTGAGTGTAAGCTACACCAGACAGCTTCACAGTTGATGGGATTCTTTTTAGCACAGTCAGCAATATGTTGATGCATTTTTTTCTACTCTTTTTTTTCCCTAGCCTGTTCCTCCATTGAGTTTGTATTCTATAGCTGACTTAGAGGTGCTTGAAATGCATAGTTCTGCAGCACTCAACACCACCCCAGTTAGACGACCGAGGGAATCTACATCAGGGTTCATACGAGGGCAGACATCATTCATCACTGAAGTGCTCTGATGTGAGCTATAATCTGCTGTAGCTGTCATTATGGGTCAACAAGCTCCTGACAGGATTAGAGTACAAAGTTGCTTTGACCACAGGAGACATAAAACAATGGCATCAATATGGCAGTTCTATGTTGTGTGATCACAAGCCAGAAAAGTGACCAATAGTATAGAGGAAGTCCATTATGAAACTTGAAATTGGTTCTGTCTGGCTGCTTGACCATTTAACTTTCCTTCCCATTTTCAGAATGTCTCAGACCTCGCAGGCAGGGAGACTGGATTTAATGTTTCTAATGTGGTAATTGTGTATGCATTCACAATCTGCTTATTATTGTGAGCACATTGGATGCATTACAAATAAAATCTATAGAACTTAACACTGCCATGAAGGTGATGTTTTTACCATTCCTTGTTAGTCTTTTTTTCCCAAATATCTGAAAAAATACTTTTAGTAATGTTGAAAAATTAGGCCTAAATTAATCAATAACAAACTTAATAAGAAACAAACATATACATATTGTTTTATGTTTCATGGCTGTTTGCCAATCTCTGTGTCTTTTCTTTTTCATTACTTTCTCCCTGTCATGACTGAACTCACCCCAAAAAAAGAAAAAAAATCAATAATGGATTAAAGCTTACCTGGATCACCTGATAAGTCTTTTTATTTAAAAATAATATTTTGTACCTCTCTAGTAGTTTTGTCTCATACTCTTTGTAATGTGTGTGTCTAGACTGAGAGCGTACACTGCGGTCAGTTGATAAACAATTGACCTTCTTCTCTCCAGTTTTCTCAAGGCTAGAACCTTTTTTTTTTTTTATCTATTGCTTCTATCGGAAATTCTCTTTCACAAGTTAAGCAACTTTAATTGGTTGCTTTTATCCTGCCAGTTAGTTTAATGAAAAGCTCAAAGATCTATTTTTTTACTCAACATCTGATGCCACAGCCAGGTTAAATCTGAAGCTGTAAATAAGTGTGTCTCAATGGCATTAGAGAAAAATACCATCCAACAAACTGAAGATGTTGGAAACCCAGGGCTTCAGGTTATGTCGCTCATATTTTTCACTTTTTTTCATTATGCTATAATATACCCCACTGAGACAGGGACAACTGATGTTTTATCTTTATAGAGTAAGCACATAAAATACTGCCATTTCATCAGCAGTGCACATATTTGAATGCCACACTACAGAGAGATAAAACGTTTTTTAATCAGGAGTTGTGTCAAATCTTATTAATATTTCTCTCAGTTGCATGGTGTGTATTTCACAGACTTCTTATTCTAAGGTAGCTGTTTTGTTTCAGTAAGACTTTATTGTTGCCATGGACAAATGTGCACGTCTGTAACCATTATATCTATAATGTGCTTGAAACAACTATGTTTGTGGTGTGTTTGTTGCATTTTCTTTCCTTCTTCTCCCAGTTTGGGAGGGCCAGCCCAGCCATAACCAACCTTTCCCCTCTTCAAGGTATGATCAATGCCACCCAATCACAGGCTTCACATAGGGTCAAAGCTGAATGAATGCACATCCATCAATGGATTTCAGATTTTAGATTTTAATATGCAGATCTGCATCCTGTGTGTATCTGCTGTCTGAAAGGGGTGTCAGTTACTTGATGAGACCAGCAGATAAACAGGAAATGATCTAGCTAGCTACTTTTAGTTAGCTTCAAATATAAAATAATGACAAAATGAAGCTATTTGTTTAAATTTGTCACAAAGTGATACTGCCAGGATAAAATGCCAAATAAATATTTCAAATAAATTAGTTGTCATATTGCTGTGCTATTTTCATTGCCAGCCAGTAACACAAACAGGGATCCTAATTCAGCCCTAAACCTATCAGCACACTTTTCACCAGCTGTGGACTCCCTCCACTGCTGATGTGATTCACTGCCTGCAGATCCTGCTGGTAGAAAGTAGGGGCTGGTATGTCTGAGCCAGCTGTTTATAAAACATGGCAAATTTTAAGATGCATGGCAAACTCAGATAGACATTTAGCTTTAGACAATAGCTTTTGTGTTATAGCTTAACCAGTGTGTTGTGGTTGTCTAAAATATTTTAGCAGTGGATGGGACATGGCAGGCAAAGCATTTATGCTTGTTGAACAGGTGATTTGATAACATACTTGAGACTTTACCTTGACTTTAGTTCAGCTTTTTCTGGAGAAAAAACCTTCAACACATCTGAAGAAGCCAAGATATTCTACAATGAATGGTTTAAATACACTGGTGCTAAAGCAATATTATTGTTAGTTTCCATCTAGCCTGTTTGCCAAAAGGACTCCCTTCCCTGCTACACTGGTGATTTGTACTTTCTTGTACTGTTTTTTTCTTTCCAGTCTTCAGTATGGCATTACTGCCTACACCTAGATGCTTCCATTCTACCCGAGAGACTATAATTCCAATATTTTTCTGTTGTTTGATCTTCGTTTGCAATATTCATAATTATATTCTGTACAGTGAGGCTTACACAAATACTATGAACCTTTTCACTCTATTCATGACAATCTATGTGGATTAATGCACAGGGTTAAGAAAGGGCAAAATAACATTATTGTTGCTTGTCTATCATGGGGCAATTGCTGTGTTCAGTCATGTCTATACCTGAAACAAATTATTTGGAGACTTTATCAAGTTATCAGACTGCCATTGCCACCTCAATGTAATGATCTAATTCCGCTTTATATAAGGGCACAATTTTGCACAACGTATATAGCAATAATACATTTTAATATCCGGTAAAATGCCCTTTCTTACAACTTAGTCTGAGCCAGTGAAGCCCTTGTATGATTGTTTATCTTACTGTAATGACTTCATATGCTAAACCTGACGTGCCAGATGGTTTGTTACACAGAACCATCTGAGAGGTCATCCTTGGCAACTGTTTGAAAAAGGGCAAGCCCTTTCTAAAGATACTTGTCAAGTGATTGGACGAACCATCTGTCTATCACTGTCTATCACTATCATCGCCTTACATTGCGAGGCAGCTAGATCAAGATCATGAGCTATGCTGATTGGGACACAATCATCACATAATTTTAAAGAATTTTTGGTCTTATACATTTTAGTGTTGGTATTTAGTGCTGAGCTATTTTATTGTACATGGGTTGGATTTTCTTCTTATTGTTTATATTGTCAATGATCCACTCCCCTAAGATATTATATAGTTTAGTGTAGGCCACTCAAGTAGGCTGCCCCTGTTCAGTTGCTCATTCTCTGCAACAGTTTCAGGTAAAGCATTGATAAGATGTGTATAATATAAAGAAAAACAGGAACCTCTCTAAGTAGGTTTACTCTGAATCGGAAGATTTATTCTCAATATTGGACCTTACATAATTAACATAAGACACTTAAGAAAGATGGGATGATCAGGTGTTTGCTTTCTCCTTTAATACCAAAGCAAGAGGAACTGCATTCCTTATGAATGGGAACATCCCTTTTATCGTCACTAAGAGGACCAGTGACCTGACAGGTGAATTTGTGTTTGTCATGGGGCACCTGCTATCTAAATGTTGATCACTTTTGAACATCCCTACTCCCAACTTAGATGACCCTGCATTTACACATTAACAATTTCCCTTGCATTGCACAAGTGTCTCATGTGCTTCTAATTGGAGTGGATTTCAACATTTTCTCTCAATACACTAATTGATAGATCCTCTGATGAGCTACTTCCTCTTACAAGGTTACCAATTTATTTCATGAGGGACTTTGACAGATGTTTAGAAGTGCTTACACCCAGGAGACTCATGCCTTCATGACAGCCACATGCATATAGATCATTTCTTGTTATCCACCAAAAACCAAATAGTTGTGCTCTATTTTTTCACACTAACAAACAGACACTAAACAGACCTAATAGTTTTATTATTACTACTTAAGGGGGTAAATGATCTCTTACACAAAAGGATTGAAACATAAATATTGTGCTGAGTTTGATTCCCTTGAGTCTGATATTCAAGCTCTTGAACAAAAATACCAGAGAACACCAAGTAAAGACTTTTATAGAACTTTGGTAAAGAATAAATCAAATACAGTAACTTGAATACATATCAAACAGAGAGATCCATCATAAGGGCTAGACAAAGATACTATGAGCTAAGAGAAAAAGCTAATAAAGTGATGGCATGGCAGTTAAAAAAAACAATAAAGTAAGAGGGCAGTTAATGGAATTGAAGTAACCACTGGCAGAATGTCTAATAACCCCACTGAAATTAATGATTCTAAGAAATATAGTGACTGTATGCTCAGCCAAATAGTGATATGTGAGTGTAAAAACTCTGAAAAAGGAACATTTATATGAAAGATGGACAGACATAAACTAACAACATGAAATCAAAACATACTGCAGCAATTCACAACATATATTGTATATTGTACTGATAACTCTAACTCATAATTTATATCCTACAGTACAAACAGTACACTGAATTAATAACACACACATTCAGCAAACATACATACATGATAGTCTCCAAATAAGAGTGCTTCCCACCTCACCTTTCCATATGACAGAGTGCTTAGAATTATAACAAGTTAGCATGGTAAGCTTTTAACTACTTTCCACATTCAATGAACACACTGTAATCATGACCTGTTTATATGAAGGAACTCATACCCGAAAAAGGAGTATTTGTATAAAATGTGCCTGGATACCAACTTTCTTCTGGTCACATCTGTAATGACTGAGGGGAAGTGTCCCTTAATGTAGCTCTATAAAGAGAATTTATGAGTAAACCAATATCTGAATTAAACTGTTGCCTAAAATAAATATCTTGGTAACGATGGTTTGCCCTAAAGGTTCATTAGGAATTTAAGGATCACCTGCCATTTTTAATGGAAGTACTACAATTAGCTAGGGAAGAATGATTTTCAGTTGTTCACAAAACATGGAAAGACTTACTAAAGTATGTCTCCTATTGGTCAGATTCCCTTTTGAATGCTGATTCTAAACTAGTAACCAAATTATTCCAAAGGGGTTGGAGACATTTCTTAGCTGTCCTCTCAATTCTGACCAAACTGGGTTTATAATTAATAGACTTTCCTCCAATAACCTAAGACTTTTTTCAAAATCGTCTATCTTTCTCTGAAAAAGAATGTTGATGCCGAAAAGGCTTTTGACTGGCCTTATCTCTTTAGAGTTCTTGAGAAATTTGGTTTTGATTATCAATTTGTCGGTTTAATAAAATCATTGTACAAATCTCTTTAATGCTAGGTTTGCAGTCAATGGGATTACCATTGACCGTTTTGCCCAGATTTCTGTCCCTTCTGCATTTTTCTTCACTGGATAAGCTGACCAGGTGGCATTTAAGACAAAATCACCCTATATTACACAAAAGGAGGGTTGAAACTTTTATATGCAACATTTTAAACTGTATTATTTGGCCTTACTTTTTGATGGGCCCCCCAACCTCATAGTTGAACATTGAGTGGTTAGAAATTAATTAGATCATGTGTGGTCTAGTATAGGACACTTTCTTTCATTCCACTTGGCAGTGTAGTAAACTATAGTGTTTTTGACAGATCATCTGTGATGCTTCATCCACAGTTTATGGAGTTACTTTTCAATGGATCCCAAGATATGCCTCAACCTCTCAAATTCTAATCGTACACATGGTCATTACATCAAGCTTACAGAAATCCTACTGGTCATTGCCAAAAAATCTATTACAATGAAATGGAAGTCAGATTTCCCATTGCCAGTTGGTTTGTGACTCTCAGAAGTGAACCACTGCATACCTCTGGAAGAGATCACTAATTCATAATATTTTTATAATTATTATGTAATATTTCTGTAAAATATGGCAGCCTTTTATCATCTACATGGAGAATCGCTCATCTCTCACATGACTGAATGGTTGCCTGCATAGTCTCTTCATTTTCACCAATCTAGTGTTGTAAAGGACCATTGTATTACTGACCTAACTCCCTCTATTTTTTCTTATTCTTTATAGCTTTATTTCAGTTGTTACATTGTAATTTATTTTATCGTCTGTTTTATTTAGAGATGTGTGGAGAATGTGTTTTTTACCGTCAGTGTGTGACTGTGTGGTTTGCGTACTATCTGAAAAGCCAAAATGAAATACTAAAAAAGAAAGAGAAAAATAGTGCTAATGTTTCAATGTCATTATATGTAACAGTGTGAAATCTGATGCACTGTAGGTCTCATATAAAATGCAGCATTGTCTCAGGAACTTAGGCCTCAATACAAAACATGTTTGATACAGTAGCTGTGAGAAAGCATTGTTCCTCTGTTCTAATTAACTGTATCACAGCTATGCCAAAAATAAACTCAATGACTGATTTGTTTTAGGCATGAGGGGATGAGCAAAAAAAAAAAGATCTTCAGATAGAACACCCAAGTCTGTGGGGAGAGAGACCCTGAAAACCTGCATAAATTACTATGGAATATTGTACACAGAAATCTCTCATTTCTCTCTACAATGTGACCTAATTTCTTATACCTGGGGGACCCAGCAGCATCTTTAACTCCCCCTCAGTCTCATATTCTAACAGAGGAAAGGAGGAGGAACAGAGGAAAAGCAGAACATATTACATGAACAATGAGGAGTGGGTAAAATGCAGTTCAACACAGGTCAAAATCTCAATCTGTGTGTGGTGAAGTTATAATGTCGTTAGTGAGCTTTCAAGATATTGTGTTTCTTGTTTTGAAAGTATGAATGATGGCAAAGTCAGTGATGACCTGTGCGTATGATGCATACATGTATTAAAAAGAGACAGGCATATGTATAGTGACCAAACTTCATATTAGGACCTTACCACACAACACAACATTATAACAGTACATGCTAATAATACTCATTAAAATACTATGACATTTCTTTTGGTTCTATACGTTTCTTATTGCATTTTATGTTGTACATTTCTATTTAGTGTGCTTACCAAGATCTGCCATGTATGGAGCAAATGATTATGTGTAAGGTGTTGCTCATATTAACACAACCAAATTACTTTTGGTTTTATAGCCTGCAATTTTACAGTTTGCATCACTTCCACGCTTCCATCAACTCTATTGACACCGAGCAGCCAGATAAAGTTAGAATCCGGCTGGTCAACAAGCATTTAGTAGATAAATTGCTAGATATTTCTCTCAGGAGTTGGTGAAGTCCAAACCAGAGCTAAAAGGAGAGTGAACACTAACACAATTCTGAATACATACTAATGTGGCTCCGTGAATGCTTCATGAGTAAATAGAAAGCTGTTTCCTAACATGTTCACCATAATAGCTTCAAAAGGAAATAGATATCACGGCGATGTCTTTACAGCTTGTTACCCTGTCCCCAAGTGGCCAAAAAAATCAGTCACTGCAGGTTTTAATTTTTTGATTAAGACTTTTTTCATCACAGCCTTTTGCTAAGGTTCTAAAAGTGTTGTAATTGGGCCAAGAGAGCACAGGCAATATGTGAGAAGATCAATGTTAGGCTTAGTACTCCAGCAGAACAATTGTCACTCTGAGAGCAAGGATAGTTCCACTTAACGTGTGCCTAACACTTCCACAACTTCAAACCAAACAGAAGGAGGGCTTATGGACTGAGAGCTTGATATGCAAACATGCATGGCAGGGCAACAGCAAGCAATAAACATGCTAATTTAGGAGAGTGTAACAGTCACTTATCTGGAGCCAAAAAAAGTCACATCAAAAATGGCTTATAGCATTCTCTACACCCTCTGCAACAAACAGAGGCAGGAGTTAGAAGTTACGGCAGGCTTTGGGGCATGACGTTGAGTGCTACAGCTGCAGTTTGTTTTCTGCCTTCCACCCACAACTTATAAAATATTAAAGGGCTATTTTGATTAGAATAACATAATCATCACTTCTGGCATTTACATATAAAGTGCATGCTTTCAATGGAATAATGCCTCTGCTCAAGGACAGTATAATATTGTTTATGGAGAAAGTCTAGAGCCTTTTATTTCTGTATAGCCTTCACTACTGTGTATGTTTGTGTGTATTAAGAGTGTGTTTATGAGACTTGTTAGAATATTGACATTCTCACTTAAAGAATAAAGGGAAAAAATACAATATAAATGTACTGTAGCTGTATAATGGGTAAGGTCTTTTCAACCACTGTATAGGGACTTAAGCCCAATTCAGCTTGGCTTCCTCTGAGAATATCAAGTCAATATGATACATAAAGTGAAATGTATTAGTTTAATGATAACTCTGAATTGACTTACTGGTGGCATCTGTCAATGCTCATTTATGCATAAAAGTAGAGCTTGTATGTTGTATTTAACACAAGTGTTCTGGCTTAATTTTCTTTATGATTTCATTCTATTATCTTGCTACGGTCTGTGCAAGGAAAGCCAAAATAATGGAGACACAACTGTTTCCCCTAAATAAGAACCCTCTGGTGGGTCTGCACTCCGGTAGGATGTAATGTTTTCACTCCATGATGAATTTATATCTTGATGGGAATGGTGTTTTCCCAGATGACAATGTCCTTTTCACTCGGTGATTTGAAAAGCATGACAGAGATGTTACGGGATCTCATCAACCAGCAGAAATATTGTCAGATGAATTGCGGGCAATTCTGAAAGGGTATTAGAGATGATGAAGTGGAAAAATGATCACTCACAATCATTTTAGTGTGTTGTTGCTACCTTCGGTGTTGCCCTTGAAGCAATAAATGCTATAAATCTAGAGGACAGGGGAAATTATGCTATAGATTTATTTTTTGACAACATTGTCAATCTACCCTCCTCTGTTGAAGCCACAGGACATTGCTTCTAGACCACCACCTTTTGGCTTTAACCCTAACCCTAACCCTAACCCTACTTTCAAGTTTCTAAAATGTTTTCAAGTTAATTAATTTGGCATGCTACTTCCCCATTCACCAAACTGACCTCTCATGCCCTTACTTTTCACCTCACCACAACACACTACTGTACTTCCTGTACGTGCACTGAATGTAAATCATTATGTGTGGACATATATATTATTCTGCATTTTACAGGAACATTTAGATTCTATTTTCTTCATATTGTCCTGCCCTGCTAAACAAACTTTATTCTGCGCGGTGTCTCAAAACTAATATTTCATTATGATCTATGAAGTTCAGATTTAAGTATAAATAATGAATGCATTCTGCATGAATGTTCATATTTCTTCCAGAAATCCAGTAAAGTTTTTAATATATTATAATGGCCATGCCAAAGTACAAGATATTCTGTTAAGTATATGGTTACATCTGCTGTAGAGGGTCTGAATTTAATTTATATAGGATGTGTTACAGAACCTAATTGCACATATCTCTTATTAAATATAAAACATCAGTAAGTTTGACTGTAACTTACATACATACAATAATTAGGAAACTTTTCTCTTTAACTTTTTTTTTCACTTTTTGCTTTCATGTAAGAAACAGTCCATTTTCTTCTAGCTCATGGCTTTTTTTCCCTTGCTATTAGCTTTGCTTCCTACCTCTGTGTCCCATCTGCTCATGTATCATCATCTTTTATTTCCAGCCAAGTCTTGAGCCATGGGAACCTATGAGGTCATCCCAAATTGAACTTCTGTAGCAGCAGCCAGCCACACCGTTGATTTGATAAGCACTTCGATTTCCAGCTAAGATCCTTTCATCAAAAATCTCCAGGGGAGTAAATTCAATTTCCATTGTAAAGTATTTCAGGTGTGCTGCACTAAACAGGTTCAGGTGCCAAAGAAGTGCTGGGGACATCTCAGTGTGTGTCACATTTATGTTGATTGTCTGTTTGGTTTATGATCATGCCATAAAATCTAATGATACTCATTTCAACCCCTGTGGTATAGGTGGGGAAAAGGAAAGCATAGACTCAAAAATGAAGTTTCTAAAGATTCTCTCCAGGTATAAGAAAAACTTATAAAAAAAATTCATTGTTTATCTTTACTGTAAGTGTCACTAGCTATAAATTAACCAACATATTTATAGAAAAACATTACTTGTAAATAAATGCATTATATACATCATCATATATGTCACTAATCTCACTTTCTGTACAGCAAAAGAAAAAGACAGCCAGATAAGACTACAGTTGAATGGTCATTATCCTGTCAACATGTAACTAGTTGTAATTTAACAGCAGTGTGCGCCAGCTTTCTCTGGCTTAGTGCGTCTCAGGCATTACAAATATTATAAATGCAGGAGTGACTGCAGTTCCATGACACATGACAAATAGGCTGCTGTAAAAGTGCAGCATGCAATATTAATGGCACCTCTGAGTGGAAGGAAGCCTTCAGTCATATGATCAGTCTCATACTGAACAGGCAAGCATGAGGACGTCTAAAAACATGGCATATTGTTTTTGTTTTGTTGGTTGTATAAATGAAATTAATCTATATCTATCCTTAAAATAAAATGTTTTTTTTTTACCTAAATGGTAATACTAAAAAGTAAACCTCTAAAACAATACCTTATGATTCAACTCCTCATCTTATATTATACTTTATTTGGGAGCATGCTAAAAAGAATTACTTTAAAAATGTTGTGGCTCATTCACTGTCAATTAGTGACATATTTCTGAAAATGTTGCTTCTCTCCTCTTGATAATAGCTGTATTTGGAGCTAATAAGCATTTCTTTTTTTATTCTCTTTAATGATCACTGTATGCACAAAAATGTATCACATCATTATTCACTTAATTGCAGTCAGTCTGGCTGAGGAGCTGTAGTCTATTGTGTTGAATTCATTCTCTGTAACATAATCTACGTCGCACTGGCGAAACAATGAAATGTTGGCCTGGAAGTCTAATGCTGTATTAGGTAGTGAAGTATTGGAAATCTGTTTAGACATGATAAGAGCTTTTCCCTCACACCGCTGCTTGAGCCAATGATCAATTCAATCATGTAGTGTTTGTTTCCTCTCTGCCAATGTCCCTGGCCATGGCAGAGTACCAAACCAATGGTGACTTGATTTTCTACTTATGAATTGTGTGCAAAAACACTTTCAAGACACAGCAGTGCACATATGTACATAACAGGGGTTGTGTAGTGTATGAAGTGAGTGATTTGTTATTCCTTTTTTAAATGAAAATATGTCCATCTTATACAGATGTAAAATGAAAATTCCCCCATACTTGTGAAGCATGTAATTGCATTGTTGCATAAAACACTGCCATCTTTCAGCACTCACAGAAGCCTGCTTTTCTCTTTCTTTTTATTGTGTGGTCCCAATTACAGAAAACAACTGGCATGAAGATGTTTTTTAATCTTATTTTTGATTTTCAAGGTTGTTGTTTATTTATTCAAATTTCTGTCTAAAAGTTACCGTTGAATTTGATATTTCTAACATGTATGTGGATGATGTTTGGTTTTCATACACATACATTTCACTGAAATATATAGACGGCAAAGTGGGACAGAAAAATGAAATAATGCCTTTGTTAGATCTGTTTTGAATGAAAGCTTGGCTGACGTATAGGCCTTAATGCAGTATAAACTGGAAAATGTTCCTGCATTATGCACATAGCTGCAATACCGCATCCTATATTTAGCATAGAATCCTCTGCAGTGAACAAAATGGCAAACTGTGTGTGTGTGTGTGTGTGTGTGTGTGTGTGTGTGTGTGTACGTATGTTATCTTTTCCTCACTGCTACACAAGATAGTAGGTAAACAGCCTGTTTGGGTCTCCAGTTTTACTGTGTGACTGACATGTGCTCAGGGTTAGCTGAAGCAAAATGCCTCTAACATGTTAAGCCAGAGGAATAAAACAGATATTTCATAAAGAAGAAAACATTCTCACATCATAGATATCTTCCATTTTTCACAGAAGTGAAGAGCTTCTACGGTCAGACTCTGCTAATGGCTGCTTATTGATGTTGTTTTTATTTTATTTTTCTTGCTGTCTTTATGGTGGGTGGTGACTTTATTTACTGGTGGCAGTTTGGAAGTGACCCTATGAGATGGTCATAATAAATCTGTTCAGATCTATCAGAGAGGGAGACAAGCATACAGCTTCATCAGCGAAGGAGAGAGGTAGTTTCAAAGGTTTAGTGGTTTATGTTTCTCTCTAACTATTACACAGCTCTAACACCAAGAAATAAATACACAACCTTTTTACAGGATGGCCTCTTGGAAATAGTTTACATTGCAAATTATATTTACATCTACCATTCATAAATAAGTTCATAAAAAATTTACGAGCATGTTGTTTTTTGTTTGTTTTTTCAAACCTCAAGGGTATCTTTCAGTTTTGATGAACTAGCGCATTTTTCCATGTGGACTCGTTTCATCTCGACTATATGACATCTTATGGTTAATCAAAGTCTTTCAACACTGTTTACAGCAGATAGATTTACACTCGTATCCTTAGAAATGCACCGAGGCTGCGGTAGGTTGTGAATTCCTGTAAATGTCCCTTTAGCAATAGGTATGTCCATATCTTTTCCCACAAAGCCTGTGGTGACTGTAAACTATCTCAGTGGGGAGAGAGCTGTGTGATACAGGGTGGACGCTGGGTCCCGGTCATGTTGGAATGCACAGAACACTTTCTGCACATAATCTATCTGTCTATAGTTTGTTCTGCAAATCCAATGTATTTGTTTATGAAACAGGATAGGCACACAGTTTTACTAATCTTCTCATTTTGTTTGAATTTATATGATGGGAGAGGGAAAGTAAAAATAAAATAAAATGGATACTGCAGCAGTACCCCGGATCAACAAGAATAATGAATGCATATAAACAGGAGAGATATGCAATATGATAGGTATCATAAAACTTGTTTTATATTACAGTATGATGCAAAGAATTTCTCAACAAGTTAAAAAAGTTATTTATTTCATTGTGACATGTTGTTTTTAACTCCACTGGCAGCCACTCAGCCTTTGATATCTCCAGGCACCATTTGCTATTAATCTAAAGGAATCCTAAATTTACTTATTATGATCATTCATTCAGCACTACTTCAAGAACTACCCAATCTGCGTAAATGCCAAAGCCATGAAAAAAGAGATCCCAACTCCTATCATTCCACACACAAAAAAGAGCTCTCTGCTCAAAATGTAAGACATGAATGATTCAGTCATATCCCAGTATCTTATATTGGGTTCATTTTTCAGTCCCCTTTGAAAGAACAACTGCCTGCATCAGTTGAAGTGCTAATTCCCACTGTAACATGCTTGCATGAGCACAAACCCCCAGGAACCCCTTTTATATCAGCCTCCCTCTCTTCTGTATCCAAGACATGGAGAATCTTCCCATGTGATATCTGACAGGGGACCGAGCGGCACACCAAAGACAAAGTCATTTACATATCCCACATCTCCTGTTTACACTGCTCCCATTTATCATTAAAGACAACTTTATGGATAGGTTTTTTCAACGTGTGAGTGATATTAATCAAGCACATTTCCAAGTGGAAACAGAGAAATCAGTAGCCAGAGGCCAGCATCTTCTTGTCTGTGTGAAGAACCATGTCTTGGGTAAATATTGCATGCAAATAAAGTGTAAGAGTAAGCAGAAAAGGCAAAGGGAGTCAGCACAGAAAGCAGGTTTCTTGGACTCAGCATTTTAGCTTAGCCTGATGTGCTGGATTATACAGTACACTAGTGTTATTGAGGGATGTAGTGATATGCTTGCAAGCAGTAATGTTAGTTTTCATTTTGTGTAACGGGGTTTTGATAACATCAACACTAAAAAGGAAAAAGGGAAAAAAACATATAGGTTGCCAGGCGAGTAGCATGCATGCCACTTTTTATTGAGGACAGCTTTGAACTGTCATTGTTCCTCTGCCTGAACTTCTATGCTGTATATCATGGAGAAAAAGAAACTGCTATAGTGGTTTGCAGTAGTGCAGCAGTGGTGATGGGATATAAAATACTCACATTGCTCAGTCTCAACGGAAACATTAAATGGACTGTGATAAAATACCCAGCAGCAGTGGCCACTTGCTGTTGAGATCCATTCATCCTGAGGTCTTAAGGTCCAGAGTGGCAAGTTTGCAAGGCTCTTTAAGCACAACTCCACACTAAATCTGCTGTGGAGAAAAAGCATTGCTCAACTGACCTCTGGGTTTACAGGTTTAACTCCGTTAGACCTCACATCAGTTGTCTGTGGTCAATATTTATGCTTTTTGCAATACCTGTGACTCTCAATAGTAAAAAAGACTTTACCACAGGTTAAAGGTCATGATAACAATAATACACTCCAAGGTAGGACTGCAACTAAGGACATTTTCATTGTTGATTAATCTGATTGTTATATTTATCCATATTAATTGATTAAACATTTGGTCTGTAAAATATTTTTTTCACAAAGTGTGAAAAATCATAATTCATAATTCCCCAAAGACACAACATGGCATTTTCAAATGTCATGTTTAACCAACTATCCAAAATCCAAATATAATTAATTTATAATAACACAAAAAGGTAGATTAATTTTCTCTTCAACTAATTGCATTATTTTTTTTATTTTTTAAAGATTTTTATTTTTCGGCTTTTTACCTTTTTATTTAGATAGTAAGTGGCAGAGAGGGTGACAGGAGACAGAGGGAGAGAAGGGGACGACCTGCAGTATAGGTCCCTGGCCCGATTCGAACCAGGGACACTGCAATTGGCATGAGCGCTAACCCTACTCAAAAAATGCAGTTAATACATTCTACTTGTGCAAAGGTAATATTCTTACACAGAAAAGCCAATAGCATCTATGATAACCACCTATGATATGATAACTGCAACCATATACTGCACACACATTGTAATGGACACACTTGTGTACATCAGACACACAAACACAAATAACACACACACACATTTTTTTCATGGTTTGTCTCACCCAACATTTCACTCGTGTAAACAGCAGACACACACTCAGGCACACCCACGGGACATTGTATACATCACAACAATTCTGCCATCACTCCCTAGTTTGTTGCGTTGTTCACATCCTGTCCCCAGAGTGAGAAGCTGTGAGCGGAGAGTGAGAAAATAGAGCAGAGACAAAACATAGCATTCAGAGATATGAGAATTGCATTGCGCAGTAAAAAGGTGTGCAGTAGCAGTGCTATTGTTGTGTCCTCAAGGTCTAAAGCATGAATGGGACAATAACATAATTGCTTTTCATATCCATGCAACAAAGTGCCATTTATCAACAAGTTGTGTCAAACCAAGGTCACTAAAGGATAACACAGACCATTTGCAAGATTTGCACATGAAGTCACTGTGAGGTCGTGTGACAGTATTTCTTACTTCAGAATACGTTGGCCTTGATTGTCTGTAATGTTTACTTAAGGTTCGAGTGCTTTAACTTTTATTTAACACAGCATATTAATTACAGTATGCATACTGAGCATGTGATACTGTTTCCTAGCCGTGGGCTCAAGGCTGTGTGAAGGGTTAGTTCTTTTCCTCCTACAAGCTGTAATTACATATAGGACAGGGACTTCACCAGCATAGTCTTATGGCGCTTTTCCACTACACAGTTCCAGCACTACTCGACTTGACTCGACTCGACTCGACTCGGTTCCAGGAACGACCTTTTCCATTACTAAAAGGTACCTACTCAACGTGGGCGGGGTCGTCATAGCACGGTTCTGCGAAACTGCCGTGACTTTGTTTTATATGCGACACAAACACATAAACAATGGAGGACATGGAGGCGATGTGTACTTGCTGCTGTATGTGGCTTTCTGTCACACACAAAGCAAGAAAACTGAGCCATATGGCTGTAACGCTGTTGCCAGTATTTAAAAATGTCGGGTTTGATTCTTGCTCTTCGGCTCATGACTCTTTTAGCGACAACTCTTCTGACCAATCAGTGGCCGGCAGTCTGTTGACGTCACATTTAAGTATCGGCTCGGCACGCTTGGAACCTCAGCAGAGCAGATACTAAAAAAGTAGCAGGTACCAGGTACTACCCAGATAGCATGCGAATGTGGGCCACTTGAGGCAATGATCCGGCACTGTAGGCATTCTTCTGGCCCGGACAAAACCCATGTAGTAAATGCTACATTTGGGCCAAATATCACAAAACGAATATGGCCCATCTTTGGCCGAAATATGGCAAGTATGGCAATGACTAATCCGGATGTGAGCCTAAAGAGGCCCACATATAAGGAAACATACTTGGCCCACTTTTGTTGAAACATATTTGGGCCAGTCTTGGCCGAACTGGTTTATTTGGTGTGTTTTTGGTTGACATCTGGCATTGTGATGGCTTGGTTATGGCCCACTTTTGGCAAACATGAACGGACCGCCCAAGTGCCATCATTCCATGCTGTATGTGGGCCGGATGAACATGTCAGGTGTGGGCCAGATATGGGCCAAAAGAATTTTGCTATCTGAGTATCCCTAGTGGAAATGCAAAAAACAAAAACGAGCCGAGTCGTGCTAGAACTGTGTAGTGGAAAAGCGCCATTAGATAATCTTATCATTTTAAGTGACATTAATTTTGCAACTCAGGCTTAGAAAAGTAGAAGTAGAAAGTAGAAAAGACAGTTAAAATGAAGTAAACAGTTGATATGCAGTTAACAGTTTACTGAGAAATTGCCAGTAAGTGGATTTTATTACATTTGGACAGAGCCAGGCAAGCTGGTTCTCTTTGTACTGAGACTGGCTTTAGGCTTAACAGATCAAACAATTCAGATATAACATTCAAATTGTGAATTTAGGAGGTGGTAGGCAGATTTTATTACCTTTGCACTGAGCCAGGCTAGCTGGTTTTCTAGTCATGCTTTAGCCTAATGTTTAACATTGGAATGACTGTAGCCTTAACTCTCCTTAAGAAAGCAAATGTTTTGTTTTGTTCCCCAAAATATTAAACTACTGCTTTAAGCTTGCTTTTCTAGTTGTAAGGAATACTCTCCTCATAAAACAGACATATTTTTTGTTGTGCGTGTGACACTTACAGTCAAGAACTGTTCAATTCATGCTCAAGAAAAAACATTGTATAATTAATATCTCTGGAACTCAGATGCTCTTTTTGTGTTGAAGCTTCTTAGTTATCTGCAAACTGATTAGACATGCAGTTAAAGAACAGGGGCAAACAGGGTTACATTTTGTATTATTTGAACTTTCAGGGCGGTGTGATGCAAAAATGTGCAATGGTGATGTTTAACGATATCTCTCACTCCATAAGATAATGACAGCTCAAGTGACTCTTCTGTAATAATGTATAGGCAACCTAACATCCGCAGAGCATTTCAAATAATCCCCAACACAGAGCTAAACCATATGTCAAATGACTGTAGTATGTGTTCAGCCTTGGTGATTGCAGCAGAATCAGGATTACCCCTGCTTACAAATATAAATTATTCTGCATGTAACCATTTAGAATTTCTGCAGAGCAGGAAATGTGTTTCCTTCAGAGACACGTGGCATTCCCTTTAGTATTCGTCAGCAACCCCCACAGTATGCAAAGGCAGGATATTGCAACAGTATCCTGGATCAACAAGAATATTCTGCCTGTAGAGATAAAACCTTGTGTATGGCAGGAGCACCCACTGCTTCCTGGATATCATGGACCATCATTGGCTTCCAAGATTAGTGCATATTCTAGGGCACAATTTACATTTGTTTCTCTCTTTTTTTTTGACAAAGGGGTCCTATATTTGAGCTCCAATATATTCAGTGTTGGTGTTGGTGTCTACCCAGTACTACCCAGTCGCTAGATTTGACACATTTTACCCTCAAGTTTGATGTCACGAGTTATTTTGTTAGTTTTGAATGCCACCACTAAAAAGTTCACGTTTCTTTTGCAATTGTTTTTTTTAACATTGTGGTTGGGTTCATAGCAACTGTCTCCGCTAATCTGGCATGTACTGCCAAAGGGAGTCTCATGCCCAGTGTTAAGCCTCAGCACTTCCTCTCAGGCTGTCTAGTGCCCCCAACATGCTCACAGCATGAGACTAAGTTCTGTCTGAGAGTCTTAATTCAGGTCAAGAAAGTCTCCCTGACACATGTACTGCCATTGCTACAAAGTCCCAAAAGGCATGACTGGTACCTGGCGAGATAAAAATGCAATTAAAAAAACCCATTTTGCACAGTGCATTAACGTTGACAGAACTAAAATATGATAAGTATAAGAGGTACCAAACTAGCCTGTTTCCAGCCTGTGGATTCTCTGGCTACTTTTTTAAATCAACATCATCAACAGTTTTCTCTCAGGTGGAAAAACAACCGCCACCATGGGCACGTATGCAAAGGAGGGTGACTTACCGATCTACAATGTGGGCTGTATATCCCAGTGTTCTCAATGGTGATGTGACATTATGCATGCAGGCTCTGTGGAAATGAGCCGCCCATACTGAAGATGAAGTGGGCAGGAAAACACCAGTTTCCAGGGTTTGAAGTCGCTCTCACGACTGAGTGCCACTTCATTTCCTTGACGAACCTCCTTGAAGCAGTATATAGACTTTGCTGTATTATGCAATGAATGGGGCACTCAAACATGTCTGCTCATTCATTTCAATGTAAGCTGGTAGCATAACGCACACAAAAAAACATTTGTTTGGTTTTTTGGCTAACAAAAATGTTTGCAATGCTCAGAAAAAGTTAATTTAGTCAACATTATAATTGCTTCCTGTTTATTGGTCGTATATAGCGACACATAGTCTAGACAAGACAATGTTGAAGTGTCCATTCTTTGTTTTCGGTCTAGTCGTAATGGACTGAAATGGCATCACAGAAGAAAGAGCATTTTCAATCATTAAGAAGGGCATTTGTAGTCATTTCATTTTTGTTCTTCTTGTTGGATTTCCAGCTACAAAAGGAACTCTGATCTCAAGACATAACATCAATTAAGTCAGTTCTCTCCACCCACCTTGAAGGCTCTAATGTTCCTCCAAATTTTGCCAGTGGAAGCAAGCATATTTTTTTTTATTTACTGCAATTAAACTGCAATTTATTTATTAGTCCGTTTCATTGTTAATGATCCAATATATACACTTTGTATTATAATAGCTCAGTGCTGTGTACACTTTCGTTTCCATTTCAACAACATACAGTATACAAATACAAATTGTACAAAGTAGACTCAACTGAAATGATAATTGTTGAAGGTGATCACAGTGAGTTTTTTTATAAAAGCATATAGTATTATTTATAATCCACTACTTGTATATAACATGAATTGTAGTATGTGTTTCAAAATGACCTTTAAAAGAAACCATCCAGTGATATTTGAGTGTATTTTACAGTTTCAACGCATGTCTTGAAAACCACATGATACTCCAGGTGGGAATAACCTAAACTGCAGAAAGACCAGCTCATTATTCATCCTTTCGTGCTAATGCCATAGGGAAAACACCAGCTACATAAAAGAGAGATGGAGTGAAATGTAGACGCTCTCTTTCAAGGCATCCATTCATTTTCACCTCATACAAACTTTCGCTTTTGACCCAAGTGGTTTTATAGATTACAGTGAATTCCTATGTGACCCTGTGGTCTGGTAGGTGGATGATATGACACAGCTCTGTCTTTTTTGAAGTGCTACATGTTCGTGTTCAGTCTGACCTACAACCGACGCAGGGGCATCTCTCCTGGGTGACGGTTCTTGGGGAAGAAGAGAGAGAAAAAACTTAAAAGAGACACCATGACAGACACATTGACAGGAAAGGAAAGAAAGAGCTCAGTTGTCTTCAGTATTAGATTAGTGTACTGTGCGTATGTGTGTTTGTGGGGGAGGCTGGGAGGCTGGGAGGCTGGGAAGGCAGAACAATCAGATCAATCAGACAGAAATCATCATGGGAAGTTGGGATTTCACAAACAAGAATAATACCCATTGGCTATAGTCTTGAAAAAGGTCCTTGATTTTAGACAAAACACAGTGTTGAAAGGAGGTTGCTGAGTGGCAATTGAAGAGTTACTCATCAGTTGTAATGACAGATGTTTGTGTGTTCAACAGGGAATTCATTTTCTTAAAAACAAAAAAAAAGCTTTGGGGATTTAGACAGTGGTACATTCATCTCTGAGTCTCTGATGTACTCAAAGTATTACTGTGCTATCTAAATTGCTGTCAACAAAACGACCTCTTATCCCATTAACACTTTTGATTCCAATTATAAAAGCTTACAATGAAAATAACTTATTGTGTATATAATCCTAAGTATTGCTTCTTTTGCATGCAAACAGCAGTGCATTAAAATCAAAAAGTTATTTCAGGTATTCTACAGTATGGAAAAATAAGACCTCATCCATATTCAACCACATACCCTATACAGTACCTTTACCTATGGTTTTATGCTGCTATGCGAAGAATGCCTGTATCTTTCTCACCTTATCATAAAAGCGATTCTTTATGCACTTAAACACACTCACACACGCAAACACATACACTCAGCACACTTGTCAGCACCACATCTGACAAAAACAAAAACCTCTGTTCAACTCCCCGAAGTCTTGTGTTCATGAGCACTGCCAACACTTCATGAAAAAACAAGAAAGGGATCCAAACTTGTGAATCCTGCATAGTTCTGCAGCATGCAAAGTAGAGTTTGTCTCAGGTCAGTGGTTCTCATTGTGCTCCTCACTGTACACTACTTTAACATACACGAGTGCATCTCAATGCTCTGTGTGGTATTGTTATTGTTATCCTCTCTTTTGGTTTTGTTCTAGCTCAACTGAACATATGATTAATGAGGTTAGCTTTTTTTCTTCTTTTTTTTTTTTTTTAGTATGCCCTCGAGAAACAAAACTCAGCAGCAGTGACATAAAGTGGAATAAAAAACATGTTTTTGTATATGTAGTAAAACATTTTATAGCTCTGTAAAATCCCACACCCATACGTATTTTAATGCTTCATCAAACTCAACGAACTAATGTGATCCCTCACTAACTTTCCACCTGCAAACACTCCACATTGAATTCTTTGGAAGGCACAGCTAAGCCAGAGGTACCACAATGAATAGTTTCTACTGGGAATTTGTACACAGATACACATTTTTGCAGTTTGGGGAAGAGTGGATCTTATTATCTTTATCTGATTCTGGTGTTCTTATTTTTTATGCCAAAAAGAAGTAAAATCAACAATCTAATTTCATCTTTGGCCCGCTGGTGTCGTCCAGAAAGACATTATCGAGTCCGATTGGCTTTAACTGCTGGAAGCACTGTTTGAATTCTATCTTAAATTCAACTAAACTTGGAGTGATATTGATTCCTGTGTTCAGCAGGATTCAAGCCAACAAGACTCTCAGATCTTTAAACAATGAAACTTGAGATGGACTCTTGGACACTATTGGACACTTGTGCACTCTTCACTCAAAGCCTGGATTTGATTTCAGACTCCAAAATACTCTCAGCCCACTTCCTTTTAATTTTTTTTTTTTTTTTTTTTACGAATTACGTAGTGGAATTGAAAATAATGAATGACAAGAATATAAATCATATGTGTGGACTTTCATAATAATACAGTAATGTCAATAATCCATTAAATTGAACTTTTAGTTTCGCTCTTATCACTGAACCATTTAAAGTTTATAATATAAAGTTTATTATCTAGGCTATGATTTGAAAGACAGTCTTTTGTCAAAGTACCAGCATGAACTTCAGATCAAAGCACATTATTTGTGCTGCTGATCATTTATTGATCTAGAGCTGACATTTAAAAAAAGACTGACTGCTTGTACTGTATACATGTGTCTCTGTGTGTTTTGTATGAGCATGTGTGTGTAATTGTGTTCACACCTGTCTGACTGATGTCATTTTTTCAAATATAATATGTAAATGGCCGTACATATCAGCCATATGGAGGCTTACTGTGAACCACATGTGGGTAATCAACTGTGGTAAGAATGCAGAACAAAATCACAGATATGAATTTGTTTTGCTGTTTACTTCATACACACCCCCTGAGATTCATGGTTTCTATGGAGACAAACGTGGGTGGAGGTAGTGGGGACTCAGGAGAGACCTTTTACCTGCTCACGTTCTGCTATACTGATGGACCAGCTTTGATTCACAGTTAGTAATGCAATTTGCATTTGCAAAATTCAAAATGATCATTCAGAGTCTGGATAGAGGTAGAAATCCAAAGCTGCTGTGTTAAATTCATTTTATTTATTAATTTAAAATGCTTTCAATCTCTATAGGACATATTCTTACCAACACATTCTTAACTTAAAATGAAATGTCAAAACTTTATAAGTAAATATCTCTACACAATGCGATCAACTTATTAAACTCATTTAAGTCATGCTGCTGTTTGTAATTATCATGTATTTTATGTTTTTTAGTCATGTTTGCTGGTATTCAACAATATCAGCAATTTGTATATGTTGGTAATGTAGAACTTAAAATCAGCCATGGCAAAGAAAAAAATGATTATTTCCCTGCAAAATACTGTCAAAATACACTGTTTATGAGCACTAGGCTGATATTAACTGAACTTTACCCCAAATGATTCTATTATTCCTTGCATTGTAACTTAAAACTAAAAGCAGGTTTTGAATCAGCAGCCTCATTTCCAGCAGCAGTGTGCTAATTACCCTGCAGCGTCCTCGGTTCCCACAGCTGTTTTCCAGATCTCTGAGGGAAAAAAGAGACACATTTTGGAAGGCTTACGCTGCTAAAAGATGCCTCTTGAATTGAAATTGAAAAATGTCAAGTGTACTGCTTTGCAAAGAGGGGGATGTGAAAATTGAAAATCCTTCTTTGCCGAGCAGAGAATTTCTCTTTGCCAAACACAGGCACAGCCAAGACAATCCCTTGTTCTGAATTATTTACATATGCCGGCAGAGGTGCATAAACATTAGTGTTAAATGCCTGGCTGGGTGAGAATGGACACAAGCATTCCTTGACAGCTATCATATTACAGTGCTCAGCCTCAGACTGTGTGATGCTGGAAGAATCCATAGAGAAAAGGGGACATTATCCACAACCAGTGTCAATATATTGATCATAACCCAGGGACCAGTGGAACTGTCATGTCAGTGGCCATCCTGGCTCAGCTTAACTTATTGATCGTTTAATAGTTTTTGCCAAGGCAGTCAATGCTGATGCAGGGATTAATATTTAACTTCTACCTCCCCACTGTCTCTGTGAATATACCTGCTGAGAGCCTAATATCAATGAACTGCATTTTTCATTGCTTTCAACTAAAAGTGTTTCTTTATTTCTTTTGGCCAAGAAATGAAATTGAAAAGTAAATACAAAAAAAAAAAGTCAGTTCTCCTCTGGTTGATTATCTATCATGAAAAGGCAGCTTTTTATGGATGCTGGTCTCTAGGGCTCAGTTCTTTATCAATACCAGTTAAAGGAATGTCTCTGTAGCTCGCCAATACAAGGGCATTGGATTGTCGAACAAACTCAGGTGCTTGTGTCCATTATAAATGAGGCCCTTGGTTTGGGATGCACACTAAAACACAAAATAACCTTGGATTATTCTCTCCTTCTCCCCTCTTCCTGACTCTTTTATTTTACAAGACACTTCTCATCACAACATCCTCTGCAGGTTATGAGCCAAAATCTCCTTGCTTAGTCAGTCAAAAAATATATAGTTCACAGTCATTAGTTACATCACAACTAAACATCCTTCCACGAATAATTGAACGATGCAATTAAAATAACAGAGGAGCTGACATTTAGTAATTTGTGACATTTGCTGTCATTAAAGTTTGGGGGGGGGGGGTGTTTAAAAAAAAAAATGTTTTCACATGTGTGTATAAGTAAGCACTGAAAACACTGGTGTTTACTTTCTATAAATGGAAGCTTGATGTAAAGTGTCACCTCTTGTTTCTCTCTTTCATCTCCTTCCTTTCCGCCCACAGAGTGACTGCACGTTGCCTTAGCTTTAGATGTATCATCATCATGGTGCCTAGGCCTTGGAAAAAACAGCTTTATGAGTGCTCACAGGTACAGAAATATTTAATCATACCTTGAGTCAAAGGTTTAAAATACCACTGGCAATCCATAAGTTCCACACAATCCAAACCCAGGTAATCGCTCTCTATTTTCAGCAGTAAAGAGCTACAGGGCCATAAGCTCATTACCTCTAACCATGGCGTGTTTTCACTGTGGTTGGCTTTTCTATCCCTGAGTAATCTTTTGAAAAGTATAAAAAAAGCCCTTTCAGTAGTTGCAGACAGGTAAAATGTGGTGCCCACTTACCTGATTGAATAAGGTAAATGGACTGCACTTATACAGCTCTTTACTATTCTATACCCTCAAAGTCACTCAAAGTGCGCTAAATCTCTATGCCAGCATTCACACACACACATTCATACACTGATGGCAGGGGATGCTGTGCAAGTTGCCAACCTGCTCATTAGGAGTGATACAGCACTTACTATCCAAAGTGCCCATCAATATTTCTATGTACAACCACACAAACACTCACACATGCCAGGAATCAAACCATTGACCTTCTGATTGGTGGATGACCCACTTTGCCCCCTGAGCCACAGTCACCCCATTTGAGGATTGATTATTGAGTTAATGTCTGGAGGAATGTGTGTAATTCAGAGTAAGGGACTATGAACTTTTCAAGTGTTAATGTAAAAATGTAATGTTAGTTACTGTAACACAAAGTGATTTTTCTTTGTAATTGCTTTTAGACATGCAGCTTTTTGTGTATTTCAATCCCATCGTCTAACCTTTATGCTGCATAGGAACATTTAACACAAACATTACGCTCAGAGACACTGTGCTCTTCCCATTTAATATTTGAGATGGGATGGCTTTTAAACTTGGTCAATTCTCTTTACACAATACGTGCTTTTAATTAGTCAAACTTGTAAAAAATTCAAACTAAATTTGAATTCCTTTTGAAATTTGTAGTTAATTCTGCCTGTTACAGTACTTAGTCATTCTGCTCTGTTCCTTCCAGCCAGAAAGCACTATGAGGCTGCAGTTGAGTAGAATCAGTTGTATTAACCACAGTATAAGATAACACTCACGCTATAAAACAGTATGACTTGAATTAATTTGTAAATGAGAGCTTCAAAAGTCTCCTATTTAAAGTGAGTGTTAACTATAACCCTCAAGTAACAATATTATCTTGTTGTTCTTTGCTATTATAGGAGGCTAAATACTTGTTTTTGTCTAAACAAATTTGCAGCACTGACCCTAACCCTATACATCCTAATGGACATAAGCAGTGCCCCCCACACCCCTCCCCCCAAAGAGTAAGGAGCTAAACAGTGTGAGTAAAAAAACAGCAGCTACATGTTCCTGGACTTTCTTTACTTTAAATAAAATGATCAACATTGCTGTCAAACTAACCTTACCTTACCTCTGAGTTTAAAGCCTTTTCACATTTTCTCATTTATTATTGCAATTAAATGCAGTATAGTGTTAATAAGCATCGTTCAGTGATAAGATGGGGGTTTGATCACAAACATGGAAGTCAAAGCAGATAATTACTGATTTGATTTGGAGGGAACAGTAGCACTTACTTTGATTTCAACCTTAAATTGACTGAGATAACATGAAATTGCTTCTTAAATCTGATATCAATATACTTATAGTGTGAATGTGTTTGCATGCAAATCATGTGTGTGAGACTTTTAGATAGGTAACTAGTTGGTGAAATGGTGAAATACTCTAGATAGACAGCTATGTGGCTCTATTATGACACTAAATACCCCACAAATACCCCACAAATACCCCACAAATACCCGCTATCACAAGCAAACAATGCACACACATACTTAAGGAATAAATACACAAATACTCATTTATGTGATTCCTAAATACCTTTTGTGTGCAGCTTGATCATATGTGAGACCCTCTGGGTGTCAGTAAATACTTTCTATGGTTTCACTGAAACAGAGGTCTTAAGTAGCCTCAGTAAGTGGTTTTATAAACGGCTCACTGAAGCGTGGTCTTCTTACCTGAAACCCCTTACCATTATCCCTCACATATTACCACTGATACAATTTATTTTCAGGCAATTGTGGTACAGACCAATGATTCCCTTGATTGATTCTACTGCATAGGCTCTCCTCCTTGAAAGCGAGCGAGTCACCCGCGTGTCTGTGCCCTTACAGCAATCCTCCAGGAACTCTTACATTTAAGAAATTCCAAATCAAAGCACGATTTCTTTGTGACTCAACTTTTCTCCACATATTTTTTATGGTCTTGGCTGAATAGAATTTAAGAGGTTTGTCTAGACTGAGGTTACTGCAGAGGGCAAACAAGGGACAACTGCTACTACTACTGAAAAGCAAACGCCAAACAAGATTTATCATCACTGTTGTTGACATGGGAAAACAATTACTTCAATTATAATACCTACATTTCTCTTCCTGTTTCCTGTCATGTAAATAAAAGCATATGAGACCATTTACAAACTCACTGAAAAGACAATTTATATCAAATGAAACACATTGCTTGAGATTACAATGTTTATCCTTTATCATTGTTCCTAGAGCCTAGATTTTTGCCCTATCTCCTGTATCTACAAATGAAAAGATTCAGAGCAAAGAGGTGCCAGATAAATTGATCAACCTGCCAGTAATGGAACAGTTGACTTATTGAAATGCTAATCAAATCTACCTGACAAGTTGTAATTCACTCAACATCCCAACAAAACAAGGTTACTGCTTTAATCAGTAAAGACTCCTCTTGGCCTATACACCATAGCTTTTAGCTGGCCTTCTGATAGTCCTAACTGTTAATGACATTTGCAGATGGGGCACAATCAAGGTGGTTGAAGAGGAGGAGGACGACAGGAGGACTTCCTCATAACTCAGATTGTTACATTATAAATCCTGGTTGTCTTGCAGAGGTGAATAGCATATTGATTGTTTCACAAGAAATATAGTCCTCCCAAGCCATTTGCCTTTTGTTGATGTGTGGTGGTATCATGGTGAGAATGAAGAATGTGTTGCAGGGGGTCTTCAGGAAGAAAATCAAACTTGCTATCACCCATTTTGTATGAAAGGATACTGTAACATTAGTTGCGGTTGTATGATTGCAGTGTGTGCTTACATAGGCTTTTTGAACTTAAGTCCTCAGAAGAGGTTTGATTGCCATCTCTATAAATTGGACCTTCAAATCCTCAGCTGGTGAAATAAAAAGCATTGGCTCAATCCCAAAGTGAAAACGGTTTGAGTTTGAGTTGCAAGCTGCAGTTAAGGAACATGAACAAAATCAAAATTTGCCAAACTATAAAACAAACTATAATCACAAGTGAATCCTAAAAAAATCAGAGTAAACAAAGCTGTCAGTAATTAAAAGCTGTATAAAGCACAAGAAATGTAGTCATCTTGTTAACTCCTCTTGATTTGAGGAATTTGTTGAATTAAGTCCAAAAGACCCTTGCTGAGCTTGACAAAGAATATTAAATTGATTGTTTGAAACATTTATTTGTTATCCTAAATTGAGTGATTATAGCACATTCAGCTATTTTTTAATCTATTTAATCTTAATCTACTGAATAAAGGATGAAAAAATACCATTGATGCAGACGTAGGCTCTTTCGGCAAATCTATAAGATTACAACAGAAATGTCTAAAATGTTAAATTCACAAATAATTAAATGATTGCAGTATGCTATAAGAAGGAAAATATTTAAATAGTGTGAATGCGCATGTCATTCATTCAATACAACCTGATATGTATCACCATTATGCATTCAGCTCAAACTGACAAAAACACAGCAGAGTGGAACGTCAGCCGAGCGTAGCTGACTACTCAGCAAACCCAGCCAAATATTATGATTTCCAACTGGTGTTTGAATAAGAAACGCAGGTTTGTAGATGTGGAGGCTCAGGCCAGTGTTTCAGGAAACCGCCAGATTGTTGCCTTGGACATATTACTAGTGGAAACAGATGGGATGGGGTGCACAGTGGCAGATCATCGCTATTATGGTCACACAGTGGGAGCGAGTTATGGAAAATGTTCCTTGTGAAGCAGTGTATCATGGTTCATTCACTCTCGAAAACTAAAAAAGAAAAAAAAGATGAATGACATTGTAAAAGCGGAAAAAAAAGGGAACACTTTCAATAGGAATGCAATATCATGAAAGCAGTTTTTTTTATTAGTTTGAAAATGAAACACCCAGTGTTGTTATAGCTTTTGTGCAATTTGGCTGATGACAAAATGGCCAAGATGCTCAAAGTAGTCAGACTGAACATTACGATCATAGCTCAAATCAAAAACTCATTGTCAGTGCATTTGTAACGTTAGCACTCGGTGTATTTGCTGCAGAAAATGTATAATAATAAGCAGCCATAGAGAGGGAAAGCATGAGCTGATGCCAGTGAGATCAACGGCCTGGGACTAACTGAAGAGGGAAGAGAGAAATAGAGAAGCCTGCTGGGGGAACATAACTCCTTTCTGTGTCCCAATGCTGAGAGAGGAAGGGAAAAGAAGACACAATGCAATATTCTCTTTGGAATTAATTCATTGTCTCTTCTCCAAGAGCATCTAATTTAGTGTTGCTTGCCTCCCTTACTGTCTCAATCTGTCCCTCGCTCTCTCCATCTCTCCCACTTTCTTCATCCATCTCCTTTACTATCTCCCTGGTTCCATCCAGCACTGTGCCCCCCCCCCCTTTCAAACCACCACCAACTCTTTCCTTTTACTGTCTCTTGCTCTCTCTTTCTCTGCCTTAGGCCTTTGTTAGACCATCTTTGTGGCAAGTGTAGAGAGAGAAAGAATGAAAGAGAGAGAGAGAGAGAGAGAGAAAGAGGGAGGCCTTGAATACGACTCGAGCAGTCTGATTGGGAAGGAGAGGACGAGAACCTGGAGACATGGGAGATGAGAGAGGGGAGTGAGTGGATATGAAAAACCCCCTTCTCCCCCCCCTCCCCCCTGTGAGAGACAGAAAGAGGGAGGGAGGGAGGAGAGGGAGGATACTGATAGAAATACAGACAGGCAAGTGGAAAAAAAGTGGTTATCCCCGTATCCACTGTTTTAAAGAGGTTAACCTCATTAAAATCGTGGTTATGAAAATGCTGAGGGCGCGATAGATAATAAAGTCTCATGCCAATAGTGCGGACTCAGTCTGAATTCATAGATTCTTCACCCATTAAGTTTCAATTTGAGATTATTTCTACGTCTTGTACTGTTAGGTGCTTAGCCCTCCTGTCTGTTTGGATGAAAGGATAACATCTTTGCGCCCTTGAAGGTGTGGATTATTGCTGGGACAGAATGAGTGGGCTCTTCCCCATCCAAGTCCATAAGTTTTGCAAGAAATAAAAACACCATGCCCATTTTTTTTAGTGGCTGGAATAAAAACAGCAGTAAATGAGTCAAATATGAGAAGGTCACTGTGTTTTCCAGCCCGTTGCTCATCCTAAATGGGTCCCCGTGGCCTAAATGAGGATGGATGTGAGCTGAAGAGGATTCACTGGTCTGAGCTCAGTCTCTCGACAAGCCAAGGGAAGACAAGGGCAAAAGAGACGAGATGAGTTTGAAGACGGACTGGCTGTGGCGAGGTTTAGATAGTGTGGAGGATTTACAGAATACAGTTGTAGGGACTGTGTAGGCTGGCAGTGAGAGACTGGGAGTGGGTCAAGGGGCTTGTACTTAGTGTACAGATTTACCAGCAAGCTTTGGTGCCGGTGGCCAATCCTCTCTGATCATGTCTCTGTTTGATTTATTTTCTCTTCTTTTTTTTTTTTTCCTCTGGCTCACATAGAAACAGAAACCTAATGAGGAGTTTTGTTTCATTTTTCTGACTGTGTCAAATGAAAAAAGAGACACTATATATAGTACATGTGATTTAAAGACTCAATTCTTAGTCCAAGTTAAAATGAAAGGTAATACCACTGAAACAATGCAGTTTAATTGATGTCTTGATATGCAGGCTTAGCGTAAGCTGTCGTCAGTGGATTCATATGTTGAGGTTTCAGGCACAGTCATTGTTTTTTCTTCTCATTAATAATCCTCCTTGGTGATAGTAACGTTTAGAGAGATTTCCCACTAAGACGGATCTGCTGTGAGGGTAGAACCCAGAAAACCTGAAACAATGAGAGGTGCAGTGATTGTAGGAATAGAGGGCGGCGTCTCATTAAGATGATAGCAGACTTTACTGTGGCTACTAGGGGTGATTTATTAGTCTTGACCAAGTGCATACACTTATAGGTCTCTATCTACATTAAGCCATAAGACACTTGATATCTTTCATGATTCATGATGAGGAGAACAGAAACACCTCAAGGTCAGACAGATTATTACGGGATGTTGGACGATGACGTCAGCTTCAAAATATCTTGTCTTGCTTCGTTCTTTTGGGCGGTTATGTTAAACTCTCACTACAGCTTGTACAAAATTAAAAACCCAGCCATAAAACATTTCAGCAGGATGCATGGTGTCCCCTAAAAATGATGCATTTGCCTTAATGACCAATTATTGACCTACAGTAAATGTCAACTGACAAGAACATCAAATCCAAAATTGTGTTTCCTTGCAAGAGGAGACTATCATTAAACAGGTTATTAAGGACAATCAATATGCAAGAAATCACAGTGTAGAATAAAGGTTGAGTTGATCCACTATTATAATGCCCACTGTGGGTTAATCAGTGTAAATTTCAAACAGCTAAAGTGAAAATGGCATATTAATTTAACCCCAAGTATCATCAAAATCCATTCAGGGGTGGCTGAAACATCACACGTGACACATGATGAAACAGTGTGGAGCCGCCTTCATGCAAAATAATCTCATTATGAAATGCCAAAACTCAGTGAGATACCTACAGCAGTGTAATCCAAGTCCTGTCGCTGAATGCATCTGAATGGATGGGTGGATGAAATTGGGCGACGTCATCATAAGTAATCAACCTTCCACCATGCGTAATTTCTCTAAGTAGCTGAAGTGACTTTTCAAGAAGAAAAAACAAGGTCCAGGCCATGAAAGTGCCACGGCTGCTACTTTCATCCATTCTGGAGTCATAAAAATCACACTACAGCTTGGACGCACACCTCTGACATCCCACAAATCAAAGTCACTTGCATGTTGTTATGCTGTGTTTGGTGATGTGTACTGCAACTCACGCATTTTCCAGTAACAATAGACAAAATCACAATACTAACAGAAGGCAACTTGAATGTTATAATGAGATACAGTTTACAAGAAAATGTAGTTATGAATGGTACTTCCTTCTAAGTAATTTTGTAGCCTTTTAACCTGTGGCAAATTTCACTGATAAAAGAGAAATAAATCATTTTGAGGAGAAGAATGACTGTTCAAAGCATGACTTCAGCACTCAACAAGACAGAGGCTTTCCAGAGAAAAAGGTACTTGAAACAGCTAAATTCATCAGTGAGCAATCCAACTTCGTGGGGCTTAAAAGAGGTACCATGTGGAATGAACAAGAGGTTAGGGGAAGGCTGAAGAGGCTGATTATACACAATTTTAAAGTCGTAACCCGGCAGGCTTTTAGAGTAGGGGTGAAGGCGAGACAGCGCCCCAGTCGGTTTTACTTTGACAGACCGTGAAGTGCACATCCTCCGGTGAACCGAGCTGGAAGCTGCGTCAAGTCACGCTAACCGTCCCGGAAGTTAGGTGTTTTTGGACCTTCAAAACTGTAGCGTAACATTTTTCACTTTGAAAACAGAGTTGTTAAAGTGCACCTAGGGTTCAGGCTTCATTGCTTTAAAAATGTTAGTCGCTAAATGAATAAGTAATGGCATGAAACGCCATTTTACTTTATATGCTTTGAAGACTTGGCATTACTGAAAACACAACAGGAAAGGAAATAAAATGTATCAATGGAAACACAATTGACCGTAAATGCCTCGTTTTTGTGTATTAACAGGAATGAAATGTTGGCGTAATCTTTATGAAAAGTAACGCATTCGCGCATTTTATCGTGGAGGTGGTAGCGGAAGTGTTGGTGGTCTTCACCCGGGGTGACTTGACGTCAGTTGTCTGGGGGCAGTGTGCGCACACGTCGGTCTCTCCACAACATCGCACCACTGCGGTAGGAGCGGGGAAAGCAGCAGCAGCAGTAGAAGGGGACCCGGCAGGCACAGTCCAAAAGAGAGGGAGAGAGAGAGAGAGAGAAAGAGAGAGAAGAGGGAAAAAAAATCCAGGTGGTGTCTCTCAGCTGACTTTGTCACACAGGAGGACTTTTCTTGAGAGGACATACACAGCAGCTCTCCGGGCAAGTCTGCACAGCCCAGCGAGAACGTACGGCGGGAGAACTTTTGGCTATTGCTCCGTGATTTTACAACATCTCCACAGTAATAACCTTGGAAGTCAGACCTGTTTATTCCGAGAGAGAGAGAGAGAGAGAGATAGAGCGCGCGCGCGAGAGAGAGGATGGGACCGCTACTCCTTTCTATCGCCCTGTGTTTGAGCGCCGCTGTCCCGCAGCGTGTGAAAGGTGAGAGCAAAAGTGACTGACTGTCATTACTGTAATCAAAACATGTTTCTATTATCTTGCACGGATGGCCTCTTTGCGTGAGAGAGTACCACAGAGTGATAGCTACACACCGAACCATGTTCCCACACTGAAGAAGTGCATTGGTTAGTTAAAATAAAAGGAGAAAGCCCACACGAATAGCTGAGTAAAATGTAACGTGTGTGTGTGTGTGTATGGAGAGCCCGTGTTGTTTGCGGATAACGGACTGCGCGGTTTGGCAATAGAAATGTAACCCTTGTGATCTGCCTCTACGCAGGGCTCCTTATTTAATTGGGTTAGTTGGGGTTTAAAAGACACTTGTTTGAGTCCAGATGAAGCGATTTTCGTCTGTGCGTAATGTCTCTATGGTATCAGCCCGTTCATCAGGCACGCACATTCAAGGTAGAGATGTGCACTGCTCCAGTATCTTGTGCGCCCTTGCAAGCTGTTTTTTATTGGCTCGTCTTTGATGCTTGCACAGGATAATAAGAAGCGTGCATAGCCCCTGTCAATCACACAGAGCACAAGGATGTCACTTCTCTCTTCTTTAACGAAGTGATCTTTTTTTTTTTAAAGAGGAGGAAAAAGAGATAATTGGAAAGATTGCACATATGTGGGTTTTAGTGAGACTCAGATGCTATCACAAAGGGGAGATAATGGTAGAGAGCCTCCTGCTTTAGTTGTAACACGTACAATCATTGACTGGGATGACACCACAAGAAGGTCCATTGTGCATTACAAGTCAACACAAAAACCAACACACAATTGTCAGTGAGTTATGTTGATGTAGTAGAAAGCTTATTCACTGGACTCACTGGATGAGCATTCAGATAATTTCACCCATCCCTCCAGTTGATTCCTAGTGATAGGAATATTTAAATATTTGACTGTACAGTGCAGAGCAGGACCTGTGGGATTTGTATACAGAAACAGTGTAGCCCTTATGGGCCTTTATAGAAGTGGGTCATGCCATCCTTTCTGTTTCTACTCATTTAGCAACAAGCTCGCCTCGGGAGTCACACATGTCAGACCTCAGTCTCTACACCAGGAGTGTGCCTTCTGCAGAGTTTATAAGGCTCCCTAAGCCTCGCCGTGTCAACTCAAAAGGCAGCCGTTACAAGACATAATACTCCCTGGTAGGCTGGTATAATGAATGCAGAGGAAAGCAGGGAGCTGTGGTGCCGTGAGTCGACTTGTTTCAAGGCTCAGCGAGTTGAAAATACACCTTGAACTAGTCCCTCAATTAATCATATCCCAGTTAAATTTGTGGAATTGTAAGGGGATTTTTGTACATCTGTTTTGGAGTACAGCTGTAATCTCCCCCACAGTCAGGACCAGGTCAGAGGAGGAGATGGAGGTAGATAGAGGATGCTAACACTGATCTGAGTATGAGCATCCTTAGAGTTGTAATGGTCACTCTGGCTGCTATTTTAGCAACATAAGCACTTAATCAGACTCAGATTGAAAATGGCACTGAGGATCCAACAGCATTACAGCTCCATGTCCTAAAGAAGAAGAAATACTTTGCCGGGGTCATTAGCATTTTTGTTTTCTCTTGGCATACAGCTGATGTTCTGCGTATCTTTATTTGTTGCTCAATGTAGCGGCTGCCTTCAGAGACAGCTGCTAACAAACACTCTATTGAGGATGTGACAGGGTGCCTCTGTCCACTGAAACAAATTGATGGGGTAGAAACATTCGCCTTCAGGTAAAACAGACTGCATTGTTCCAAGTGAGTGTGCAATACATCACTTCCTCTGGTTGGTTACTGGTGCTGACTATCACACATTGTTTGGGATGCTGCCTGTCCGACTGGACAAAGCACATGACTGCACCCGTGGGCCCCTCTGTATGGAAATGCAAGATGCTTTTGTGCATGTTTAGAGAGTCAGTTTTAATGAATTATATGCATCTTAATTTTATTCTCAGGCTTATTATAATGGCTGCAAAATTGGAGCCTTTTAGGCAAATGGAAAGCCATCTGGAGAGGTGATGTGATTGTGTGGTATTGGTGAATCATGATTAGTTTTAATAATGTTTGCCACTGTTTATTTCACTGAAACTTTTCATTTGCTTTACACAGTTGAAGACGATCCATATTGTAATTTCATTTCTACAGTGATTGTGGTTTTGAGTCGGCTTGATCAGTTGCTCCTTGTGATTTGTGGGTATACAACTTGAGGGGAAGACTGATAGATGGCTACTTCTTTGCTAGCAGGAATGACATCTAGTACATTTGGATAAGCAATAGACCACAGTGGAAATAAGAGGGAGGGGCATATCTGCTGGCTGTAACTTGGTACAGCTTGGGATATCATGGATTCACCTAAGACAAATGAATTCACTTACTTACTTTCCTCTTGAGTTTATGTTAAGTGGGTGATTTTGTCATTTGTAGCATCATTGTACTACAGTATATGCACAGCAGGCTTTAATTTTCAAACATTATTAGAAGTTGGTCAGTGCAGATATATAAAAAAATCATGTTTGTAAACAAATGACTGCATTAGTACACAGTGAAAAAAACTTTTATAATTTGCTTTCTTACCCTTGGAGAAAATACACAACTAAGTTGAGCACTTAATTGCTCGGTTATCCTTGGTTTACTTTAAATTACGTAATTTGAAGTCAACTGGTTGCCTCTGTGCTGAAGCTTGTGTTTGGGTGCATATTAATAGAAGATGGGCTGCTTAAATGGATGCAGATGATAACAATTTAAAAGTTAATTACATTTAGTGGACACTGAAGGTTATGGTTGATGTACAGGTGACTTTTAAATAACAATGACTTGCTACCTACCTCTACAGTGCCCTTCATTCTGGTTTTTAAATGGCACAGTGTTCAATCAGTGGGGAGAGGTCAGACCTCTGTCAGATCAGCAGCTATGATAACCAAAGGAATCAAAGGAGCTCAATGGATGACAACCCATGCACAGGGGGAAAGCAACATGGTGAATCAGAACATATGAATCAAAGCCTTCTGCTTTTCTGTCTTTAGTGTTCTGTGTTTATGGAATTTGATTGGGCTAGTCATTGTCAGTGCAGATTTTCCTCAATCCCATCAGTATTTCAAGGAGAGTTCATTTGTGTCCTACTGTATGCTGACAAGTTTGTGGATATAGTGCTATTTGTCTTTGCTGTAGTCAGGCCTTTGTTGTCCTGCCCACATTTCAAGCTTGACTCATTGGGAGAGCACTAGGGGGACAGTTATAGAGATTACAAGGACACACGTTAAGGAAGAGCTTACTAAAGAACTTTAGTACGGTCCTGGGATCAGAATAGGGGCAGCACAGTGGTGAAATAACTCATCGAACTTACACTCATATACACATACACTCATTTACACACTCATCTGCTTTTGAACACGGCCAGCAACAGAGAGATGGTGATCGACTTCAGAAAGAAAAGGATGGCTACACAACCCCTGTGTATTCTGGTAGAAAATGTTGGTGTGGTGGATTACAAGTACCTGGGCGTCCACATTGACAACAGTCTTAGAGGCTTATGACAGGCTTATAAGAAGCGGATGAGCAGACTCTATTTCCTGAGGAAGCTAGGATCCTTCAGCATGTGTAGCAAGATGTTGGAAATCTTTTGCAAGTCTGTTGTGGCCAGTGCATTGTACTACACTCTAGTCTTCTGGGGGAGCATCCAACTATCCAACCATCTATCCATCCATCCCTCCATCCATCCATGCCTACATACATTTCCAGACAGAAACAGGATGACTGTCTCACTGTTGTCATGTCTTTGTATCATACTAGTGTAGTGCCCATTCAAAATATGCCTGTTCAGAATAAGCTGATTTCTCAATACCTGGAGAGAACAGAGCCCGTCCTCTAAAACACCTCTGAGAAGACTATCAGTAGAACCTACAATTTATTGATGCTCCCTAAATGCCTCAAATTCAGGCTATTGGTCAACACTACAGTTTACCAATGTTCTCTAAACGCCTCTCATGCAGACCATGGGGAGACTACAATTTCGAGCTGAGCTGAAATTGATTAGAATTGAAGCGCCCGTTCAAAACGTGCCTGAGACATCCTGCACTATGTCTTTCCATGCGTGAGGAACAAGAATAGTTGAGCTCAACTCTCTGAACCTTTTCTATTCATTCTCCATGGTAGTTCTTATCACTACAGATATATTCCCACCTCTGACCACAGTGTGGGTTGCAATGGCAGAGTGGGACTGTATTTTTGCTCGTTGACTCCACTGGTAGAGGAGCAAGCAGAACAATGTCCTTTATGCGGTATTTTTAAGTATTTCTTGAGAACCTCTCATCCAAACAACACCATACTGCACTTCCTTGGGTCCTCGGCAATACACCCGGCAAGTGTAAAGTCGATCAGATGAATGGTTGTCCAGACAGACAGACAGACAGACAGACAGACAGACAGACAGAGATTCCCTCCTTTATAGTTAGACTTTGATTCTTTCTGTTGACTAGGCTTACGTTGCTCACTCAACTCGAGTATCACAAAAGCAGAGGAATAACACTAAGACTGATCAGCAGTTAAAAAACAAAACAAAACACACACACACACACACACACACACACACACACACACACACACACACACACACACAGACAAGCCTGGTTTTCTTTCATCCTTAAATCAATGTCAGATGTTTCTATTCATAAAGCACTGGAAACATTAATTCTGAATTTTCCCAGACATGTTATAGGTCCATTGTTGACTCAAAGCAGCACATAGCATTATGGTGGCTGGCTTAAGCAGCAATCTTCTTAGCATCCTATTAATGCTGGTGTCAAAATTCAGACCGTGACTGTGCCAGGAAAAAAAAATGCAGAAAGAGGCCTCTGAAACAGGAAAAAAGATCATAGGAATGTTTGGTTTGTAGCATCAGTTCATGTTGTGTGCACTTCACTTTTTTTTAAAAACTAAGAACATGCAGCAGCCCATCCCTTTCATAGCTTGAGCACTATGAGACCATATGCTGGTTTTAAGTAATCCCAGTGGGTCAAGGTTTATGACTTAATTTTTGGAGGCACAAGTAGATCCACGCTGCAGGTTCACAGTGTGTGTGTGTGTGTGTGTGTGTGTGTGTGTGCGTTTGGCAAAAATAGCACATAATGAAGTTACATCCTGTCTTGTTTCAAATACACGTATTGTAACAGCTGTAACAATAGTATTGCTAATGTGTTGGCTTAGGTTCACAGGTCTTTTAACAAATATTATATCATGAGGTAAGAAATACAGAACAAGCACATAAAAGACAATAATACAATTTTATGGTGCTGTTAGCCTTTAATTGTTGTTCAGACAAACATTTTTTGTCCTGTAACGTGCAGCAGGTGTCTTAAGATGACTGGATTAAAGAAAAGTTGAAGGACTTCTTTGAAATTCATCCTGGAACCAGAGAGTGAAAGTTAAAGCCAATCATGATCCTGTTTCGCAACAGGTTGGACTCACTGCTGTGTGCAGCTGAGAGAGGATGAATAGCACATTTCTGTAAGTCACATGAGCCGACCTCTGCCTGTGCATGCATGCAGGGAATATGGCCAAAGTTATTCTAAAATCATGATTCCTTTTATTATAATTTCCATTTGAAGCAGTCTGTGCTATGGTTTCCTATAAAGGCCCCAGTAAATAGACTCAATGAGTTCAAATACAAATACAAACACAAACATGGCTTTACATTCAAGTAAAGCTTGTTTTATTTGATACAATAAGCAGCCATGATGTGGGTGCATGGTGCTAGAAAACTTTTGACTTATCTACCATCCTCTCTGTATCCTGACATCATATTAAAAATCACAACTAAAGTGCAATTACAGCTCTCATTCTCAGACGAACAGTCCAAAGCATTTTAAACTGGCCTTATTTCTAATGCTGCATTCCTTATCCTCATTTCCTCATTCTGTTTTTTTTTGCTTGCACAATGAAAATGAGAAAGCACACAATTCATCATTTTTGGTTCTTGCTAACATATACTGTATAATTATATTGCAGGAACCCAATTATTCCTTTTGGAAATCAAGAGTAAAACACTGTTATTTGATGGAGAAAAGTCAGACACTTGCATGGGAGAAAAAAGAGAGTGCTATCTATTGATTTGTATGTCTGTCAGTTATTTGCAATTCTTTGAAAAACCAAGTGTCTGCCGTGTGTATGCCAATTTGACTGTATATAATTATAATATATATATAATAATATAATTTAATGAGTAAGGGTACAACTTAGACAGGCTGAGTATTAACTAAATAGCTATGTTCATAGCAAACAAAAAAACACATTGAGTTAAAGTTGACACCAACAACAAGGCCTGGCTATAGACAAAAAAGGGAGTCGGCCTGCTAAGATATTACTGTGTGTGTGTGTGTGTGTGTGTGTGTGTGTGTGTGTGTGTGTGTGTGTGTGTGTGTGTGTGTACTGTGCAGAAGAAGGGAGTTGGAAGGCAGGAATGCAAAGCTCACAGACGAGCATCAGGGTGGATTTTCATTGCATTCCTTATGTGAGCCAAACAATTTTTGTATTGTAGTGGGTGCGGCTGCAGAGGGCTGTGGACCCACCCGTTTTGCTTGGGAGGTGTCAGAACACCATCGACCATCATTCATTATCAGTCCACCTTTACACAGTACCGTAGATCAATAGGCAGAATAAATTATTTTGAATTAAGTGTGGGAATGCGGCAGCCTGTACATCTGAAGAGATGTGAGGAGTTTCAGCTAGTTTCAGCTTTATTGTGAGCTCAAAGCCTCAAGACAGGAGGATTAAAACTGGAATATTATTATTTTTCAGACATTGGCATATAACATGTTGATCTTTGAATGTTTGATCTTAACACAATTTTTTTCTGCTTTCTGAGAGGATAAAATCTCCTTTACCTTTTTAGTGTGTGCCTGTAATTTATTTATTTATTTTTCCATATATCTCAGACTCTTTCCTAACAACATGTGCGTAATGCCTTCAGTTTTATAGCATTGCTCTTAGCATTTATAGCCTCATAATAAGTTTGCAATAGGAGCTTTTTGGGTAATTGGAAGTCAAACCTGCTTTAAAATAAAATCAAAAATAACATTTCAAAATAAAATTGAGGACTTAAATTTAGCTTGCTTGCCTTGCTTTGCCTTGGTCTGATAAAGTCTCTCCATCGGGCTTTGGGACACCACTGCATTTTCAATAAGGCCAATCTACTTATTTGAGATCAGATGGGTGCAGGTGGCTTAAGTTCTTACTTTAAACAAGCCCTACATAGATGTGGGCCACTCAATCCTCTCAATAGTAGCAGTTAGAGCATCAGGGTTCAACAGGCAACTGTAACATTTAATAATCTTCTTTAGCAAAAAAGCAGCACAGACAACTGAATTGATCATTTGTTAATAGTCAATAGTTAAATCTTAAACTTAATTGTGCCAGGTGCCATCTATCCTATTATCTCTCCATCTATCTGTGTATCAGGTACAGGGCTTATTCCAGGATTTGTTTGTGCATTTTTAACTCATATTTGATTACTGTACTTGTACGGAGGAAGCCATGTGCTGTGTATGTGTTGCACAGCGGTGTTGATTTGTGTGCTCGAAGCTGGGAGAGGTAACCCAGAAATGTCATCACACAAATTGTAGGCAGCAGTTCTTGCTCTATGCACTGTGCGGCTGTGCAACCAAACTTCACTCATTTGCGAAAATACAAAACATCCATTTATTTATCTTGTCAGCCTGCCTGCTTTTACACTAAATTGTGCTGAATGCCAACAAAGGGGTGTGTTGGTGAGTGATTGATTGAGAACAAGAAGGGGCATATCCGTTAAAATAATTGTTTAAAAAAAAAAAAGTTTATCTGTGCTCTGAAATGACTGAACTGAAAGCCTGTTCTTCTACCACAATATGAACAACCACTGGACTAATGCCAAGTACTTTTCAGAAGGGTAATTTGAGGTAGTGGCATAAAGTAGTCTATCCATTGTGCAATTTTTCTAAGTGGGAATATCTCCAGTCCAGATGTTTTAGATTACCCTTGGGGTGTGTGGTAGCAGAGAAGGAGAAAGAGATGGGAGCCAGAATGAAAATTCCCTTTAATGTGAAGTTCAATGAACGGCAGCCACTCACCTTCAAACTTCAAAGAAAAGCCCATTAGAAAACTAAAAAACGATCATCATCTTGTCCACTGTATAATCGTAGGCCATTGTCACTTTTAAAGAAGGGCAAATGGTTTCAACAAGTTGCACCATTTTGGTAATTGTTCAGTGCAGGTACTGTATAAAAAATCATCTTTATAGGGGTAAGAGGCAATCATATGCCAACTCAAGCATTAATAAAATAAAACATGTGCAGGCTAGTTCCTGTAAGTCTGAAACCGTGACAACAATTCACTGATTCCAGATGAGAAACAAGCAGTTATCAGTACAAATGCTGGTCAGACTCAGCAGCATTGTTTTTCCCCTGCTAAAGAGCTTTTTACGACTTCAATTTAAATAAGAAATACATAATAAAAACAGGATTACTCATTTCAAAAACAAAGAAAAAAGAAACAATTAAAAACAACAGTTCAACAGCATTGCAGTCAGTTTTCTTTGTGAATTTCCTGCAAGATTTCTCAGTATGGACAGCAAAGCCCACAGAGGACAGCAGACACACTGGTGATAAGATACAGCTGGAGAGCTGCAGGGGAGAATGCACCGTGAACTTCTAAACAACAGTCTTTGTTTGTTTCTGTCTTTAAAGCCATCACGCCAAAGCCATGCCATTCTTGCAAACATCTGTCTAAAGTGGAGGATCTATGAATCCATTAACCAATTTCCTGTAGCGGCTTATCCCATTCAGGGTCACGCTATAGTCAGGACACGTCCAGGACAAGCTGTCTCCTGGTCGTGTCAGCACAAAGATAGAAAAAAATTAGATACTGATAAATACATGATTACATAATAAGATCATTATTAATACTGCCATGTTTATTATTTAAAGTAAAACAATGAGAAGGACTAGAGGAAAGCATGAAGAAGGACTAGAGGAACAAACAAGGAGCAGAAGATTGATCATGGTCTTCTTTTTTTGGTTTCTAATCCATGTAGTTCGACAGCACGGTCTATTATTCACCACTGTTTCAGGTGTATGAAATATTTACCGATGTCATCTCTCTAACCTGCCTCAGCTATTCGAGGTAGGTGTGCTACCCTGCAGACACGGGCAAAAGTCTCATTGAAGTACACGGCAAACACCGTACGGGTAAATCTTGTTTTTGGTGTCGAGGCTCTGAAGTTTCTGACAAGTTAAATTAGCAGCTGAAGAAGTTCAGTAGTTTAAATCGCAGAGTGTATTTTTAACCAGGTTCAGCTCACTGAAGTGGAATATATCACCCTGTCTCTTTCTTTCTCCCTCCTTTACACACACGCGCACACTCCAGAAGTTATAATTATACCACATCAAACCAGGGTTTTTAGGTGGCTGCTGCAGCTGGTCCAAGATTAAGTTTAATGTTATGAATACATCTGTTGGATAGGTTTTGCCTACACTGTGTAGTAGACTCATGTGTTTAATTGTGGAGCATGTGCTGCAGTGTATAGAAGATTAACAGTATTCATTTCCAATATACTGCATGTCTACTCTATGACACTAAGTCTGTGGTAAAGTATTCACATTCTGCTGCTCACTTTTGCTTTTACAACCGATCTTCTTTAAAATACCACCAAATAAGCACTGAAAAGTAACTCCAGTAGAATATTTAAATGTGCATTAATCGGCCGTGACTGTGCAACTTCATTGATAACGTTACTGTACACTGAGCCTTGTCTTGCTCAACACTGAGACTCTTTGAATGAGCAAACGCCAGCTACATGAAATTCACTGACCATGGGGTAAACAGGATGAAAAAATTCAATTTGTCAGGGTCTGCCCTTTTCAGTGCACACAATGCACAGCTTAGGCCAGTGGGTGTGAAGGATGAGTGGAACATGGATCAGAAGATATTTTGTAACTACTCCTACTTGTACTATAGTGTACTACAGTATAGTGTACTATAGTGTAGAAGAGCAACATCTTTCAGTTTAAATTGCCAGTATGGCTTAACCAGATAAACAATAGTAACATGTGAAAAAGAGCTATGTTTCTTTCATATCTCTTTCAAACAGCTGATTCTTTCTGAAGGGAACAAAAATAATCTTTTTGGGGTTTTTTTCTGAGCAAAAATGAAAGTGATAAAAAACACGAATTACACTCAACTTTCCCTGATGCATAGCAAGATACTTGAAGAGGTTGAAGGGTCAGGTAGGTAGGGTCATAGTTTGTCCTGCTGATTTGGACAGTGCAACAACATGGTCAAAAGCTGTATCAGCAGCTATGGCTGTGAACAGTATTAATAAACTAGTCCTCAGTATGACATACATGAGGATATTATTATATCTGATGTTCATCCATCTTGAATAAATATCAACAACATCTGCTCAGAAATTAAAGAAAATTACAAGAAGGAACTGCTAGTGAAATATTTATAACATTTAAATGATGCCAAATTGCTAAAATGTAAATAAATACAAGCAAAAACAAACAAATTAATAGTTGTAGAAAGATGTAGCCAACACACAATCTTATTTATTTATTTAATGTATTTATTTTTTCTTCATTATTTTTATCATTTCACTATTACCCTTTGTTATACATGGGCACTGTTGTATGATCACTGTCTCTGCTGCTGTATTCAATTTATTTGTGGTTATTGTTTTTATATATATATATATATATATATATATATATATATATATATATATATATATATATATATATATGTGTATATATATGTGTATATGTGTGTGTGTGTGTGTGTATATATATATATACACACATATATACATATATGTATATGTGTGTATGTATGTTTAATGTATAATTTATGTATGTACTGACGCACCTCATGCCCAAGACAAATTTCCCCGGCGGGACATTAAAGTATATCTTATCTTATTTTATCTTATCCTATAATACAATATAATAGTAGGAATGACAAAGCCCATTAGTATTAACTTGACATTACTAAAGCAATGTCTCATCAGCATGTTTCTTATATCCCTGAAACACTGACACTCTCCTGCTTTAATGTAATGATCAAGAAACCAAAATCTGGATATATTCAATTAAATTCCTTTCCTGGATTCATCAGACTTATAATTGGTTCTTTGAAGCTATCTCTGTGCCTCACTGTTTCTCACACATACACATACGCACAAAACACAGCAAAAAAAAGACTAAACATTTGAGTCTGCCATACTTGTGCATTCTTTGTGAATTTTTAATCAGAGGGTTGCTCAGTCACAGAGTGCATTTGTGTGGCACAATTTCCCTTTCATCCAAAACGCCACATGAAAAACACCATGACAAGAGAACTAATGAGGTAAACATTTAACGAACAGGGTCACAGAAATGCCTTCATGCACTGTTGAATATGCATAAATCCTGTGAATTAGTGACACAGTTTTCAAGTGAAATCCATTTTTCCCCTTTCCCGTTTTTTCTTTCTGTGCCTGTTAAACTGCAGTGGCACTTCCCATCACAGACACCTTCCTCTTTACCAGTTACTGTGAAGATTCAGATCAGATGTGAGCTCCACTTCTTTATGCATGTTTGATGAGTCTTTTTATGCTACTTCTGGGATACAAGCATGAATGTGGGAGATCTTGTCTGGAAAAAAGGTACAAAAGATGGGAGGTGTCCAAGTTTGTAATGAGGCTAGCAAGCCTCTCCTGGCTCACGAGCAAACTAGGGCATCTGTAATGAGCGTGCAGAGAGAGACAGGGGGGGGGGGGGTGGGGGCAGAAAAAAGGGAGAGAATCATGCTGCGAACCTGAATTGAGCCACAAGCTGTAACATCAGTTGTCCAGTGGACATTAGGAGGAAGGAAATGTCAGGCGTAGCTCCCACTCATCAAGAGATACTGAATGAATCTGATAGGTACCACTCTCTGCAGTCCTAAGCAGATTGGTTTCCCAGAACATCAGCTAGCTTTATTTTTAACAGGGCATAAAGATTTTTTAATGGATTGTGCAAGGCTCAGTGCTTCTCAGTGGAACAAAGCATAGATGCTCTCATAAACTGGTTAAAAGAAACGTTGGTCAAAATATTAGTAGATATCCTATATTTAGGAAATCAGTGATTTGTTTCAGTAGTGTTGCACTGACATGCACAGTATACATACAGTAGGTCATGATAATCAATGGTTATAGTTATTGCTAAATGTGGACATGTAAATTCAGCTTATTGGAGATATATCAGTATCATTGTTTATGTTAGCCGATAAATGACAAGCAGCTGAATTACAGAAATTGCATATTTTATTGTGGTTATTGGGTTGTAATAATAATAATAAAAATGATAATGGTAATCATAATAATGCTAATACTAATAATAACTATTATTATTATTATTATTATTATTATTATTATTATTATTATTATCATTATTTGTTGTAGTAGTAGTAGTAGTAGTAGTAGTAGTAGTAGTAGTAGTAGTAGTAGTAGTAGTAGTAGTAGTATCATACTACATGAGTGATGTCTAATTGCAGCCATTATCTTATAACTGCAACTGAATGTCACTGTGCTGCCAAAGTGAAATTATCTGGTGAATCCAACTAAATATTTTCTAAAATATATGTGAGCTTAGTTAGCAATTACCTGAAATATAGAGTGAATATTAATTTTTTGATCCATCAAAGGTTCATAACTACTTTTTATTTCAGAGTTTGGGATATACTGTGTGTCTATTTGTCATCCCAGTCTTCTAGTCACACCGTGTGCAACACATACACAATCATGTGATAATTTAAGCAGTTCAATAATCATCATTAATCACTCTCTTTATAAGCCTATAGGTATTGTAAACCTAAAATAGATGCTGCTCCAGCAGTTAACTTGCCTCTGAGCAGTTTTATCAGTTACCTGCCAAGGCCATCACATAAAATAAATCACTTTACAATGTAAAAGCAGCGAGGGGCAGGCAGAGGTTAGCTAACTTATAGCTCAAGTTGATGTTATGCTCACAGAGACTTAGATAGTATGTTTTATTGAGCCTGCAGTGTCATGGGAGGATGCTTTATATGAAAGCAAAATGCTTAGCATAGCGAGTGTACTGCAGAGTTGGAGCATGGTCTTTGCCCCTTTGGGGTTGAGTCTCAAAGGTTGCAAACTCCATGTTTTACATTCATTTGACATTCATGGAAGGAGTTTGATGCAGGCAATAAATAATCAACCTTGTAATATTTATATTAGTGCACCTAATAGTGTTAGAATTATAATGGCCTATGATGGCATGGCTAAATATCCTTTTTTAATCACCTTATGTTATTCAATCTAATTCTTGATGTATGAGTTCATATCTTTAAATTTGACCATTTAAAATCCTAGTTTGTTTTTTTAAATTTTTATTTCTTACTGACTGTTTCACCTCAGGAAAACTCAGGTCCTTCGTCCCAGGCTGCTGTGAAAGTCTGTCAGCCCTCTAGGCCCTGGGCTGAGTGCATTATCACTGCCCCTGGCCTATGATGAGGAGAGGTATCGATCTTATCCTCAGACGAAAGCCTTGCGTGCACCTCTGCAGGGCTTAGAGTTGGCTGAGGCAGGATGTACAGTAATGAGAGCAATAGAAGCCAGAATTGGGTACCAGCTTATTCCTAACAAGGATGGAGACCTACACTAAAGAAAAGAAAGAAGCTAGCTGGGTCTCTCACTTCAAGCTGCTCTGTTCTTTCTTTCAGTAGAGTTTAGATCTTCACCACCCCATGCATGCACCATACCCTTGATGGCCATGATTGGAATTTAGGACTCCTGTGGGACGATATCTCAGCACACATTTCCTGAAAAGTAAATTAGGTTTACTCCCAGTGTGAAGTCAGAGAAGGAAGGGAGGTGGTCTTAAACAATTAAATGCATTTCTCAGGGAAAGTGGTTTGAACCTCGCCAGACCTAAGAGGCTATGATACTTCTGACTGGGAAGAAAGATCCTGAGTCCCTTGAGTGCTACGGTTTGTGGCCTTTGTGGGAACAGATGTCTTTTTTTTCTGACAAGGACTCCAAAGAGAAGACTTTGTGTGTGCAAGCCTTTGAAGACATGAATACGTCAAGTCTTTAACCTCACATTGACCAACACCACCGTATTGATTATGTTTGTGGATTCTTTGCTTCTTTGAGTACTGTAGCTTTTGGTTTGTCTTACCCAGAGCTTACATCATATTGTACAGTGGAGGAAGCCGCAATGGGAGTTGAAACAGAAGTTTGATTCATGCCCAAAAACAGATTAATTTTTTAAAAGTTGTTTTTTTTAAAAATCTGTTTTACTTACTTGTCATCTCAGTCTATGCCAGTGCCATGAAACACACGAAAAAATAGTATGAAGTCCATTTTTCCATCCTGACAAAAGAGCTAATTCAAGGAAACTTAAAAGCATGCCACAGCTCATTTATGGGGCAGTATATTCTCCCACAGTCCACGTTATACACAACTGGACAATGTTACACAGCTAATATGACAGCTACTCTCTGGATATCTGTTCTCTCAAAGGTCAGCACTGCAGAGATGGTTTGAAATTGATAAGTTGCTGATATTCACATGTCAAAGTTCACCAAAATTGATCCCAACACTTTACTGACTTCAATCTGAAATTTTGCTATGATACTATAAATGCTGGTTGGGGTCAGGTCCTTATACTTTTTTTTAAAGTCAGGAAAACACTAGTAGACCATTTTTAAATAGTAATATCAGCCCATTCAACCTCACTTCCACTATCAGAAGAAATCTGTTCAACTGAGTTCGGGGAACGTTTAAAGGATTGCCCTCAGCAGTTGACTGGCTATCTGAACATATAAGATTCCTCTCATCTTCAAATGTCCCTGCAATGAAGACCTAGATCTCTTCTCTCTGGACATGGTCCTCCCAAAAGCTTTCAGAGACTTAGCGGCCGACATGCTCTCCGTTATCAATAGCCTCTTCATCTGTTTGATGTGCTCCTTTTTAAATCTCTCTCTACTGTCTCTCTTCTCACTTTCGCTTTTTAATTCCAGTTTACATTCCATAAATTTTTTCTTTTTTCTTTAGTCTTTACAGAGGTGATTGGGAACAGTAGGCTATGTACGTGTTTGGCTTACTAGGACCGCACTGTCTGTCTTTTGACTCTTCCATGGATATTTAGCATTTTTAGCCCTCAATAAACATCTCTCTCTCTCTTCTTCCCCACCCCTGAGGCCAAAGCAAGCTTATTCCCTGTAGCTATTACATCCAATTAGGAGGAGTGAGAGTTTCACCCCCCCCCCCCCCCCTCTTTCTACACTAACAATGTGGAATACAGTGGAACGAGTCAGGGTTTTCTCTTTTATTCTTTGATGTGAACAAATTACACTTCAGATACACAGTTGGCAAGGAAACAAAGATCCAGTTTATGCTTTCAAGTCCTGATTCTTTGTCATTTGGTGGACAACGAGATACACAATGGAAAAAGACATCACTTGCTGTGGATTGATGTCTTGTTTTATCTCGGCAATTCTCTCTTTAGTTAAGAAAATACGTTTTTAAGATTGAATTTGAATATTGACAGTATAAATATACATGTGTAAGAGCATTTTAATAACACTATAATCATCATAGTGCTAAGCTGTATCTCAGAAGCACATGGTTTTCCAGCTGTTCTGATCAGCTGTTCTGGTAGTCTTAAAGCCAGTTGTGCAGATTCACAGTGCTGTGGTTCACTTTGCTTTGTATTCTCTCTGCAGAACATATGTATGAGCCAAATCTCTGCACTCTTCAGTTGAATTTAAAGCAGGGTTGCATATGCACAGAAAATGTAAGATGACCTTTAAACACCTCTTTCTTTTGGTGAATCCATGGATTACAAAATACCTGAAGTTAACCGCTCCTGTTTTTATCTACAAAACAACTTTTTTTTTTCTTTTTTTTTTTTTTTTTACAGCCTGTGTTGATGAAATTAAATTGAATATCATTTTCCCACTAGTATTGTGTATCATTCTGTAGGTGTCAAGTAGTGAAGTGAGAACTAAATCCTCTAAAACAGATGGCAGCTCTGGTAGGTGTTTGTTTAAGTGTATCTAAAGCCCATGACAGCAGCTTTCTATGCCACAATTTATAAAGCTGGAGCATGTTTGACTGTTTGGTATTCTTGTAATATCATATGTGTTTACAGGTGATAAAATGTCCCTGTTTTTTTTGTTTTTTTTCCCCCTTTAAGTAAATAAAGTAAATAAGTAAAACAAAAATCCTCTATGCCAGCTCAAACTGTACGGAGCTTTCTTCTCAAAGACAATAGGACTTAACCTCTAGAGCTCCATCTTAGAAAACTGAAGTAAACAAGGTTCTGTAATCCAAAGGGGACAGAAAATTACCAGACACACATTTCTGGAAAGAGCTTTCTGGAGCACTCAGGGAGCTTATTTGCTTTTGTTTAATGGTCATATACTTGTAAGTGCAATTTAACTTGCATACATACCTACATGAGGGTGATATAAATGATGAAATCCTTTTTATTTTGGTGTGAACTGTTCCTTTAAGATAGTGCAGCTATGTAAAATGTACTGTATTTTCTTCCCTGAATTTCTTCTTCCCTCTCTCTGTCCACTATTATTCTTTTTATTGGCATTGATGTGATTATAACATCTGCTAGTTTTCCGCAAAAAGGGAAACCAGAAAAAAAAAAAAAAAAAGTAAAAATATGTTGTTACATTTCACAGTATTTTGAACAGTAGACACAATAATGGTCTTATGTACTGTTTATATACACAAGGAAATACAACACATTCACAGCAGGGAGTTGTAGGAACTCCTTTGTCCCCCTAAATCACAAAGAGGTGATCTGTATGTGACTTGACAGATTCAAACCCTCACCACCCTATCCGTATGAGTTAAGTGTCAGGTTTAAGACATTTATATGACATCTATTATAAACTGGAGATGTCTGGGTTTCAAGAATATTTTTGCTGCACCGTAGGACACAGAGCAACAAGTAAGACACACACACATACACACACACACACACACACACAAAAACAACTCCCTGCTGAAAACAAAAGGAACACTTGCTAAACTGCCATGCATGTCAGCCCCCTTTGCCAAAGCATCTGGCCGTCGCTCAGCACAACAACCGTTATTCAGCTTGGAATTATTTCTGGAAGAATAGCAATAATTAATCTGTAAATGACTAGTTTTGTTATCAGACCGTATTCATGCAACATGCTCGAGTTGCTTCAGGAATCTATCAAATCACACATCTCCAATTACTAGCATCAGGGAATTCATTTTAATGACAATTGTCAGTAAAATTGTCAATTCTGTTCATTCTGTATTCTAGAGGTAGCATCCTATAGGGTACACATGATCAATACTGACAATAACACTGTATAGAACATACATTCTTTTCTGACACTTGGTTTCGCACACTGACACTTAAGAGCAGGCTCTAAAAACATATTGATTGTGTGTCGAAAACCCAGTGTGAATCAGGCCTGGATATGTCTGCACTATGTATTGACCATATTACAAAAACACTTCCCACAAGTCCATCTGAGCCAATGAGTTTTGCTTTATCTTATGCTTGGAATAGCAATCTGATGGTCTGTTTAACATGCAGTCAAAAACAATATACAGTCTATCATATTATGGATTTTTAACAGTTTTATGATTTCCTTCATTTTGGTTCAGGCACGCTTGTCAAAAGTAAATGACTCTGAAGTCACTGCTTTGTTTTTGGCCAGAGCAAAACAATATATACACCATAAAGGAGACAATAGTATTAAACACTATAGCACAAGGCCAAATATCCCATTTATGAAACGAGTGGAAAGCCTGTTACATTTATATAGTTTCAGATGTTACAGTTGGCAAATGCAATTTGAAAAAGAGAGAGGAGTCATTTTTCATGTTTGCATTATTTACCACATGCTTAGGAGAAAATAAACCTTTTTGCTGTTCATAACGTTATATAAACTACAATGATTTGTGATTATTTACTGTTCCCTCCAGTATAAGGCACAATTTATTAAGTTGATTCTTCTACTGCCAATTTTAAAATTTAATAAAGTAATATTAGGATTGTGAAACACATATCATCTGTTACTACTTTACAAGGAAGTGCATATCTCCCCATCATAAATTGTTTTGGCAGTGCTTCCGCAACTGCACTGGGAAATACAGCTCCAAAGCAAAAATGCTATACATTGTAAACCATACCACAGCTTATAGTGAGATATGCAATAAGATCGCAATAAGATTTATTTCAATCTGTTTTTCATAATGTTTTTATGCACAGTATATCCACTTTCATGGAGTATTACTTACTTAAAAGAGGCTGAAATAGCGTGTGAAGCATCCCCAGGAGCCAGATGACTTGCAAGGGAAAATCTCTCATCTCAGTCTCAGAGTGTGGTGTATTTTTCCCCTTCCTAAACCACATGTCAGAGAGCCACTTGCTAATGGAGGACTTTACCCCTACACTCCTGCCGCTCCGCTGACAAAAAAGTAAAACAAGTACGGATGGGTTATTTACTTACAAAGAGTGAGTGTTTACCTCTCCACATGATACAAAGAAGTATGCTACTGCACTTCCTTGTCATTAGTTGGAAGAATATCAACAATGCCTCCCTAATTATTGTCGGTATTGTGTGTGAGTCATTTCACAGTTATCCACCCACTCCATAGATGATTTAATGTTAATAAGCACAGTTATGATGGAACAAACACTTCTAAGGGTGATGTTATGTGGGAGATGGATGCAATGAGCATCTGTTGGGGGTTGGAAAGTGAGAGTATTGTGTGTGTGTGTGTGTGTGTGTGTGTGTGTGTGTGTAGGTGGGTGGGTGGGTGGGTGGTTGGGTAGGTAGAAGGAAAGGTGATATCTGTCGTGGTAATGTAACACATGGACACAGATTACCATATGTGCCACAGTGCGGCTGACTAAATCCTCATTTGCTTTTTTAATTTCCCGAAGAAAAAGCAAAATGAGATGAGATGAATTCTGACAGTGTTTATTATTCTTGAAAAATGTTGTGAAAAAGTGTTCACACATGCAGTGGACTCCTCCAAATATTCCAATCATATAATACGTGAGTGAAATTCAAATATAAATAGTTTAAATGCTTATTTGGTAAATTGTGTCACTGCTTTTTTATGATAGCTCTTAACTAGATTTACCTTTCCAGCTTGTGTGTGACAGTTCAGGTCATTCTCAAAGTTGGTCATGGTAATTGATGCTGCTAGATTATGGCTGATAAAAACAGAACATTTTAAACTTGCAACTCAATATGTGGAGTAATTAAACACAGTCCTGTGGCAAATCAAACCAGTGTCTGTGTTTGCTCTTATCTCCTACTCACTTCCAAATGCTGAGAAGAAACCAGAAAACTGTGACAAAAAAAAAAAGTTTTACTGCTTGAGATTCACAACAACAGACACTTGACAGACACAAACAGGATTTGTTAGCCCCAGCGAGTTTTGTCTGGGCTGCCAGCATTAGCAGTGACAGCCGACTGTCAGTCTTAATGCTACACCGCTAAATGGGAATACAATCCATTACCAAGGATCGTTTTTGACTTTGTCATGGACCAACTGGCCATGAAGGTAAGAGAGATCAGCTTTACAGAGACAAGTCGGATGTAGCTCAATGTTAATGCTGTCCAGACATTGTTATATCCCAAATAATCAATAAAGGTTGGGAATACAATACAATACAAAAAAGTTTCCTGCAACTAACTTTGACAATTCTTGGTCATAATATATGGTCAGTATTTTAAAGATCCTCTCCAGACATATTAAAAGACTTTAAAAGTTATCTAGTTAGACATTCTTAAAATTGCATCCAATTCTTCCCCTTCATTATGAATTCCAGGACCCATACATATGCAAATATTTTTAGAAAATAGAAAATTTAACTGCTCGACAAAAGATAGTCACTATAAAGTCCATGTGTTCAGGCTTCAATTTACCACATCGCACTTGTGTATCTTGTATGGTGGACAACGATGGGCTCCAAACTAGATGTGATGATACAAGTCATGCTTTTCAGGTGAGCACAGAGAAACTTTCCCTTCAAGTAGATGAATTGAAAACAGCCTGGTAGTGTCAAACACTGCACACACATCATACTGCACTGTGAAGCTCAAACATTCAGCCGTTGTAAATACATAAGAAGATCACATTAAATATCATTGTACTCTGATGTTCTGTGTAAAAATATCCACAATTATCCACATAATCTACAATTATCTGTTTGTTTAAAATGAACGACTGGTCATCAATAAGCTTGGTCTTGTAGCTAAACATTCAAATGAATTTACTCAGACCTCCCAGTATAAAACCATCTAGCAGGTCAATGCCATCAAACACTGTTATATAACACACAGACGCTGGCTCCACAGCTGTGTAATGGACTGCTATCCTAATTACAATTACTGCAATCATTGCTGTTACCCCTGACCCACACAAATGTTGATATATCAAAACAATACTTTATCTTGATTATGAAAGCCTTACAGGGTTATAGGGTTAAATGCTATTGTAAAGGAAGCAGTACTGAAAAGGTACAAAAAATATTCCATGCGACCTCATCCCACTCAAAACCATCCAAATGTATTCACATTACATCTAATGGATAATTATCTCTTAAAGTATTGATATTTTTCTATTTAATGAAACAATTAGAACGGCACGTCAATCCCACATCTACACATGTGTTCATAAAACCTTTACAGTGCTGGTTTATTCTCTTCTAGTAGCACACGCTACAGTCACATTTGTATCTCAGGCACGAAACAAGTGTTGTTTAAAATCTTTGACTTGTCAGCATGTGATGTTAAAAGAAAAGTAGACATGTTGTCTGTATTGCACTTGTAATGAACTTGGATTATTTGCTAAGACACAGCTGTGAAAAATTTACATAGTGTTTTTTTAAATTGGAATTGGCCACATAAAAGAGAAGAAATTGAATACGGCCACAGACCAAATGAAACACTTTTGTTTCACACAACTTCTATCATGAGAAAAATATGCAAGTTAACTTTAGATAATACAAGGCTTAAGACATCCACATGAGTCAAATCAAGAGAATGTCTTCCAAAAGTCATTTTAACACAACTTGACCGGTTTTCTAACTATTTCTCTCAAGAAGAAAACACTGGCAGACATCTGTCTGGGGGAACACAAAAACTATAATTAAACTAAGTGGAGGCTTTTCTGTTATCAGACAGATTTCACTGCTAACCCTGCCTTCTTTACCTCGCACTTACTACTTTCAAAAGTAATCGTAAGATGATGACTGGATTTTGAGGTCAGTCTCAGCTACTGATGATTTTTTAGTTAAAATATTGAGACACGTTTGTAAATGAGGCTCAGTGTCACTTTTAGAGAGGGAAAAGACAATTATTCTACACTACTGATCAGTATTTTAGTTTTTAAATTGTCCTGTAGATATTATAGTTGCTGATTTTATATAATATGTGGTCAGATGTGAGTGTGTGCATATTAAATTCAGTTCCTTGAATTGAATGTTGTATTGAATGTCATTTTTGTTAAAGGGCAACACACCCTGTAAAAGTTATATAAACAATAATTTGTTAGTAGGCAACTTTTCTTTATGAATGAAAGAATAGATTAGATGAACACCATTAACACAGCCCCAACCCAAACCTGTCACATTACCTGCAGTAGCCTATGTCTATATTTGTGAGCACCTTAATACATGTCTTTTAATATATGCATACATATCCTCCTCCCTCACTGAGTGTACTGTGTGTGTGTGCGCGCTGTGGGTGTGTTTTGTACGTATACGTCCTGTTCACCGGCCCCTCTATCTCCACCGAACACCTTGAGGTCATATCAGCCCCGTGCTGGACAGGCTGGCTGGTTCCCATTTAGATTATGGATGGTTATTACTGCCTCCTGGCTGTCAGTCAGATTAAACCAATATGTCCCAGGATGGAGGCTTATCGTGCTACAGAGAGCACCTTCTCCTGGGAAGAAGGAGGGGCCATTTAAATAAGTCATCTCTAGAACCTTCCATGTTTTACAAATTTATTAGTGCAGTCTAAAGATCCCCCCACGTGTCAAGTATTTATTGTACAAAATGAACAATATGTAAGGTAATGTCCTTTTCTGTTTGTGTCTTGATCACTGTCTCAATAACATAAAGACCATAAAACTTGCTTTGCTGTACACTCCCTGCACCTGGTGTTAAATACTGCAAGAAAAACACAAGAAAACATGCACACAAGCCTCTAATAGTCCTCCCATGTAACACATTTAATGGCTTCCAGACTAATTTGTAGCTTGTTGGTTAGACAGCAGAATAGCTGTGTCGCTAAATAATGAAGAAGATTAGCTTAAGTTGTTTGATGTTTATATTTGTTCACAGCTCAGGGATTATGATGAAGGCCAGTGCTTACTACACAAATATGTGCATGGGGGTTTAGCTATCACCACTTTTTGATGATACACATAAGATTTAACTCACTGCTTGCTGTCTGTGCTTTTTTTTATCACAGCATTCATTGAGATACAATATGAAGCAAGCACATTGGAGCGGTACATCACACCTGTTTCATTATAGATTTGTTTATAGCCCCCGCCGCTGGAGCAGATACACTTGCTTGATGACAACTTTTATGAGAATGGAAATTGAAAGATCTGTTAGATTTGAAGGATTTTATAAACAGAAACATTTTAATACGCAAAGACAGAAATAATAGGACACTCATGTTGTCAATAATGTTGCCAGAATCTGACCAAAAAATAAATAAATTCACAATTACTGGCTTAATGCCTTTTTTCCCTCTTTCCTAGTTTTGGAGCATTTTTTGTTGTTGTAATTTTTATGTGGCTTTGCAACTTACTATTCAAAGAACATCCACCTGACTATTTTTAGAAGTGGCTTTAACAACAAGATGAGAGTTAATCATTAAAATCATACTTCAAAGCCATTTACTGACAAACCAATTAGCGCCCACCCTGTGTCCTCTCTGCCAGGCATGGATGTTAATAAAAAATAACTCACTTAAAAATATTTGTTTTGTTTAATGGACACACTTAGAAAACAACTTTTAACTTCAACTAAATGGGTAATGACAAAATTGGTCAAATTTCAAAAATTGACCCAAACAGTACGACAACTTAAAAAACTATTCTTGCATCCTCTGCGACTAAAGTCTAGTTAAGATTAAGCAACAAAAATGAGTTGAATTAAATAAAGGCTGGATCGTTGTCATGGCCAAGAAGAAGACAGTATGGACTGTTGATATGAGACTATTTTCTCCAGTGTCAATGCCACATGTTTTATTGAACCCAACTTCCTTTCTAAGTGTTTTTGTAAGGTCACTTGTATTGGTCACTTTATGTGTATAGGACGAACATCTGTTGTTTTAGTGAGTGAAGTCTTGTGAGGGCACGCTATGACCTACGACTTACAGACTACATATTTCTGTCATATGTGAAATAAAATGCGGTGACTGACTGAGTAGTTACAAGTTTCCTGTTGCACACATTTCAGTGAAGGCAAACACACTTCTCATCTTCTGTTGAAATTTGCTATTGTTAGACAATTGCAGCTAAATAGTGATGTTCACTGTCATGGGAAATAAGTCATGTGATGTAACTTTTATGGATTGTTTTGACTCATTTGAGGAACATCTGCAATTATAGACATTGTACATTTTTCTGGCCCAGTATATTGTACAACTAACACTCAGTATATTATGCACTCTTATAATTCACCACTTCAACACTTGGATAAACAAAAAAAAAAAAAGAAAAAAGAAAAAAAGAAACATCCCTTTTATCTCCATCTCCTCATTGTGTGTATTTATGTGTGGGTGTGAATAGTTGCTAACGCTCGGAGGCATATGTTTTTGTCTTCTTTGTGCGTGTGTAACTGTGTGTATTCACTACAGTATATACAGTATGTGTCTGTGGGCTTTCATGTGTGTGTCTTGACCCCTATGGTAAGAGAGGAGAGGAAACGGCAGAAAGAAAACCGCACTCAGCGAAGCGTGGAATGTGCTTGGTTTGGGGATTACATTGGCCCATGTGCATGGGAAAATACAAAGGGGAGCGTCTGCAGCCAGACAGATGAGAGGTTGGGAAAGTGCTTGGCTTCGGCTCCTAGTGACTTCAATTCAAGCTTTCACTCGCATTTAAAGCACCGTTAAAGGCTGTGGTTCGCTCTTTAATTCCGTCTTTTATTCAGTCTAAGTGAAGAACAACCCCCCCCCCCCACCCCCTCACCCCCTCACCCCTTCAGTTTTCTGCGGCTATGAAAAGACTTGTGGCTGCCGTCTGAGATGAAATCATATGTTCCAGGGGTGTCCTAAGTTTGACAGAAACAGTCAGCTCAGCTTTTCTTGCTAGACATTTACTAGATAAACTGAATACAGACCCCCCAGAAATAAGGTACCACATTAAATTAGATTGGCATTATAAAAGTTTTTAAAACCCACTTAGAGCACTTTATTTTCATATCTAGAAACACCACATGGGAATGCAGGCTGAGAAAGCACCAGTGTGTTTTTGTAAAGAGGAAAAAGGTCTACTTTTTCTGTGTTATGAATGGAAATGAGATGTGATTCATTTCTTAATATTGGTTTGGATGCATTTACAGCTGCATGAAATGCCGGCATCCATAACTGTCTCTCTGTCTGCCTCATGATCTATGTGGCCTTAACCCTCTCCATATGTTAATAACTCATTAGAATTCAGCACTGTGGATGAAAACATGGACATGGCATTGAATCATACTTTAATTAAGCTAGCGTACTCATTGGTAGGCAGCATCATTAGCTATTGAGAAATAAAAGACATGCATATTTAATCTGGTCTTTAGAGCACCATATCTGTGTATATCAAAGCCTTGTTTGCCCATCTATCCATCCATCCATCAAGCAATGCATACATACACACACACAGGGCTTCACTGATATTACACTGGGATTATTTATTTAGATTTTTTAGAGTTTATGAGGAAATTTGTTCATCCAGTAACACCCCCACAACAGTAATGGCAGTCTAATTTGTCATCTCATGCATCTGATGCCCTTGGTCTTTTGCCACTGCAACCGTGTCCAGATTTCTGGCTCATTTTTTGGAGCAATTTTACATGTGATGATGGAGACAGAGGGTTGTGGTAATGACAGTAGACAGGCCAAATCTCAGCCACAGAGCTGAACTGGAGCTTAGGAGCCAGGGATGCAGCAAGGAAGTATGTATGCCACGGGGGCTAATCCTACACTGGTCCAGAATGATGAACACGTATTAGTCAGAGGCCACCGACCAGGACGTGGCATAGTTTCCTATGTATGAATGGGGGATGGGCTCTGACACAGTGCCAGGTTACGTTTCACAGCATCAGTGTGTGGTAGAGTCTTGCACCCTACAGGTAGCAGGTGGGTCTACGTTTATGCTCCCTTGAATTTTAATGGGAAATGTTACTACCCATATGGTAGTTCGTAGCGCGATTAATAATATTGTTGAATCAGGTGTGTTACATGCAGCTGCAGCATTGAATCCTGTGCCATAGTTGTGATAAAGCTAATCTGAATTTCCTTTTCTTCCCCTCCTCCCTCTTTTTCTCTTCTATGTCTCCACAGCGGCAGATGGCGAGGAACCGACTTCAGCAGGTGGGAAATTTTTATGCTTGGTAACATGATTTCCTTTCATTTGTGCGAATGTATGCATGATTGTGTGCGTATGTGTGATAGAGAGAGAGAGAGAGAGAGAGAAAATCTTGGCCAAGCCCTTTCCTTCCTTCATTATCAATGACTCTAATATCTGTATCGACTCACTGATCATGCCTGGTCATCAGCATGATTATATCATTTTATAGTATCGTGTTCATAAGAAAGTCCTGTTGAAACCTTTTCTAATAGTGTGACTCATGAGAAATGTCCCCTTTCTTTCTGGCACAGAGTTTTAAGTCCAGTTCAGTCCAGTGATTGCTTTGCTTCATTACTTTTCACTGTGAGTGAAATGTTCTGAACATCTGAGGATTTAGCTTCATTTTCAGGGATGTGTGTGGAATTTTTTCTTGGTGTGCTTTAATGTTAACTTTATAATCCATTAACTTGAGTGTACAGCTATCTCAGATGCTTTCTGTCATTTATCAAGAGCACAATGCCTCACAGCATTAAATGCAACCCATTACCATCAATTTGAATTTACAGTGTATCCACTCTCTAAGAAGTGTATGATGCGTTTTATGTCAACCACGAAAGATTGGTTTCCCCTCAGATTTGCTAGCGAAATGACGTCATGTTTAGCATCCCGACCCATCTCAACATATCATGTCGGGTGCTCGGCTCTTGGCGAGACATAGTGGCATACTGGATGTAAATGGCTTAAAATTGTTGTAATTTTCGCTGTAGGACTATTGATAGTTTTAAACAAATATTCGGAACGCCTATTTGGAAATGCTTTGAAGTTTTCGGAAGTACGAGGGGCCACCGGCTGGGTAAAACCAGCTGGTGGGGATACATTATAAAACACACATCAACAGTGTTTATGTAATTACTCTCAAAGCCAGAAGGGGAAGTCAAAAGTTCCGCACTGCAGGTTTAAGTGAAGATGTGTGAATTATTATACAGTAATGTTCTTGTTCCTTGGAGACCATATTTGGCATTCAGAAGTACTGCTTCTCATTATTAAAAGAACTCATGTAACAGGAGTTTTATTACAAAAGCAAGACCACAGAGGACAACAGTAAACAAGAACCTGCTTTATCTTCATCAGTGATGCAATTAAAATGTCACTTCACATCCTGGAGAAGTACCGTAACTGACTTTCTAGTGCATCCTCAGCATCTAATTGTCTTTGTCCGTGCCTCTGTCATTAATATTCATCTCTGCAGGTCTGTTTGAGATCAAATGGATTAAAACAACAATGATTTATTTAGATAACACGTAATAACCAAGAAATCAAAGTTCGTTATTGCAGTGCTGTCATGTTATCTCAAAGTCATATGAAAAAATAGAAAGGCACGTATGCACCGGCATGCGCACATAAACACACAATAAATAGAACACCAATGCTAACTTTTTCAATTAAAGTTTAATTTCACACAATAAGTTACAATTGAACATTTTAATGTAAATGTCAGCATTAAAATGTCAACTTTTTCTCTAGAATACACATTAGAGTTTGATTATCTGGTGGCATAAATGTCACAAAATAGACTGAAATTCACACGACAATGTGGATGTGGAGATCAGTCACAATTGGAAAGTATGTAATCTTTGCAGCATAAGAAATATATGACATAATAACAACTGTTATTTATAATGTTTATACTGTATTAACCCAGCATGAATATAAATAGCATAAAGATGTTTGCAAGAATAACAGCAATAAATCCCTTGTTCTGAAGCTTTACACATTTCAGATAACAGGGAGAATGAGAGAAAATGGCACAAGAAATAATTATCGGATAACGACCCGAATTAGGTGTGACTTGCGACCACTGACCTGGAACTGGACTCAGAAAGAAAATAGGACAGGCTGATGTGGAAAGCCAAATTACTCATGACAGCTTTGAAGAATTTAGCATATCAGCTGTCTTTTTCACAGTCTTCACATCTTCAATCTACATATTCACACCCTTTGTCTTGGCTCATATACTGTAAAATGGGCTATTCTTAAACACATTTGCCACATATTTATTTTTAGTTCCTGTGTGCATTATACTCTGTCTATGATTGTATATTCTTGCATAGTCTATGAGCATTAACCCACCATCTAAACTGCAGGCGGTCTATACCATTTAAAATGAAAGTCTGAGGTTGAGGGAGGAAAATCTGCTTAGTGTGCTAAACATGACAGACTATTGGATTTCATTGTGTCGTCTGTCACAATCCAATAATAAAATGAAAAAGAACTGGCTACATTTTATCTGCTTGAGCTAAGGTGGGATCCTTTCTTTACCTCTAGGAAAATATATTCACATTGTGCGATATGGAAAATTCCTGATTACAATAAAACACAAATGACATGAGGATCTTACTGTAACTTTACATTTTTGCTCCCATAAAAATAGTTCAATAATAGTTCAGCTGAGAGTAACACTGACAAACATTAATTGGTTTAACTGTCTTTTATATTGTTTAATGACATAGTGTGAGGCTTTAATGTCACATAATTATATTACCACCACTGTAATTATTTTAATTTTCAGCTTCTTATATAGTAAATAGGAAGTGATTTTAATGGGCACTAGTCTTTCATTATGCATTAAGATCCTTTAATGCTTAAAAAGCCACATTGAGAAGAAAATGTTCCCCTTCAAAATCAACTCTGAGAAATTTGTCCTCTCAGACTGTCACATGCTCAAAGCTCTACAGGGGCTTTCAGCTGCAGTGGATGTGCTCATCATATGCATAAGAGTGTCTTATTTTATGCTAAGCTGGAAGAGGCTTATTTTACTTAATCAAGACTGGGGGTGAGTCTGTGTCCATTGGGAAAAGCCAGGTTTTGTTTGCTTATGGCTTCAGATACTTTGGTGCCGCTTTACAGATTGTGTACACATGGCGAAACACCTTCTGAGTTTTCACCTATTTATTCTCAAATTACCACCACTCAAGTATGCATTCAGCATATTTTCACATGAATTAATCTTGTGATTAGTACGATTATCAAGTGGGGTTTTTTCCATCTTATGTACATTTACATGTTTTTATGTTCATTTTATGTCTTTTTTATGTGAAGCACTTGGTACACATAATATCTTTTGTTGTAAAAAAAAACAACAACTTGTAAAACACAAATTAAGTTGTTATTATTATTACATGGAAAATAAAATAGTTGTGCTGTCATCTACTTGCCATTGTTCATTTAAATAGATATGTGTTAGTTTGATGTGTTCTTATGGTGGTTGTACTGTATATCCCAGTACACTAAATGTTTTGCTTCACGCACATATCACACATGCTAACTTGCATTTAGACTTAATGTCTTGTTTCTAGTAACGTTCTCAGTTTACACTGAATGAAAGGGAAAATCAACATCTTAACTGCGTAATTGTCTTCTTGAAGTAGCATAGAAGAAAGGGTTACTTTATTGTGGCATTTCTGTGTGAGTTAAATGTTTCATAGACTAAGACTCTTGAGTAAATGTCTACCTTAACAACAGCCATTCAGATCAACAGGGTGTCTACTATCGGTAAAGCAAACCTTACATTATGCTTCGAGTTGCCTCACAGGTATGTAATGTGCAGCTTGAAGAGGCTCTATGAAGGGCACATACCTGCTCACTAGTTTTATTGCAAAAGGTCGGGGATAGAGCAAGCTGGAGGAGTGGGGATGGGGGTGGGGGTGGGGTGAGGTCCCTCTCTGGGATGAACTTCACCGCAATGCTGCAGGTGCCCCAACAAATCCTATAAAAGCACAAGACCTGTGGTCTCAAAATACTAGCGGATGCCACTGAGACTGCAAGCAGCAGCATAATTGGGCCTTAAGGTTAAGTGGATAACTAAGATGTGGTCTCAAAGCAGAACACAGTATAACAATATAACTCCTTTGAACAGGTTGGAGCCAGTCTGTGTCTGATTGTTTGAAATCCTATTGCGTCTTCAAGTTAATTGCTTTTAGTATATACGATATGACATCTCTCACTAACATTACAATCAGGGAAATGCCTTCTTTATAGACCTCTGGGAGACAAGCACACCGCTCTGACATTTCCATGACATTTAGTCTCTGAGAAGACAACCTACCTGTCTCTGGATCCTTCAAAAATGATGCTGATTACCAGCGTGACCTCTCCATTTGGATATTTATTTGACATATTCCAAACCATTTTGTTTCTGCACGATTGTTACTGGTTTCAACTCTTAAGTGCATGTCTCTGACACTGTCAAATGCTGATAGATTGAAATGGCAGAATGGCAAGGGCACAGGAGAATAGGAGGCCATGGTCTTACTAAAAGCTTGAACCTACAGAGCTTCATGCTGAGAGCACTGATGTAATATCGGTGGTGAGGTGCCAACTTTCATCAGGCAAGGTGAAGGTTGGGTGCAGTGACCATGAGCATGTGAACCACTGAAGCCATCACATAAAACGGGGCTAGGTTAAAATAGATTTGACACAATTAGGCCATGTCAGATTTCTCTGTGATGTGCCTGGGTGCACATTCAGAGCTTGAGGAGCTTCAATGTAAATTTCACACTCTTGTGGCACGTGAAATATGTTCTTTTAAAATTTTATAAAAGTGTGACAAGGCTGGCTTGTCTTTGTTAACTCAGCACTATGTGCGAGGCAGAAATTGCAAGTGAAATTCAGCTAGGATAGTTCTTCCTGCAGGGGCAGGGACAGTGTTGTTCGGTGCAGCCGTCAAGGGAAGATCGAGTTGCGTGCAGATGCTTGTTTGTTGTTAGTAAAGAGTATTAAATTAAAGGCACTCTGTATTTGATCATCTGGCTTCATAAGCTGACCCACTTCACCGGGATAAGTAGAAATCTTTAGACAGACATCTAGTCAGTCAATAATGCTTTGTCTGACCTCTTCATGACCTCAATGATGTAAAGGATATTGAGAGCAAGTAAACACTGGGGATAGTAGTAGCAAGACTTAATTCTTTTTTTCCCCCTCCTTCTTTCAATTGTCATTGTCAGCTGTTATATATTGTTCCCATTGTTTTTACAGAGGAATGTTTTCTCTGAGACTCTCTAATAGAAAAACTGAGTGAACAAGAGGCTTGGTACTTAATTATATTCCTCTTATGAAGTCAAGTGAGTATTAATACCTCAAGCTTTCCAGCTTCAGTGGTGCATTGTATTTTGTTTTGTAAACTGTATCATTCATAAGGGGCTAAGTTATAAAGTGCAGTATAATGAAATTAATATTGCTCATAGAACAAGTTTGAACAGGTTAACGTTTGCGACAGCTGTCGGCTCAGATATAGGAGCACATGTGTAGCTTTAACCCTGAAAATGTCATGCCTTTTGTGATTGATCCGCGAGGAAACAAAGGATGCATACTGTGTTTAACCATTGGTCAGGTTTTCACAGCTGATTGATTGGACTCTCTTTGCAGCCAGAAAAGAAATCACAGTGCCCATGCCGGGCACAACATGGCCTCACATCAATCACAGAGTGAGCGTTGGCTTCTACGGAGAAGCAGCTGACATTCACGCAAGAAAGCTGCCAATGTTTCCTTCAGATCATGCATCTCCCCGACACGTCTTACACAACTTACAAGCAGAGTGAAGAGGCATCGACCGAGACACCAATGAGGTCTTCTCAGATGACGCACAATATCCACTTCCTTTGCTCTTCTTGGAAAAAGCAGCTTGTTTTCTTTTTAAAGTGTTGTGATGTGCAGCTCTGAATCCATAAATACCTGCTGGTTCCATCATGCATGTCATTTGTTTGTGCATTCATACTTTACTAAAAATGGTCTGTTGGTGAATTAATCAGAGCATAATAGAGCTCTTTATTTCCCAAAATGGCGTTACATGAATGGGAAATACAGCACTGCTAATATTTGCAAGCCTTGTATCTATGAATATATGTATTTTCAGTCCAGCAACCACAGATTTATTTTGTTTGTTTGTTTACTTGTTTTTTTAGGCACTAAACAGTCAAAATTGCATCCAGACTTTTGCGTTGGACAAAGGGATGAAAATCACGTTTGATCTCATGCAATTTACATTTAAAGGCTTGTGGTCAGAGATTCAAAATATGGGAGGAGTGACAGGAAATGTATACGAATATCCTCAGCACCTGATTCGTCATTATTGATTGGCTGCTGTGTCTGAAATGTTGCCTCTGGGAAAAGCAGGTGTAAATTTGGACAAAGAGGGAAAAAAGAAACGTAAATAAAGAAAATAAAGAGCAGCAATGCAACAACTTGCTGTGTCTCTCATAATTGTACCTTTCAGAAACAGCTTATGTTTGACAGCAGGTCCAGTCTAGACTGGCAAGTAAATATCCCCCATGGTGTTTTCCTATTGGCAAATTGGCATCCTCAGGCTGTGGATTAATTTCTATGAATGCCACATGTCCTAGTGGGATCCAATCATGTGGCACATGATCATTCGCAATATTGTTACAGCCAATCAGGGTTTTTTGTTGCTTTTTTCCCCTTTTTCAACAAACTGGATGTAAAAATATGCAGCCTTTCCCTCATTCTCAGTTTTGAATTGTCACCCAATTCTAATCAAATCGCTGTATCAGCAAATCACACTGTTTAAAATATTGCACTGTAGCATTTTTTCTTTAATATCTAAAAAAATAACAAATTCCTGACTAAAATGTAGCTGTCTCACAGAGCACACTCTTTCAGTATCTCTCTCACACATTCATTTTGACTCTCTCTCCTCCTTCCTCCCTTTGCCTACTTTCTTGGTTTTTTGCTCCTTTATCCACTCTCCATTAGGGAGGCTGTCAGTACGCCTAGGTTCGACTATAGATCGTCACGTCAAAACAGCCCTGAAACCTGTCACCCCCACTCCCTCAGAGAGCAAGGTCTCTGTGAAGCTATTATACGTTCCTCTGTTCAACTGATTAGCCACCGCTCTCATTATTACTGATACAGGCCCTGCCTTTGAAATGGTATGACTTCGATAGGATTACCTTGTTTGTAATTCATGTCCAGAGGCCTACTAATTCCAATGAGAGAACAATAATAAGCTTGCTTGTGGTATTTGTTTATTTATTTTCTTCGCTGACTTTATTTTAAGCCTATATATTTTCTGGGTTTAGCTAGTCTTAAATGGTCGAACGGATGATATAGCATACAAGTCAAGGCCACACCCGTTTATTTGACATTGTCAAGTTTTTTGCTCATGGCTGTTCATTTGTCAGATTGACTTAAGAGGGCATGATAGTCTCACCCTTGAGACTCATCACTTAAAATGAAATAAGAGCTTTCAAAGCACAGTTTACCTGTCAACAGTAAGATATTACAACCCAGTCTCACAGCAACATGTATCACAGCTACGTTGGTCCACAGTACAATTTTTCTGCCCTATTCTTTTCTATAGGACTGCGTTCAAATCACGTGACATTCAAGTTTTTGTCTGCGAAAACAAAATTGTAGGAATACAACGTTTTGCTCGGCCACATGCTGTAATATTAAATCAACAACCTTCTTGCCTTTATTATTTTTCTGTGAATATTCTGAGATGAGAAGAGATTTAGAAGTTTCAAACATTCACAGAAAAGCAAATTATTTTCACCTCCTCTGGTTCTTCTGTCAACCGACTTTTAAAACCTTTGGACTGACTGTACGTTATCATATAAACCACTAGACTTTCTTTTGTTAGTTCAACGTGCCCTTAGCTTTACCCATGCTTACATTACTATCCAATGGGGAAGCCTTCCAAACTTTTTCCATCCAATATCATTCCACAAAGTTTTGACAGCCTCTGCACAGTTGTACAACCTGATGTATAAAAGATGAGACAGCTAGGCAGGTCCTTGAGTTATGAAACCAATAACCCTGCGTCAAGGCCTCATCATTTACATTTGGCCCCACGCTGCAGGTTAGCCCTAGAGGGAGGTTTTAGATGGCACTAATATGGCACCAAGCTGTGGGCACTGCCAGCTAAGTAATGTATTGCTATGAGACCAAAAAAAAAAGAGAGAGTGGTTAGACTCCTACTTTACTTTGTGATCAATAAATCATAAACAAAAAAATACCAAGCCACACTGCTTTGCAAAAATTAAAAAAGCCTTTAATAAATGAGCTCAGTGCCTACATGTTTCAACCATGGATGTATAATGAGATACAGTGTTGGGGGTAAGACACCATTCATTCATATGAAAGTTGCTCAGTAGTGCATTGAGCCAAAAAATCCACTTCCTGCTGTAAAGACAAATTACCTAGATGAAAATACACTGTGTAAGCTTTATGGGCCCAATGCACCTATAGAGCATGCTCACTAGGGACTTCTGCTGGGTGAGACAGCTAACCTCTTACTAGTCCTCCGGCTAATTTGAATGGGGATAAAATTACTAAATCTTGCAGCTTTTCTAGACTTAATAAATGTGATCCAATTCTGATATTGAAACTAATCATTTTGGCGAGGTAGAGACAAAGCTGATTTTCAGACATCTCTTTGAAAATGTAAGACTATGAAAAAAAGTATTTTTGGTCCCAATACGTTGAAATTACAGGGTTTGGTCATCTTCAGTGTCCTGTATCCTTGGCTGAACCGGCCACAGACCAGCCTAATAACCCCGAATGTCCGCCACTGGGTCACTGATTGAGTGATGAAGTTACACCATTGGTTGAACAGCCCAGTGTTAGAGTTTCTCTGTTGGCCTTTAATTGGTGCAAACAGTTTTTATTAAGTCCTCAGGACGCTTTTACTGTGGCTCCCCAAGCGCAGCTCACTCTGAGTGGGACTGAAAGTCTCAAAAATAAGTTATAAGAAAACACATTTACCTACTTAAGCATCTCACATGGAAGATAGATACAAAGACACAAAATATCAATTTTACCAGCATACATGGCAGTTAGCAGCTGGTTAGCATGGCCAACATTATTAACATGTCATGTGATATGCTACTTCAGTATATATAATTTAACAAAACATATTAGAGCAGAAAATTGTAGATCAACATTTGATATTCAGGAACATTTTTGACATTACCACAGACTATCCCTGTCACAAATTGTCACTGGTCCAGCCACACGCTAAGTTTTGACCAGGTCTTGTTTGGTTATGACTTATTGATAAACTTAATTCAATTTTGTTTTATTCATATACTACTAAATCCCAACAAAAGTTATCTCAAGCCATTTTTCACAAAGAGCAGGTCTACACAGTACTCTTTAGTCACGAAGCAAAGTAAGTAAGCAAGTCTAACCTCTCTTTTTGTTTCATATGTCCTTGGATCCAAAGAGCACCTGTTTTTAGATACCTGCATTGTGAAGTAGCACTCCTCAGCCAATCTACTGGCTTTTACTCTTTGTATAACATATTGCTGTGTCATATGCATTTGGCCATTATAAGTTTGAAAGCAATGGTTATCATCATTGGCCCCAAAGAGATAACATTAAGAAGGGAATGTATTAAACACACACACACATACAGTACATACATACACATACAGAACACACTCCAACTGAGTTATTAATCATTACCAGCATTACTTTTTCTTTCTTTGTTTGTTTTTCTTTTATTGATTAAATTATTTTCTTTTGTTTTTTAAATCCCCAAAGCATGAATTCACTAGCGGCTACAAGGCTTCCCAGTGTGCTCTACACCCAAACACTGAAGAGAAAACAATGGTGATGATGAATGGGCTGCTGCATACAAAGCAAGATTGCATATGCATAGTGTATATGAATATGAATCTCCATGCAAATTAGTTTTTGGCACATTGGGGCCATTTCTGTACCGAACTGCACTGACCCCTGGACAGTGCACAGCATACATTGAGAACCCATTGATTTTAGGTAGGAATGATTAACTCTTGTAGTCTATGTTGTGTGGAAGAACAACATGTGGAAACTTTTACAAAGTGGGCCAGCAATCAAAATGACTGGAAGCTCTGAATACAAATAAAAGCAAAAAGGTTTTTTAAAAAAAAGCAAGAAAAAAGAAAAATCAGTCAATATTATTTGAAGGTAAGTTCTGTTAGCAAAGGAAGCCTGGGTGCAATAATTATACTTTCCATACTAAGTTTTCTAATTAAATGTAAAGTAACTAAATTCAATGTATTTCTTAAACTTCTCTGCTTGCTATGGTTTAATTTCCATTCCACACTAGCTACTGATAATAATCTTCTCTAAATGTGTTTTATATCCTACACACAAGAATACACTCGTTGTAACCAAGCTTAGATACATTTTTAAAAGTAGAAACAAACATTATTTTTGAATGTTTAAAGTTATCAAGCAAAAACGGTCAAACATTGATGTGAGGGCTCTCAGTAGCATCCAGGGCTTTTTGTAAAACTGTCTTGCACTGTCCTGTTACTGTATATTAAACCTTATGTTATTCAAAGAAGAAGTAGCAGCATCAATGGCAGAAGGTCAGTTATTAATTATCCAGTGAGCCTGTGCCTCATACCCAGTGGAGCAGGAGTCTATGCAATCACTCAAGCAAAAGCTCTTTTAGAGAAAATCATGTTTTTCACTGTAGAAAATAAATACAGTGAACTACTATAATTGGCCTTCTCGGGAGATGCTAAGACCAAAAAAAAGGTAGATTATGGTGTCTAATTCTCTAATTATTTAAACATAAACACTTGTTTCTATTGTCACAAATGACCTACTTAATTGCCTACTGTGTTTTGGATTCATTGATATCATCTTACTCAGGGTATTCCACTTAGTATTCTGCCGACAAAATGTGGTTGAGCAATTCTCCTCTGCAATCTCTGTTCTCGTATGCATGTGTTGGCGTGCATACTTTTCTGCATATATAGCTGATACAGCTGATACTAGCTTGCAGCTAGTCCTTGCTCTCCATTTAGCACCGCGAGAATGAAGTCTTGCCTTCCTGTAGGGGACATATTCAATGATCTTTAGATGGTGCCTTGGGCTGCCGTACTACGGTGGCTGACAAGGGCAAATGAACAGCAACGGCCAAACGCTGCAAATACATAAACGATGCAGAACCAAAGACATACTAACACACAAAACTACGGTGGCTGACTGGGGCCAACCGCTTCATTTGGGGGAAAACAGCTGCAAGTACAGAAACAATGCAAACTCCAAAACACAAACCTACAGGGGGCGCTCAAGGTTGTCTTGACTCAACGGGAGGCGCTTTCATTCACAGCAGCATGGGCATGGCACTGACCCGCAGTCATCTCACTCTTTCCCTTATACCTGCCTCCCGTTTAGTTGAGACAACCTGGAGCGCCCCCTGTAGGTTTGGGGCGCGTTTGACATTTATGCATTTGTTTTTGTTCCTTACAGCGTGTTTTTTATTTGCAGCGTGATTTTGTAGTTGCATTTGTTTTGACTTTTGTTTGTGTTTTGGAGTTTGTATCGTTTCTGTACTTTCAGCTGTTCTTCCCCAAATGAAGCGGTTGGCCGTACCCTCCGGACCAAAGAGACCAGCAGCAGACACTGAAAGCCGGCCACCCCTCGCTCTCCTGACATCCTCAGTTTTCTGCCTGTCGAACACTTTTACTTACACTCTGTCTCACAAGATCTAACTCAGTATAATTTGCATTAAATTTTTTTTTTTTCAAGTAGTCCAATATACACATTTGTTTTTTGTTTAGTTGGGTTTTTTTTTTTTTTTGGCGTGCTACATCTGAGTGAATTTATTACCTTGAACATTGTGTGCTTTAATGCAAAGTAAATGAGAAAGTAAAAGTTGTTGGCCAGTTTTAAAAAGTGACATGAAACCTTTTCCATGCAGGGCCATGCCATCCAAACCCTTGCCACAACAGAGGGACATGTGAGATCAGTGAGACCTACAGGGGCGACACCTTCATTGGCTACGTCTGCAAGTGTCCACCAGGCTTCAGTGGAGTTCACTGCCAACACAGTAAGTTAGACCACTTTTGTTGTTTTCTAAAACCTTGAAAGAGTGAAATAAAACTCTCTCAACAGTGAATATTGAATAAAAGAGATCATAATATTTATCCTTCTACACATTCCTATGATGAATGATTTGTCTGTTTGATATGGAAGCTTTTCCAACACAAAAAAAAAGACCTTGAGCGGTGAATAAATGTTGAACAGCTGACAGGAAGTAAATCATTTTTGAAAGGATGAGCTCAGCAAAATGGTCAAGGGTTTGGTACTGAAAAGAACTGCTGAACTTGCTTCCTTTTGTTGAGCATGCTCTTAATAAAGGTTAGTGTCAGAAGGTTTTTGCTGCCTATGAGATAATACTTGAGGTTAGGCCAGGAGCATTGTTCTCAGCCGCACCACAATTTATGCTCCATCTTTAAACTGACTTTCTGATCTCTGAAGTGTCTAATGTCCTGAAAGTCTAATGTCCTGAAAGTTGGCACAAGGGTAATCACTAGCATAGATGTAGGGTAAAATGATGGGGATTCTTGCAAGTTTGGTAATCAGAGGATGATCATTGGAAATCATCCATTATTCCATTGCATTTTGCTAAAACTTGCATTTTAAATTTAAATGGGATGAAAGTAACTGGCAGCAGGTGTATCAAAATGAAAGGGTTTTTATTAATGATCTCAAAGAGGGTATGGTATCTACAGTATGTACTTCCATCTAATACTAATGTTGCTATTTCTGCTAGTGTTTGCATTATACCACAATCAGACTACACAAATTCAGCCCGATTTTGTCATTACAGACAATTTTCCAACATCAAGCCCAATTGTTAGTTGTTGTTGTCTAGCATGTCAGAACTTTCTGTAATTTCCTGCCTAGTTTGACATCTCCTATGATGTGTTCCTTGATGTTGACCAACAGGATGACAGAGTGCACATAAGTAATCAAAGACGCAGGAAGCCAAAGCTGTCTATCGGCTGTCCAGTATTATTGTCTCAGACATGTCAGATGATTTCAGTTACTTAAGTCACTATATAGTTTTTCAGTTATAACCGAAGTCAAGAAAATGACCACTGATGACTGACAGCAGGTTTTCCTGCCTGATACCGTCTGTAGAGGAGGTATACTTGGAGCTAGGAGCAATTGTAAAAAAAAAAAAAAAAACACAAATCACATAAAAGTGGCAATTGCTTGCTAAAAATTACAAAATAAGAGGCCCTAGAGCAACTGGAGTGAGGTTTTTTGTGTTTGGTTTTTTGTGGTTTTTTTTTTGTTGTTTTCTTTTCAAAAAATCCAAGTAATTTTTTTCTAAAGCAGTCTGTTTCACTTTCAAGTATTTTCAGCAGTATTTACTGTCTCAGCAGTTTTGAAATCAATTTCACAGCAAATATTAGAGTGTGTCAAGTCTTGCTTGTGTCAATAGAACTTGCAGCGTCTCTTACTAAACAGTCTGTTATTTACTGTCAGGAAGAGAAACTTAGATAATGTCTCAATTTATATGAAATAGAATGACTGTAATATAACAGACATAATCATCAACAGCAAGCGAGAAGGAGTACAAATACACTAGTAAAGCATAGAATTTATACATTCATATCTTGCCTTGTGCATTTGTAAAAGATCCCAGGATTTGGAAATAGCTTGTAGCTTTGTCTGTAAGTGCTAAATCTTTCTAAATCCTGCAGTGTGATATATAGGCCAAGTCCTGTGGCTGCCCTGCCTGTGTGTGCTTGGCTGAGCATTGCATTAGCCTGCACAACACAGTTGTCCTTCATCCCAGGTGTGCTTGTCAGTAATGGAAAATGATATTAATATTATGGTGCAAACTGTGTCATGAAATTGATCCTTATTGGTTTGAAAAAGACAGATTGATATATATGCACATACATACATGAGAGAGAGAGAGAGAGAGAGAGAGAGAGAGAGAGAGAGAGAGAGAGAGAGAGAGAGAGAGAGAGAGAGAGAGAGAGAGAGAGAGAGAGAGAGAGGGAGAGGGAGAGGGGGAGAGAGGGAGAGGGAGAAATAGATGTGTTAAACAGTACTTACAGAAACCTTTTTCTACCTTAGTTCTGCCACACCTACAGTTCACCAAGGTTAAATAAGACAATAGTTTAGGAGTAATATGTGCTATTATTTTGAGACATTACTGCCATTGTTTGTTTTTTTTTGTATTTGTCTCAGGCCAGAATTGTGAGCAATTGGCTAGCATCCATGTCATAATTCAGTTATTGTTTCCTATTAAGCCCTTAGGGTGTTGGAGAAACTGATTTGATATGGGCTGAATGCACTAATGTCTGCCAATTTTCCTCACGGCCATTACAGTTGAAAGCAAGCAAGTGGATGAGAGAGAGAAAAAAAAAGAGAGGGAGAATTCTGTATCTAAAGGCATTAATAGTCAAATCTAGTGCCTGGATAATTACTGCAATTAAATGATAAAGGCACATAAATAATTGTTCCTTTTTAGAATGACAGCTGAACTGACTTTGTTATGGTATGGTGTTGGCTTTTAATTGATGACATGCTTAATAGAAAGCATAAAAGTGGGGAAAAAATATTGGTTAGATACAAGGTGACAAGACACAAAACAAAAACAAAAACAATAGCTTTCAGTCATGGATAATAGGTGTTGAATGAATAGCTCCCATTATAATGATTAGATTATGATTTGCTAATTTTCATTGCTAATGACAATTCTGAATCAACTTCAGATTTCAGGCGCTGGACTTTTTAAGATTACTGGAAAATACAGACACATTGGATAAGAATACTTGGCAGGGCCCCATATGTATAGATCATGTTATGTTTAGGTTACTTCTTGGGAAATACCTGACATGCCAGAAAGACTAGATATGCTATGCTGTTCACTCTCGGTCGCCGAGTATCATTACAATTGTATCTATTCTACATGCATGTCTGATGATCCGGGCTTGTATTAAACATGCATTAAAAAAGCCGACCCGCACTTTAATGTATAGAGTTGTCTTTTTAAGATTGTTACTATGTTGATGCAGAAACTGCAACTATGCAGGTTGTAAGCATGTGGGTTGAAGAGAGAGGTTAATGCGGGTAAATGAGCTTTCTAATTTAGTGGAATGTATAAGGACATGTTCTCAGGAAAGTGACAATGGATGCTCATGAAGGACCAGGAGGACTGTCCTTCACCGCACGAACTGTGTCCTTCGTTGACTCTTGTTGCTCACCCGTATGCATAAAGGGTTGCATAAACAGGAAAAGGACTATGGAAATACAAATTTGGTATTTTTGTGCTGTTGATTCTGATGGAAATTGCCTTTCCCAAACAAAATTAAAAATTAAAACAAAAAAAGACGACCTGATTCAACTCATCTTTGTATCTAAAAATCATCTCAGAAACATCTACTCTCAATTACCTTCCGACAATGTTCCAATTTTACTTAATTTCAGGAGAGAAAAATGCCATAAAGCGAAGTTCAAGTTCAATGGGACATAGGTGCCAACAGGCAATGCATAAAGTACATGGAAGTTGATTTTTTTTCCCCCAGTCTTACCAGGTGCACAGGTGTTCATAAAAGCTCCTTTGTAAGCATACTAGTGCAATACCTGTGCAAAATCTGTTTTTGCATGTGTTTTTACTATATTGTTGGTTTGATGTGTTTGAATGCTCATTGTTACAATTACACAACAAAAGTTCACATTCTGTCTGCCACTTGTTGTCTGTAGCTGGTTGTGCTTTGCATGTGTGGGATTCTGAAACGTCCTTAAATTGGGGACCATTAGGCCTATTACTCGTTTCAATTTGAAACCTTGCTATCGGAATTGTTGTTTGTTTATTCAAAGTCTAAAGAGCCTGGGCTATTTGAAGGGTTTTCAGTTTCATCCATGTTTTGAGGGTCTGAAGTGTATTTCACATTTTAGCTGCCAAAGCTCTGCTGCCTTATAGCCTCTCTAACTGTGGTCCTGCGCCGTGCTCAGTGTGCTGTGTGAGAGGGGGAGTGGCCAGGGGCTAGAGCAGCAACAGCAAATGTGTGCTTCTTTTACCGATATATTTATCTATATATTTTACATTTCTTATCCAAACAACATCAAACTTGGCACTGCACTTACTCGTGCCTGTAGCAAGACACATGTCACGTTTGAAATCAATCAGATGAACGGTTTGAGAGATATGCAAATAACAGACAAACAAACAGACAGACAGACGTTCCTGTCATTTATAGATAGATGCTAGTCTACTGTTTAGCTGTAATCTGACAAGGTCTGTGATGTGGTCGCCATTCTGTAAACACTGAGGGACTTCTATGCACTAACCTGTATGTGCAACCTGACCAGCTAGCAAAACAAAGAGCTCAGATAACATGCACAGAGGGGGTATGACTCATTCTACGCTCAGGTCGCCATTACTGCACTATATCTTTACATAGCACATAACTGTTTACTGACATCTAGTGAGGCTTTAAAGATTGAGAGGGACTCTGGGGATGGATAGACGGAGTTCGGTAACTCATTCCAACACTACAGAAGAGAAGAGTCTGGCCAGCAATGTAAGGCCCTGTTGTAGTGGCTCTACCTTCATGTAACATCTAATCAAATGTTTTAACCTCAGTGTTTGATGTTTTGTGCACTCTGTACTATACAGACATATAACATACAGCATGTGTAGGCCAGCCCTGGCTTTTCTACTGTTGCTCTTACTGTCTCCTTGCTCTGTCAGAGCCAAATCCAATTTCACACCTTGTAACGTTATCCTAAATACACGCACTACATATCCTGCTTGTTAGAGCTGTTTTATGATGCTTTGCCAGGATTGGTGTTGCATATGGACAAGTAGGATAAGTACAAGCTATTTCAGACTTCTTTGATGAAGAGCTATTGTGTATTGTACACAGCCGCCGCCTGTACCTCACAAAAGATGTTGAGATTTCAGCATTGAAGAAATATGTCAGACAATCACAGCTGAAAGTGATGGCAGTGTGCAGTCACAGCAGGCCCACATTAAATCCAAAATGTTACATGTTTTAATTTCACTGAGGACTGTATTTGCAATTTTATATGCATACGTAACTTTATATGCAACTAAATCTCATAATATCTTGTTTCCAGTTTATAAAATCTCATGGATTAAATATTAAATTCTTGTCTTGTAGATTTGTGTTAGTAATATTCCTGTGCTTCACTAACTCTTTTACTCAGTTAGATACTGTTTTATACCTGTTTTAAATCAGTCCAATTCCCAACACCATCTGAGAAATCCAGGGTTAGCTTTGCTTTAATGTCATTACTTGTATTATTAGAGCCCTTATTGTTGCAAAGTCATTCATCTTTCAAATAGTGTAGTATCACTTCCCTGTGGTGAAAAACAGAACAAGTGCCACATTATTGGGAAAGGAGCCAAACACTGTAATGAACTATCACAGTGTGAAGATAGGGACTGATTGCCTCAGTCTCATCACAAGGTTCCAGAGCATCTTTAGGGTGCGTGTTCTCAGTTTATCAAGGGCAGAAGGAGTATAAACTATTTGTATATTTATTGGGGAAGTGTTTTATTTCTCTACACAGAAATTTGCAGTAATCTCTCATCACATACATATCTTGTGTAATCAGGTTGACACAAAGAGCTAAAATCCTATCTTGGAAAGTTGGCATATCAGATGAATATATAACCCTGTTCTCTCTTTGCGTATCGAAGCTTGATCACAAGTTTGTCTGGTTGCTTGTTTACACTTTTTCAAAGATGTTGGTTTTGTCTGGTTCGTTTTAGTTCTCACTTAGTAATGCTGAATGTGGAGTTCAGTGAAAATCACACTGAAATTTAAAGCTCACTGGGGAACTGTTTCCAGATAGTGTGAGCCAATGCGGTAAAGCTTGTAATTTATGCACATACACACACACTTAAAAAAGAATGAAAGAATGAACAAGTTAATTTGGTCAAATTGTCTCTTAGATGGTGCTAACTCTGTGACTCACTTTCTTTCCATCCGTGATGTGGAAGTTCTTTGAACAGATTCCATCTTGCTCTGTGATCAATACATGTCTTTGCCTTTCTGAAACACACCAGCAGGGCAGGATTGACTGAGGTTAAATGTAGGATGTATGAGGATTTTTTTTTTTCAGAGTGGCTGTTTATTTGATCATGTATCGACAGTTGCTATCATGCTGTATTAGCCCCGCTTCCTCCGCAGCCTCTTGCCACAGGATAATCAGCCAGTGTTTATGGCTTCGGCCAAATGTAAAGCCGCTAGGAGCCATTACTGTTAGTCAATTCACCTGGGGCAGATCACAGACTGCCTTTCATCAGCACAAGAGAGAGAAACTCCAGGATAGGAGAGACTCCATAATGGCTCACTTTGTGCTTACTCTTACTTTGGTACGACATTTAAGACTGCATTAGTGACCTATTCACTGTATTTTGTAGCTGCTAAGGAAGTGTCCAGTGGTGCCATTTTCTATTCCTGTTTATCCCCTCTGACCACTCACTTTTATAGAGAGTTTGACTTATTTTTTACCCTCATGTGTTTCTTCAGCTAACTTTACTGCTTTAGAGTAAGATAATAGCATAGCATAGCTCAAGGCAGCACGAATGTGTATCAAAAAGACAGTTATGTACATCTTAATCCTTAAACATTATACAACAATAGACTCTATTTGTCAGGCAGAAGGCAGTGGCAGACAGTCCTTACCCTCTTAAAACCCACCTCTTCACTTTACCAGCACTCCCTTAAGTGTTTACCTGCGCCTCTTCAAGCGAGAAATGACTTCCCCTTCTCAAACCTGCCACTGGAGGTGACTTTGTAGCAGCAAATCTACACTTGTGGCAAAGGGAGGGGGCTCTTGTTTGTCGGCTTATCTTCTGCTCCTCCCATGAAGGCCACTGATGGGGGGGCAGTGGTTGAGGCAGAGAAAGATTTGCGGGCTTGTGGTTTTCTGCTCCTTCTCACTCAGCGGCTGTTAATCTCTTTCTGACTGTGAGGCTCCACCGTGGAAGTCACTTACAGCAAAGATCACAGAGTAGAATGAAGATTTCCCTCTTAAAATGTTAATCGCATCTCACCTTTCCTTAAAATTGGAGAGGGTAGTTTTCTGGAAAAGTCAGGTTGTTGTTGGGGTGTAAGGAATCTTTTTAGAATCTAAAATAAATTGCCTGATCTAGCTTTAAATAAGTCTATATGCTTTAAACTGTGATACAGTATGTAGCAGTAAAGTTTTAATTAAGGTTGAAATGATTCATACTGTGACAAGATCAATTCTCACAGACCTATTAATATGTCTGGAATTGACACCGCATCAACAGTTTTAGCACCATCACTCGTGGAGGCAGCATACAGGAAGCCAAACATGTGAACTGAGTGTTTGTTTGCTCTTCTGTTCTTAGTGAATGTTGTTTTGCAGCAGAAAATAGGCCCATAATTTCAGCAAATGATTTTGCAAATTGCCACTGTGTCCACAAAATCAGCTTCCTGTTCATCTCAGAGGTGCACCTCCACAAAGTGCTTGTTGCTATTTTGTTTGTTGCTCCAGGGAAAAGTTGTTCATGTACAGAAATCTACTAACTGTCTTAGATCGTGTGAGCAGTATATAGCTGAATTTTGTTTTAGGGCAGATTTCCACTTTTGAGTTTCAAAAATGAAGTTCCGGGGGCAGGCTTAGCTAAATGGATTAAGATTGATTTAAGTACAAGTAAAAGTTAGTGGAAAAGTTTGTTAAAGAAAAACTTTTTTTTCCCCCCCATGGTAAACAGGCGGAAGGAGTACTTTGTTTGAAAGTTAACCAATTTTGAAAATAAACAGAGGCATAGGTTTAGTCATAGTGCCCGAGGTCTGTTCTTGTAGGTATAAATCTCTCTCTTCTTAAGAGCCTCTGGGTTACAAGAGTTGGGAAGTATTACTGAAATTATGCTAATCTTCACACCAGTTTTATTTTTATATGCATAAATTAGCATGGATAACTTTTTAGCACCAGTTAGTTTTTTTCAGAATAACTTATAACTTATACTTATTGCAAAACGATGGATTTTAAGCTCTTCTTTGTCAGTAAAAAAAACTTGCACACAACTGGCAAGTGTGTTTCTTTAATTTAAATGAACTGTCTTTAGCAGCAGCTTGCCAATACAGCAGTATTTCATAGTTTTTATTTAGGTCATTCACTCAAGACTCCCATATGTATTTACTTCAGTGTCCTATTTTGTAAAATTCATCAAAAAATGTTTATCTTACGAGTGCAGATTCGCTCTTGCTAGTTTCCCAAGGTCATCATTGTATCACAGAGCTAAAAATGTGCCTCACGACTTTAAGTACCCACAGAACTATTGTGAAAGCAGGCAGCCTGGAGACTGTCCCCACTGCTCCATTACTGTGATGTAGAGCTGTGTGGAGGACATGACCATTTCCTGACAACCTCTCAACATCTCATTCACAATCCCACAGCCCACCCATTGCTGCTCACTCTGTGGCTAGAGAGCTGTATTTAAATGAACAGATGAGTGTAGAGGATCCTGGGGGAGGGTCCGTAGTCCAAACATCCAAAGAAGCAACCACAATCACGCAGCCAAACCGACAGACGCCATTGATCAACAACTCATGGCTGCGTGTGTGTCTGCACCCTCTCTGTCTCACAGGAGGTTCTGCAGATCAAAATGGGAAGACGGATGTGCTTGTGGGCTAGCCGTCCTGTTGTTTTAGCTCACTGAACAGTTTGTCTTTCTTCCTTCAAAGCACCACACATTTCTGTCACTGTAAAGTACCTTTTTATGTGCCGGTTCAGTCATAATCTGGTCAGGCAATACAGCGTTTAGATGATTTGTGTGCAGAAATAGAGATTGGTGTCTAAAACAACTTTAATACTACTCGTGGGATCTTCAGAAACAAAGCATCGGCCTCCACTTTTCTTTTACATCACATGACTCTAGCAGTTCTTTCTTTTAGGTTTCATTTCAGGTTCTATCTCTTATTTGGGTGGGGAAAGACTAAATAATGGAAGGAAAACAAGAAAAAGAAAAAGTGAAAAAAAAAAATCAGTTGCATTTGTTATAATACTGTCAGTGAATAGTTTGACCTCTTACTACTTCATTATATTTTGCCTAAATATTTATTGTAGGCCGATAAAGATAAAATCAACAACAATATTGTAAGGGTGAGTATCGGTGCTTTCACAAAATATTTGCACAATGATATTTTTGATAAATAATCATCAGTAATTTGGATGTAATGACAAAGTAGGTAAAGGCAAGTAACAGAACAACTACATCAGTCTGGTAAGGTCAGCAAATGACATCATTTTATTGTAATGCAGCCTTTAAAACCAGGAAAAGACAACACTTCTGCCGTATCATGATATTACGATATCCAAATTCTAAGACGAAATGTAATCTCAATCACAATATTGATATAATATCGATATATTGCCGAGCCCTAATTTATTGATTATATTATTTTGTTAGTATGTGGTGGTGGGTAGTCTGTGATAACTGGAGCTAAGTTAAATAGATGTAAACGAAGGAAAGGAATCTATTAAAGTATATCCATCTATTGTATGTGTATGAATGCAGTACTCTTTTTTATTTTTTAGCACTGACTCTTTAGACACACAGTATAACGACCAAAACACCAGGCATGGACGCGGTATGGCACATCTGTCACAGCATAGCTAGCCACGGAAGCTGCACAGGTATCACACTGTTCATCTCTATTTTTAAAATGCCCACCTTTTTTTTCTCTCTATGCAGTGTTAAATGGCCCTTCAACATGGAAAAACTATATAGAACTAAGTAAAAAAAAACAACCCCAATTTGTAAAAAAAAAAAAAATGTAAAAATAAAAACCTCATTGTAGCATTTACAATGAGATACAGCAGTGCAACCATGTGAGGTTGATTTTTAACATTGCGTCTTAAATGATCAATAAAGTCAACGTGTATCCATGATTCTGTAGTTAAAACAATCTAGTTAACTAGGTCAGTACCAGTTAATATAGCCTGTGCTTCCAAACCCTGAGTATTCAACTGCATTGTCACTTGGCAAAAGACAGTGGAGTATGACTATTCATTAAAAAATGGTTAAAAAAACCCCAAAAAACCCAGCTTTATCCTGCTTGTGTGTTGCGTTGTATCCGTGCCTGGAGTTTTTTGGCCTTAAGAGAGAGACAGAGTTGTTTCTCGGGGTGGCAGACTACTACTGTCTACTGGTGAGTTGGCTACTGTTCAGACACCTGTGAAAATTGGCATATTGAAGGCAGATGTCTGCTGTTTTGCTGAATTCAGCCAGCACTGGGTTACTTGACATATGCTTAATTATTTCCATTGTTGGGCTAGTAAAGGTGTGCCTGGCATATACCTCTGACAAAGGGTTCACACTCCGCAGGTAAGGAGGCTTCACTCGAATCCAGAGTGGGGTTGAGCTCTCGCCCACACTGACTGCTGTGTGCTGTTGACAGTTTTCTGTTCCTTTCTAGCTAAGAAAAACTAGTAAAGGTGTGTCTAGCGTATTGCCCTGACTTGATGGTCAAAGGCCTTATTTCCAACTTTAATTGTGGATGTTAACAGTGTAGGTGTCTCTGTGTCGCTGTGAAGGTGTTAGGGCACCTCTTACTTGTGGCATCCATCCACCTTCATGTCACTGCAGGCACCTACGCCAAAGCTGTGCGCCAATGCTTTCCTACATTGATATATTTAATGGCATCCCAGATTGACCACAGTAAATCAGTAGTGACAGACGAACGATGACCATTACTTTCCGTTTGGTTGCTGGGAAGAACAGGCTGTTCAGTCTGAATCAGCCTTAGTGTCTTTCAAAGCAACACTGTGGTTTCTGGCACTGATTTATTGTCTGTAAATGTGTATGTAGTGTAAATATAGTTCATTTGCAACCAATGTCTGCTCTGCCAACCAGCAAGTTGGTATTTTCTTTTAAGTACAAATTGCTTTTAACCCTTTGTTGGAGCACTGGTGGTGGCCCCATCTTATTTGAAACTGTTACTTCTCTCATTGTAAATTGTTGAAGGGCAACACTGCTTCTGTCTCCTTGCAGTGTGTCTCAAAGGGCCGCTGTATATATGAAATATCAAGGTGGGAGGAAAGATTACCTCGATACAATAGAGAAGTGATTCTGAGGGACTGGGATGTGACTCTGAACCAGGTACACAGTGAAAGAGTTGGCCTTCAAGCATTTTTTTCCCTTTACATCTTTTACATTTTGTCTTAAAGGAAGCAGAGAAAGTGATACTCAAAGAAGTTCAACATTCATCATTATAACTCTAAATCTGCCATAAGAATGAGTCTTGTTTGAATCAGAATAAAGACAGCATACAGACAGTTACTCGACACTAGCTGTTAAAACAACACCCCTATTTAAAACAAAGTCTGAGTATAATAATATAGAGCGCAGCGTGATAGTAATATGTCTTTAAAGCTATGTTTTTGTTTGCTTTTGTAGGCTATCTGAGTGTATGTGTGCCTCTTTGTATGTGCAGCTGTGTGTGTATACATGTGTCCACAAAGTGGAGGAGACCTGGTCAGAGATCAATGTTGTACTTCAAATGTCTATTTTCTCAGGTATCCTGCTCCCTCTTTCCCCTTCCCAGGAGAAGCTGACCCTATCTCGTCTCTGTCAGAGGGCATTTTGGATAACAGGCTGAGGAAACAAGCTAGAATCAAAGTGTTTAGGGCCATTTCTTTATGTGCCACTGACATTGATATTTTACTTAGCCTTTTAGGCTGAACCTTTTCCTTTGTGGATGAAAACAGCAAACAGTCCTTTATGCTTTGGTTCAATGTGCATTTGACATAATTTTTCACACCACGGTCCATCTGTGCTTGGCCCTTATTTAATCACCGCCGGCCTCATGCAAGTTCTCACATCCTCTTCTGTCAGTACTCAAGCCTATCACTGATTATTTTAAGTGATCTGTCACCTTGTCCATATGCTTTCAGTAGCCACTCAGTGTTGAAAGTCCTGCAAAGTAAAAAATTGCTGTACAAAAATTACTTTGAGTAAGATGACCTTTCTTCTTTGGGAAGGTGATGATTTGCTAGCAAAATTACAGTTTTTTGTTGTTGCCCCCACCCCCCTCCCGGAAGCTGGAAGTGCAGTCTTGTCAGCAAAATATACTCTTCCAGAGAAAAGCTAGTGCTTTTGAGAGAACGTGGAATGTGTGGAACGGCTTCAAGAGGGTTTTGTTAAAGCCTTGATTTCTTCAATCATGTTTGTTGAGATTAAAAGAGAAGATGACAAGAAACAAGAGTTTTAGAAATGTGTACTTTGTGACCAAAAAAAAAAAACAGCAAGAAAATAATGAGATGAGAATAGGCAAGATGGAGCCTGGATGTATTTGTTTAACTTGTTTATTTCCCCCTCCCTTGTTCTTAGTCCCTGAGCACGCATTCACCTGCTTTATCCTTCTTGTGGAGAAGCTGTTAAAATACAAAAAAAAAGAGCCGTTACCAGGGCCTAATTGTGTAAAGCCCCTCAGTCACTTGAGCTGCGCTGTCACCTCCTAGTCTCTGCAGTATGGATGGACCTGTTGACAGCTGGCGAAAGCATAAACAGAGATGCATTTCCAAATCCCATGTGGTGGAAAAGAGTTACACTCAGTCCTGCCCAGGGCTTTTGGCTGGCACTGGCAGCCAAAACAGAACACTAATAAAAGTTCAGCTTGACTACACAGAGGTGCATTAATTTAGGATGGTCAGTGTGTGGCTAAATTAGTATCAGTGTCCTGTGCTGCAGACCGAGTTCATTTTGCGTGACTGAAAAAAGGGATCCAGGTTGACAGTGGTGAGAATGTTCAGTTTGCTTTAGCATGCTAGGGAGTATCTTATTGCCGCACCTCTGATTTAATGATAAATATGACTCAGTGTGGAGGAAATGATATAGATAATGTGAATGGGCGTTATGGGGATTATATTACTTTTTCACTAAAGCATTATGGAATCTCCTCTTGTGTTCATTAGACACATAAAAGGATAGTTCAGAAAGAGGGCCAGCAAGGAAATGAATTAATAAAATCAGTATTACATTTCTCGACTGAAACCACCGCAGCATCTTAATATGGCAGCACCATCGATATTAAACTCTGCCTAAGTCATTTAGAATCTGACCCTTATCAAAACAGTTTTCCTTCAGTGGATGTAAAATTTTTCTTAACATCTGTCTGAGAGTCTTCTCACCTTTAACGCAACTATATTTTCGCAGCCTTTTATTTGATTGTGAAAACAACAGGAGGATTGATAACTACTGATGTTTGATGAAACTGTTTGCGGGCCAGTGTTGTCACCTGCTTTCTCAAGAATTAGATTCAATACAAAACTAAGTATCAGTAGTTGGTTATCACTCTTAAATGTTTGTATAACCCTGTTGACATTTATCTGTAAATGCAACCAAAGTTATCTGTTATTGCATGTGTTAAATGCGATACCTCTATATTCAAATAATTAAGATCATATGTCTCTTATTATCCTTATCCCCACCCCAAATTAAGCCCTTACATGCTCTTCCCTCATCACCGCCCTCCACTTACTATCATCTTAATCTTATACCAGCTAATGAACAATCTAGAAAGTGTACCATGGTCATGTTAAAGAGCTTGTGGATCATACTCCGTTGTTCTGGGATAGATCAGTATTCCACTCACACACCTACTGTGGAGGCTCCATCTGTAAGCCTAAAATGACACTTAAGGCTTTCCTCCGTGAGTCATTCTGCCTCCGAGCCGAGGGCTCTTCACATTCCCCACATCCGACTTCGGCACAGCCCCCTGTTCTGCATGTCTTCGAAATGATGAGTGTTTTGCTTCTCAGATACTCAAACCTCTCTGCAATGCATCCTAAGATACCTTTTCAAGGGCTGCTGGAGTGCTGCTGTGAATAACTTCTCGGTGGGCTAATCCGACTTCAAAAAGTATGTCCTTGGAATACACTATTCTTAATCCTGCATTCACAGCTTCATGCATCATCATATCCCCAGAAACATACAGCAAGTACTGTGGAGAAACTAAACTGCATATGGAAGACGGTTTTAGGATTTCTGTACAGAGAGATCAATGAAATCAATACTCATGCTAAGCCTAGAAGCGTATGACATATATCACTGTGAAAACACATTTCAAGGATAAACCAGGTGATGTTAAATGCCTCGTCCTTTTGTGACTTCATCAGACCCTGGAAAGGACTCCTGTCTTATGTGGTGATTGTCTGTGTATGTGGTGACTTCAGTGGCATGGGTAAGGCGAGGATAGATTGACAGGATAGATTGACAGTGGAGACAGGCACTTCCTTGTTCCATCTTCTATCGCTGACTGAACTTGGGGAGACAGGGTTGTCTTGGCCTTGTGTAGCGCAGACTAGACACATTTCACTGCACCGGGACCTGTCAAACACAACATCCAAGGCTGGTCACCCGTACACTAAGATGCAGCTTTGAGGACGTCAGCACTTCTTGGAAGTACTGTAGAGCTACCTAGACTTAAATTAAAACAATAATTAATTCAACACGGAACAGAGTACAGTGGATATATGTACAGCTTGTGTGTATAAATCTGTATTGCATCTACACTACAAGTTAAATCTTGTATGAGCATTGAATCATGAAAAAAATGACACACAGACAGATGAGGAAAGATGATGTGATGAAATGAAGGTGGACAAACAGTGTGTGTATCTCACTTTCACTGGTAATAATAAATCCCTCGCTCTGAACATACAACCAACTGAGGTGTCCTGTCTCTCCCGCTGAGACGTGAGCAGATGGCTCTTTTATCTCCGCCTCTTTCGAGTGGGTGCCGTGTTACATCAGAACTGCCAAAAAAGAGTAGGGTTGGGGAGAGGGGGGGTTGTAATATCCACAAAAGAAATAAATGAAGAGTGGGGATTGCATCAAATGATAAATGAGCACACTAATCATAGAGGAAATGGAAAGCAGGACAGCATGAGATATAATGTTGTTTTCAATACTGCAACTCGATCATTGCCTGAAAATATGTTGATACTGTACTGTTCCCTGGGTGATATTCATACATTCACATGCATATAACATGGATTTTGCAGCAGAGCAATATGTGCTGTCTCATATCTATACTATTTTTGAGCATGGAACAAATTCTGTCACATGTAATGCTCTGCTCCCTTAGATCTGGGTGGTCATGTGATGATGACATGTACTGCTTATATAGTATGTATGAGCCTACAATAGTGCTTTTGTTGTATATTATGTCCTATAGGTGGATCGCATATAAATAAGAATCTTCAAAAACAGAAATTCCCATAAGTTTTATTTTCTCATAACGTCATGAATAAAGTGCTGTTGCAGAACTTATAAATTAATGATTTACATTCTTCCTACTCAGCCTTGCCTCCAAGTAATGTTAATCATCAGCTGTGTGTTTTTCATTTTTATCCCTGATGAATTCATTCTATGATCCCAAGGATTGTTATCTTTTTTTTTAGTATCAAATCCAACATCTGCAGGACCACCATGAATCACAGGGCATCAGCGGCCGCAGCCGCTCCCAGGGGAAAACGTAACTGCTTTAAAAAAAATAGAAATAGGATGATTACTTCCAAGCAAGTACGAGTTTCCGAGGTCAGAGGTTAATTGTGTGGCAGGCATAAACAACCATTTGCCTGCTTCATTGCTGTCGATCACTGAGCATAGAGGTCAAACTGCTTTTTTTTTCTTAGCTAGATAGAGAGGTCAAGAGGATCAGCTTGCTTCCTGGGTCGGCTGGCTTTGTGACAGAAAAACAGATAAGCTTCCCATGGGGTTCCTTTGGGTTAAACTGAGTCCAGATGTGAAGATGAAACAGGATGAGACATCTTCTCATGAAAAGAAGCCTTGACTAGCCTCTACTTGTGTGGCTTATGCTGTATTGGCAGAGGAAATATGAATGCTTTACACAGTTTTACCCAACATCTGATTGTAATTTAATGAAGGAAGTGGGTAAGATGTAGGGGCAATACTGCTGGGACATCACCTTTCATTCTGGTAATTAAGTTTGCAGGCTTTGTGTGTTAGAGGATTACAAGCTATTAGCAAGCATTAATTTCAATCATTTGTGTGATTTATGTTGTTGTTTGGACCAGTGGCTTTTTGATGATATTGAATATATATTTACTGTATATACACAGTAACTCCAACTGAATGCAAAATGCTTTCATCTTCATATTCTTGTGAATAGCGCAGTAAATCACCTCTAGATTAGGTGTCTTCCTCTGAGGAAAATAGTCACTTTAAAGCATGTATCCAATTCAAAAGCTTGTCATTTATTCTTTTTAAAAATATGTTTATCTGCCTAAAGCAATATTCATCACATTCAAGTAATTGGTATGATGGTGTCATTGACAGGCAACCAAATAGAGGCCTGTCACAGACAAAAAAGAGCCATGAGCCATGGACCACAGCAAACATGAGCTTTCCAGCTGCAATGCCATCTCTATAACTGTGGTCTCATCTTGCACCATATGTCTTTTAACAAGCAAGCAAACATCCACTGGGAACATGTGCACTGGCAAATGCCATTTTACAGGCTATATAAATGCTGTTGCAGTTTAAACAGTGTGAAACTTCACATTCACAAATGTACATCTGCCATTTTAGATGCTAAATTGTACAGTACTGTCCCCTTTCTCTACTATCATGGCTAAAATGTTACATGTCCTTGGTTTAAAAGCTGCAGTTATCAGAAGTCAGGTCACTGCCTCTCTCATTTCCCCTGCTGGAGCAGTTGTCAGTCAAACACTAGGTAGATGCTTGGAGGCTAAATAGGCATTTAATGAGTCTCCAACAACATTGTTTTCATCTTGTTAATATAATTTAAAGAATCAATTGTCCTTCAACTGTTTTTGTTTTCTAACTGTAAATATTATCTGCTTCAGTTCTCTTACAATCAATGACACATCTTTGTCTAAGACGCAGTAGTTCTGCAGTGAAATGGGAAACTGACTTTCTCAGGCCATGTGTTCTTGTGGCTGTAGCAGGTGCAGGTGCTGTAGAGGTCAGTGCAGCCCAGTGGAGAGAACACAGGTGACCCCTCCCACTGCAGGGCTGTTCCTGCTCCTAGGACACACCATAGCCAATTTAGCACACACAGCCAATGTTAGCTCCTGACACATAGCTCTATTCATTGCTCTCATTATTGTCCGACTGAGACACTTTTCAGAGAGCAATAGAGGAGCAAGGCCAGGGAGTAAGATGTTCCACTGAACCGATGAGAGCTTTGTGAGTGTTGGACAGAGACTCAGAGAGACAGAGATTTCTTATTGTAAGACTCAGAGAGGAGACTTTGAACAGGGGATAACTATGATGGTGATGATGTTATTAATAATGACACAATATTTAGCCCATAGTATTTCATTAGGAATATGTTTAACAGACACAACAACTTAATTTCTAAAATGACTCTCATGTCTGTTACATGTAAGGCTAAAGCAATCAGTCTGTTAGCTTAGCGTAGCATAAAGAATGTAAACAGCTGGTAACAAAATCATGCTACAAGCATCTCCAAAGCTATTAACATGTTAATAATTTAATAGGTTAATTTATTTAGCAGAAAAATTGAACTGTAAAAAACATCCATTTGCTGTATTAAAAATGACTTCTTGGTTCTCCTGGAAGTTAATGGCCCCAGAAAAGAAATAGCCTGCTACGTAAACCCCTGATGTTTAGACATTTCTTTCCAGTCTTTGTGCTACGCTCAGCTAACTGGCTGCTGGGTGCTTAATATTTAACAGACATTTAACAGATATAAATGACAGTGGCAGCCAGAAACTCTGTAATAAGTACATTTCCCAAAGTGTCAATCTATTACTTCAGTCTAATTCTTAATTGCTGATCTGTATATTAGGGATATAAATTGCAACTGTAATGAATTGCAGTTTGTCCATCACTCTATGTACAGTGGGTTCACAAAATACCATCCAACACTACACCACAAAATACAGCCATGGGTGAATCAACATTGTTTTGGCACTCTCTCAACAACTGAGCGGCACATTATAAGCTTCACTAAAGTGCTGTTATTGGAGAGCCATTGTGTTGAACTGCATTAACTTGTACGGCTAGTGGTTTTACTGTCTCCATCCACTGTAGAAATCTGTACTCAAATTGTCTTGTTAAATCATTAACACCAATATAGCCCCATCTCTGTTAAAGTTTACTGAAGGCATCAGTGGCAAAAATGTACTTTTATGTTTAATGATTTAATGATATGTTTAAATGCAGAATATAAAGACCCAGGCTACTGTTAGCGAGGGGAAATCTTTGGATACGAGCCTGTTAGTGTGGCTGTGTTGAAGAAGTCGTGTAAACAGTTTATTTACCTGACCACTGGGCTTCCCTCTCATCTGTAGAAATTACTCTCTTTCATCCTCTCACTCTTTCACCCTCTCCTCTCTCTCTCTTTATTTCACCGTTTCCATCTCTCCCTCATCCTCTGCACGCTCCTCCTCTCTCCTCTAGTTTTTTTTACTGGGTGGATTAACTGCATTCCCTGAGGTAATCCCTTTTCTCCCACCTGATTTACCGGCAATACACAGCTTTTAAGTCTCACTTTCCTGGCGCTGATCTCCCAGGGGCTGATGGCCTCTCATAAAAGAAGCAAATTGTAAGATGGGCTAGCTGTGTTTTCCCATCTCTGTAGTGTGTTGTGCTCCAGGCTATTTGAGTGGCTTGCCCATTTTGGCTCACCTTTGGATTTGAACCCAATGGGTGAACTTTAAGTATAATAACAGCATCACTTATATAAGTAGCGTGATTGCAGTGGTGAAATAATGGACTGGATTGTGTGGTCCGCAGAGTGAGCTTTTTATTTTTTTTCCCAGCTACATGCCCTTTTCTAATATATATATAATTTAGAGAGTGTACATCTCACTTTCAACATATTACAATCAAGTGATGCCCAGTTAAAATCTAAAGCAAAATTGGTGTCATTTATGTTAAGATATTCACATTAAGGCTGCAGCATTTACAAAAACAGATGGACTTACATTTCAGTTAATGCATCAAATCCATTATTTCTCACTGTTTACAAGTGGCTATAAAATCCCATCTCCATTTGAGTGCTCCACCAAGGCTATTAGTAAAGACCAAATACTCCCTGTACAAATTACACTGCTGTGAAATGCATGAATGATGTTTGATGTGGGTGTGCTCTACACTTAATTAATAAATATATTGTTTGTTGTTGTTTTTTTGTTTTTTTTATTGTTGTCATACTTGCTAACAATTAGTGCTTCTTGAGGATTTTAAAAAATGCTGCATGGTTTAATGAGGACCGGCCACCGTTATAAGGCAGGCGCTATTTGACATTTCTTCAGGTTAATCGTTCTTAACAGGATCGTAAGCCCCCTCAAACTGGAATTAATTAAACACATAATCCCCCTTGATTTCAGTAACCTCCCATAATCAAGATGTTTCCCTCTGACAAGTACTCGTTTGTTCATCTCTGTATGGATAATGCGCTGTCAGTAGGAGGCAAGATTGTTGTATTAGTCATGCTGGTTGTTTTTGGGTTTGTAATTACATCAGATTGTCCTGTACCAGCTCATTAAAGCTCAGTTTCAGGCAAGGCTGGAGCATGAGAGAGAACACAGGTAAATATGCGGAAACGGCTGGGTGAAGTTTGATTCTGAATCACATTTGAAACGTTACTGGAATAAGATATGAAGAAGTACAATAACAACTGATTACTCTATGCTTTGTATCTGATTATAAAGCAGTTACAAGCTTGCAGTATACACCAAAATAGCCAAATCCACCCCATTAATGATAGACATTGAGCACTTGTGTGATTGTCTCTTGTGTGTACCAATCAACCATGATTTAGATTATGACAAATACCTGACCTTGGAGCATTTTTCATCCACATTTCATGGAATAAAACCGTTTAAGTTCCTCTTCACGTATCAAAGTTATGTGTAATAACTGTAATTATTTTGGGTTAGATAATTGAATCTTTTTTTGTCCCTTTCAAAGCCCGAATCCATATTTGGTATACATTGTGTCTCTCCAGACAGCTCATCAAGGTGGAGCCTCTACCATGCAACACGTAAACTCAACTACACGGTCCCGATTGGATGTTAGACAATTTTGATCCAGTCATGATGTAATTTTAGGGTGACAGGGAGGGGGTGACTTTGTAATAAAGTGCTTCAAAAATATCTTGGGAGACACAGACTGAAAGACAGACTGACATAGACACACTCAAACTCCATGTGCCATATCCTTGAATAAGTGGGCAATTATGTTTCACTTCTCTCTGTTCTAATTTATAAATACAATAAGAATCAAAGATGAGTGGTCCCTGCAGTTTGTGCCTGATCATCGTACTTTGTGTCCAGTGTAGATGTATGTTGAAGCAGTTTGTCTTTCAAGTCTAGTGTTTTTAGTTCCAGCTGTGAAAATCAGCTCTTTTGTTGTGTTCTGTAAAACATGAGACAACATGCTGTCTAATAAAACTATTTTCTTCAGTCCTTCCCAACATTGTTGCCAGTGCTAAAATATACCAGTTGACTTTTTTCACTTTCCTTTATTCCTTCATGTATAGTGTTTATTGACTGTATTTCACTAAAGAGGCTGTACAGCAGAGGAGTCACTACCAGCGGGAATTATCTATCATCAACTGCATCTGAAGCAGGATGTACCCTGTATACAATATACATGCATGATAAACACACACACAGTAACACAAGCACCCAGGCTGACACACAAGCATCTTATCTCCTTGTGTCTAATATGATCTAAATAGACGTGTGTTTCAAATTCAACATGCATGGCTCTTTATCGTCTTATGGTAAAGATGTTACGGCTCAATTTCATCAAACGTCTTCTGAACCAAATACAGTTGTCTTCTGGGTAACTGATGGACTTTTAGGTGAATCATAAACAATTTCTCATCTCTCTTTTCTTTTCTTTTATTTCACTTAATGTATTTATTTCTTTGTTTTGGGTTTTTTTGGTAATCTGCTCTGATTCAGATTAAAGGTGACATAACTTCTAGTTACAACACCTCAGTGACCATTAAGTGTAAAGACCATGACTGCATTTCTCTGGAGGAAAAAAACACCCACAGCAAAACAGATTGCAAATTTGCCCAAGTGACTAATAGAGATATTAAAGATTTAATCTCAGAGAGATGAAGCTCCGTAACAGACTTTACTTTAATCATGTTTCACTTTCTTAAGCTTTCCAAATCTCAAGCATGGTTACATATTCATGGAGCCAAAATGTACCTATGAGTCAGTGACGACTCAGGGTACGTTTTGGAGGATTAAAATATGTGTCGCTGCCATAGGCAAGTTTGGAAATCATTAGAAATCTGTTCAAAATTGTTCAAAAGTTCATTCCATTTCCTCCATCCCTTCTAAACAACCTCAATAATTAGCTTTAAATGTACTTTATATGGAACAGATTGTACATTGGTGTTATGGATTGGGGTTGGGAGTCTTTAACCTTCTAAAATAGCTTTGATGAATAAATCAGAGAGGAGCTGTTTGAGAGAGTATTTAAAATATGTTTTTTCAGTAGATGATACATTCTGTGACAGTTTCTCATATTGGTTGTTGTTTCTTATTTTTGGGTGTCTGTAATATTGAAATGAGGAGATTAAGAATATTTACCAAACCTAATACTGATTATCATTAGTGGTTCAAATTGCAATTACTAATAGCTTTAAAAAAATAAGTCTGATGTCAGTCAGTTTAATACTAGAAGCACCACAGGGTAAAATTAACCCAAGGTGCTTTTTCCAATCGTCCAATTGTCAAAGTCCACCAGTCTTTGTCTTTTCCTAAAATCATTTTGTGAACTGCCCCCTGTTGTTAAAAAATAGTGACGATGAATCCAGATTAAAATGCATTTATTTCCACAAGGGTTATGTTTAAAAATGCAAAGCTAGCTAGGTCAACTATGTCAGGTCATAATTCATTTATAAAAATACTAGAGAAGAATGAACCAGCATGGTGAAGACATGATGGAAACAAAATAAAACCTTCACCAAGTGTCTGATGTGCACGAAAGCTGCAACCCTAACGTTTTGCCATGTTATTGTTGATTGTTTTTAGGATTTTTAGTCTAATTTGCCATTTGCTTTACTCTGTTTTCATGAACACCAAGAGAAGAGAAATATATATATAATTGCTTTATGATATCAAATTTTAAGAGCTTAAACAATCACATCAAGGTTCTTTGTGATGTTATTCATACATTGTTGAAAGGCCTAAACTAAAGTTGATTCGGGGGAAATTGTGTGCTTGACTTCATTATTTCAATAATATTGCAAAACTGAACCACTCATAAGTGCAATTGTTGTTTATTATTATTATAGATCATTATTATTTATTTAGGGTATTTAGGCTAGTTTGGTCATTAAATATCTTGTGTCTTTTGTAATGAATGTCTTTTTACACCAATATCTCAAGACCCAAAAATGCAAATATTTCTTTCTAATACTATATTTTTGGTGTTATTTTACACCGCTTTAGACTGACAGCCATGCAAAGCGACTAGTACGGAGCCCGTAAAGGGACATGGTAAAAACAACTCGTTTAGTGTTAGGGTCAGACACAACATAACGATGACGACTTGCAAGTAAAGCATCAATGTCCTTATAATTAGCTCAAAATATAGCTGAACTAACTCCTGTACTGTCATTTTCACACAGAAACACCAACTGAAATGCAGAGGATGGTCTTTCTGACATCATGTGCACATGCAATACTTTTTGGTGAGCACAAGATGCTTTCTCGTACTCATGAGAAAGCATCTTGTGAGCACGAGAAAGTATCTTGTGCGCACCAGAAACATTTATATATATTTTTTTTCCCCATGTCCCTTTACAGGCTCCGTAGACTAGTGTTCTTAAAGATACTTAAATTATAAGACAACTAGACCAAAACACAGATGATGATTAAACCATTTCCTGACTTTAGATATTCCTATTAGAAATTGTATATTTGACCTGTTGGCAGTTTTTGGTATACAATAACCCCTGGCAGTTCTAATATTAACATAGGTTTAAGATTTGCTCATATTTAGAAACCAATGTAGCACAAAATAGAGTCTCCTCAGCTTCTCAACATGAAAAATAATTGAAGAGAGGATGCGCTTGAAGTTTTAACCACACACAAGGAAATACATTATGAAATATTCATATACTATCCAAATGTTCAAATTAAAAGATCAGCGATTCAATTAAATTGGCCTCACAAATGTATGAATAATGAATGTGGAAATACTGTATTCTCTAAACCTTTTCAACTAATTTGACTAGATTATTGCTTAGAAAGTAAAAACAGCAAAAAACAAAACAAAACATATACAAGCTGGGTGTTTAGCACCTAAAAAGGGCAACATGACATAACCCTAAGTAGATGACTCAGCAAGTATCTTCACTATTGCAGGTTTAACTCTTAATCATCAATAACACATATAAATATTTGCTCACACTTATTATACTCAACAGGAGTATTCACATAGGTGTATATTATTACTTTCCTCAGCTTTGCAGAACTTACTAAGAATGGCTGGCATACTTAAACAATGTATGATAATTATTTAAACTGCAAAGAAAGTCTACTTTGTTCATTGTTCTTAACATTTCAAAATGTTGGCCAGTGTGGTGGCATTAATGGTCTCCTGGGGAAGTATTTGATTTATTAGTTTGAATAAAGCAGTGTCTTTGTGAGAGTTTCTGTAGGCAGACTGAATCAAGTAGCACACACATTCAATATATACTGCCTTCCCATGCATTCTAATGAGAATGAGGTCTTTCTAATTGCCTACATGTCTGCTTCAAATAAATGAATGCACCTTTTCTTGTTTCTTGGTTTTCCCAGATATTAACGAATGTGAAAGAGACCCCTGCAAGAATGGAGGCATTTGCACAGATCTGGTTGCCAACTACTCCTGTGAATGCCCAGGGGAGTACATGGGGAGAAACTGTCAATACAGTAAGTGCTCATACTTCTTTTTTATGTTTGTCTTTTAACTCTTTTAAGACTACATGTGCCCATTGATTTTTTACAGCACACCTGATGCTGCAGGTAATTGTACAGCCTGTAGTATTAGTCAAGCAAACCAATTGATCACGGGAAGTTTGTTGGTAGTTCCCATGAAGAATATATAACCATGTGTCATTAGATAATATACAAAACTCTGAAATTATACATGTTTATGTTTGTAATCATTTTATTAAATCTTGAAGGTATTTTCTGACTTATCCTGTGTCAATTATATTATATTATTATTATAATTACAGTCTGTTTTCGTATTGTTACTGAAGGACTCATTATTTGGGTGGGAGGGTGAGCAGTCAAGTATTTACATTAGTTGATGATGGATATGTATAGAAGACACTATGTGCTCAGTGTTCCTTACTGCAATCTTTCAATGAATGATTTCAGTATTTTTCTTAAACAAGTGTTTTGTGTCTTTTAATTTATTTAGTTGTTATACTACTGTATTATGATGTCAGATGTCCATCTTAAATATGGTCAAAGGTCCAAAACATGAGGTGAATGTATGTAAAAATGCTCCCTGTGAGTCAAAATTCAGGGCTTCAGTCTGCTCTGAACACTTTGGGTGCTTTGTTACTTGTACTCCTCATGATGACATCAGATTGTTCGCGCATGCTTACAAATGGATGCCCATTCCATAGCTTTTGCTGCGAAGGTGATTCCGCAGGTTGTTCACATTGTCCACTTACATGTTTTGGATAGTATTTTGGCTCAAACATGTACAGATGCAGTTGATACGTTTTAAGATAAATAAGGAGATTTTATATATATACGCACACACACACACACCCCTTTAATATCCACTTCTTATTATATTCTAAAATACATACGGCATATAAAGTATGAGTTCATCTTCTGTGATACCGTGAACAAGACTGATTCCAGTGAAAGTCCACACATTCACTACCATTATTTCAATGTATTTTTAAATATATGGGGATATAATTTATTTTTTAGAAGACTGGAGTCCAAAGCCACCCATGAGTGAACATCACATCCTGCACAAAGTTCATGTTTTCTGAATTTTAAGACATTTTCCATCCTGAAATCCATCCATTGAGATCTGTTGCAACTTTGAATAATTGATGTTTAAATGCTGTAGCTACAACCTGAATATGTGATTTGTGTTTCATTTATTTAAATTGTGTTAACATCATAAAAAATGAATCAAAATTTCTCCTTATACTAATTTAATAGAAAACATGCTCAAATGTTGCATATTTATACAAACACAATAAAGCCTACAGCATAAGAACAATATACGTACAGTATATGGAAACATTTGACTGCTGAGGAGTCACAGCCTCTTTGTGCTTGCTAGCCCTCTTTTTTTCTGCCCAGTGGCTGTATAGCAAGAGAGAGAGAGAGCTTGTGTCTTATCAGAAGTGGCTTTCTTTTTTTCAAAATGCCAGAGAGCTCAAAGGGGCTTCATGTGTTTATTATGCTTTTGTAAGGATTTTGTCTGCTCAGTCTAGGAACATATTAGGATTAATGTATCAGTGGACTCAGCCGTGAGCCACCCCTGCACTACTACTCAAAAATTAATCCATCAGATTTTCAGTTTTAGGTGTAGCAGTCGTTCAGAAACAGACAAGTCTACTGCAGTCTGGCAGTCTGAACAAGTCTAGAAGGAGAGAAAAATTTGCAAAGGTTAGAGCTTTCTTAAATGGATGACACTGTGAACCGAAAAGCAGTTGCTATAGTTGCTTTTGTGAACTGGAAAGATAAAAAAAAAAGGGCAGAGAGACATTTTTGAATTGTGTGGAGTCCAGAGGTACAGCCCGACTGATGAAAAAAAAAACATGCAGAAAAAAGATTTAGAATTGAAGTAGTCTTGCTGATTGAACATCTGCTGAGCTCCATTATTTGTTTAATGGTAATATACATCTTCCCATATAAATTCAATATTTGTACAGCATGTTACACACTTCATCATTTTTGCAGTTTACAAGTATTAGTTTTGAATTGGCTCTGTAGTCCAACACATTAGATTTGAAATGAAAGAATGAGTGTATGGTTGAAGTGCTGACACTGTGCTGTACTTTTTTTTTTAAATATACCTTGTTATACGCATTCCCTAAAGGTAAAAAGGGCCATAAGTCCTGCACCGTTTACCCAACCCGGGACACCCCTTAAGCTTTGTTGTGCTGGAGTAGAGCCAAACTACTGTCCTAACACTTTTGAATGGCACTGTATCTGTAGGCTGTACTAGAGGTGCACCGATCCAACTCTTTCAGTCCTGAGTACTGATTCATGTGTAACTTGAGGTGGACATGTGTAAAAATGTTCCCTGTAAGTTCAAAGTCAGGGCTTCAGCCTTCTCTGAACTGAGCTGAAACGGCCCATTTCAAATCATGCAAAGATATCCCAGTACAGTACTAAAATATAAATATACACCTGGTTCCCAACCCCATAGCTCAATCTGACTCATACCTGACAGGATATTATGTGGTTACTGTCACCAGGCTTCCCAGTGACAATTTACTACAACTATTGATCTTGAATGCTTAAAGTTGTTGACTATGTTGCAGCCTTGTCATAATGATAACAGTCAATAGAGCATACACAGGAAAAGGTGGAATGCACTTTTATGCAAGGACTCATAATCTCCTCTGACTTGTTCCTTCAACCCACATTGTGCGTGGGCCAGTCCTGCACACATGTTGGATGCTGCAGATTATTCAGCTGTATATTTTCTGGCTGCACTGTGCCAGAAAGCAATGTTAGAATATTATGTGAAAGCAGCAGTGAGCTGTTTGCCATTTCCCATCTGTTCAGTGATCCTACTGTTTTTATTGAAATAATTACAATTACAGTGAAAAGAAGAATCATATGTGTCACTTGCTGGCATGAATCATATTATTGTAAAATACTCATGAAAGAATACAATTGAGTTAAAATAACATTTTGGCACAAGCTGCCTCAGTCTTCCTACGTAAACACATTTTGGATTGCTAATAGCTCTGATCGTCCAGAGACATTAACACTTTCAGACACTAATGCAGGTTAAATGGTCGGTTAAAGATCTAGTATTGAGGAAAGACAATGGCTGTTAAGTGCCTCATTTCCCAAAAGTATCTTAAAGCTAAGTTCTTTGTAGAACATCAGCAGAAGCAAAATCAATTCAGTAGTCCAAGTTTACCTTTAACTTACCTTCAACCTGTTACATCACATAAAACCCTGTGACTCTGGATCAAATGAAGATGCAACAAACTGGAACCTTTGCCTGTTAACTGCAAAGTAAGCCACACTTTATAAGGCAGATGAGTATAGTACAGTTATGTGTTTATTAAAATAGGTATAGCTGTCTTGCAGAGTGCACAGTTATAAATACAGTAATATATACAGGTGCATTTAATCAAGTCTCAGCTGTCACCTGTTGAAGCTCTATTGTATGGCTGATGTATGGCTAGTGTGTTTATTATTCTTTTCCTCATCCCCACATCCGCTGCATGCTCATTAGTATTGGTGTTCTGGCATTAATTTCAGTGGGGCTCTAATTTGTTTAGGCTGTAGGTAGGGCTTGTGGGAGATGGATTCAGCTGTCACATCACGGTAGTGGTGGTGTTAGTGATGTGTGCTGTCTTAGGGCTGATATATGCTCAGGGGCCAGCAGGCCAAGGCCCGGGGGCTGGCTGCCTCTGCCGCTCTGACGGACGACTGGCAGGCAACTCGTTAAGAGTGGCCCATCATTGCCGCAAGGTGAGAGGGACTGCGGTGTTGCAACAGTGTCTTACCACAACATCCACATAGAATATCTTACAAGAGAGCTGCTCAAGAGGTAGAACATAGAAGGAAATATGATACTGTGATACCTTAATGTTATAGATTCCGTTTCACTTCAGAAGTTAAATCGGTTATATGTCTTTTAGTGTTTGTGCCAGAATAGCATTTGTAAATCCACACAGTCCCTGATCTGAAATCAAGAGTGTTGTGTTGCTGTTAGTTCATTATTCATTTACTGATTTGCAGTCTGAGAATATCAATCTCAGCTGAATTAAACCCTCCTAAGATCAACATGTGCAGACACACCTGCACACACAACACAAATTCTAGTCATCAGATCATTTATTTAAAATAAATATGATGGTCAGGTTAAAACATGCTTCACAGTGGCACTCCTTCAACTCACTGTTGCACCTAGAGACTGTATTTTTAAGTGGAATTACTTGCTAGCCTACAATGAGGAATCCATGTGTACGTCTTTTTTTGTGGAAATTTGAGCTATGAGACATCTTGCTCACAGACCTAAAAAACAAAAATAGAGGCATTAAAACATACTGCAAGTTTGTATCACGTTTTTAAAACAGTCAGAAAATGTAACAAGTCAATTAGCTAACAAGTATTTATCGTATAATTTAACACTGCAAATGGAACAGTTTTTTGTAAAGTCCTGGTCTAGACTCTCTAGGCTGCCATCTTTCCAAGCCTTGGGTTTAAACTGCTGTCTCAACTGTCTCAAAATTCAAAACTGTTTTATCTTCGGTGAGACTTGTTGAGAGGACTGAACGAAGCTCATCACTCAAATATCAGAAAATCAGATGCTTCTGTGAGCGGCAGCAGTAGAATTTCACATCCACCTACACCATCCTCTCATCAGTCTGGAAGCGGTGAGTCACACACAAGAAAGAACTGGTGAAGCGAGAGTGATTTACCATAGTGGAATTCATAAACACATCTCTTTCAGTGAACACACACATACACACAGATAATCTTTGCTCTCTTCCAGCCTCTATTCGATCCCCCTGGACTGTCCTCAGACATTACTCACTGTCTCCCTGGCTCCCCATTGCCTAGAACCCTGCTGTTTTAGCACTTGGATAAGTCGTGCTAGGGTTATTTTCACTGTTCCATTTTTCTCTGACTCTTTGCTTACTTCTGCTGTGAAAGTCTTCACACAGCTCTCAGCGCTGCCAGTTATACTGTCTGCTGGTACTGTGTGTGTGTGTGTGTGTGTGTGTGTGTGTGTGTGTATGTGTGTATGTGTCTTTCCTACCTGTGTGCCAGTGTTGGCAATAAAATACAGGTGTTTTGCTTAAATGGTGTAGACGAGATCACAGCCTTCTGGTGACCATTGCTCCAGGCTTACCCTGAAGGCTGGTTTACATGGACACTTATAGTTCAACTGGCATGAGTAAGCAGCGCCTCTGGCTGAACTCTTGGCTCAATATGTCTTCGTTCTTTTGGGACACTTCCAAGTTTCCTCAGCTTCCCCAACACTTGTGGTTTTAAGACTCTTAAATATTGCTGTTTAATCATCTGTGACTAAACTAAAAATAGACATCACATGGGCATTGTAAATTATATGATCTTTTTTATTATTTTATCCTTGCTCTCATTTGAAATATACAGAAAATATCTGAAGAATTCCCCTCATATAATTTACATCGTAAATTAGATTCAACTTATTTAAAGTAAAAAATGCACATTCTACTCCTCTGACTATCACAACTATTTGTTTACACTTGAGGTTCAACTTCATGACTTTCAACTTTGATAGAGGATTAATTGTCAGACTGTTATCAGGTATTTTCTGTGTGTATACAGTATATGCACACAGTTTTTCCATTAACATTCAGTAAACTCCTCATAAAGATATCCTCTGTTAGAATCATGGGAACTGTTCTTCACCATATTTTGTGATGGATGTTTATCTTTTTTTCTGTCGGACCATAAATAACTGAAATACTGTCAAGCAGCTTTTTTGTCTTCAGTGAACACTATAGTCTAAATGGCAACAATGCAGTATTTGTATATGTAACTGCAAATCATGCTCAATTAGGAAATATATTTTAAAGCAACAAACAAACAAAAATGCTCAGCTATAATTCCTACCATTTATGTCAACTAAAAAAGACTAATTAAAACGTGAGAGTCTGTCACAGCTATTGCAGCAAATCTTCAATACATCTGTAATACTGTTTACGTTTAGGAGAAAGTGTGGGCTAGAAGAAATGTAACGATGCAGAGGTATGTGCTTCCAGACTGATGAGCACTTATTCAAAGCAGCTTTGTCACAATTCAACTGTTTTGTTTCCATTAAGCAATTTTAAGTGAGTATGTTACACATTACAACTTAAGAGTTGAATCATATCCACTGGGGAAAGTTTTCACAACTCTGCAACACAATTTACTCAGGCTGAAGGATTCTAGACCTGCAGTCACATCCGATTCATGTGTGATGGCAATATGCCACAGCTGTTTGGATCAACAATTCAACTCCAGTTGAACTATTTCGCCTGTTTTCCTCAATCATAATGTTTTCCACAGCCTGAGTTATCTTCTAATTGTAGAGGCAAACTATACAATTTGCATACATATCACATTCTAATTGAATCTGTCCTGAGCTGATGGAATCTCACAACATTTGAGGGGTTTTGATAGAAAAACCAGATAATTTGTGTATAAATGAGCAATTATAAAAATCACCTCAGGAAAAAAGTGCCAATGTTCAATTTGATGTTTTTAGACGTATAGACGGCAATAAAATTGTATATTGCAGTATGTGCTGTTTTAATATATTGTATTCTACATTCCCACTTTCCATCTGTGTCTGCATTGAGTTTTTGTTCGAACACGTTTTCTATCATTATTATGAATCATATAATTTCTCAATGAGTCTGTTTTAAACATGGAAATACAGACACACTTGTTTTCCAACACAATAAGTCCTCTACAGGTTAAACATTGCCAGAATCCTTTTCACCACAGGTCTGTCTATTAAAACACTTGTGATGTGCCTGGACATAGCAATTAGGATTAAAAGAGGGATGCAAGCTACTTAAAGAAGAAAGGACAGGACTTTGACCTGAAAAGATATTGCTGTCACGCTTCTCCGCTTTAATGTTGCAGCCTGTAGGTTATTTAATGATGCTACAAAGGTTGTTGATTTTGAGGATGATGCTGTCTAGAAGTGGCTTCAGCTCCTTGGAAGCAAGCCTGAGGGTTCTGTTACAGATGGAAGAGATGAAGGACCAACTTGTTAATCCATTAGATGTGGGCAGCATGAAGGCAGACAAGAGTCATCTCACTGACTGCTGCAACTGAAAAGGATTTTACCATAATGGAAACATTAGATGATATCTTGTGATGAATCGAAGCAACACTGATAGTGAGAGAGATAGGAGTGAAGGTGCACAAGTTTATAATGATCTATAACAGAGGGTCTTCATAGGGGATTGTAACAAGATACAACAGCAGAGATTCAAGAAGTTGCAGTTTTATTGACCATGTCTGATCTAATGCAGCACAAGAAGAAGAAACTGAAGTTTTTATCTCTGGGGCTGAGATAAACATAGACTATGTTTCAAGATATGGAGGACAAAATCATTGACATTACAAAATGTGCTCTTTAAAAAAAATCATATGCATTCCAAAGATTGAGTTGAACATATTTTTAAGTGCTGGAAATATATGAAGGCTCATTTGTCTCTTTCGCCCTCTCTTCACTCAGAATGCTCTGGACCATTGGGCATGGAGGGCGGTATAATCTCCAACCAACAGATAACAGCCTCTTCCACCCACCGTGCTCTGTTCGGCTTGCAGAAGTGGTACCCGTACTTTGCACGCCTCAACAAGAAGGGTCTGGTCAATGCCTGGACTGCTGCCGAAAATGACAGATGGCCATGGATACAGGTAAAGTGCAGTCACGGGACAAGCGACACACAAAGCCAGGCCTCACACAATCTTAATCACAGATAAACCTTCATGTGTTGTTTGGCTTGATTTATGTTACAGTAGGCTCTCTACTGTAGACTATAACTGAGCTGTAATTTATGATTAGTATAAATTGTTTACTGTGAAAATGCAGCAGTTTCAACTTTAGAGTTAATTACCGATACTGTAAAACTGATGGCTCACTTACTGGTAATAAAAAGCAATTAAAAGTGTAAGCTAGGGGTTGAACAGATGCAGGTGTAGTCAAGCGTGAGGAACAATGTTAAAGGGTATAAATATGTTCAGCCAGTAGTTGTTGCTTCTCACTAATGATTTGCTAACAGTTACTCGACTGTGCCAAGTGCCAACTATTTCAGCTTTATTTATTTTAGGTTAATATGCTTATATTGTAACTGCACTGACAGTTAGAGCTGTGTTTTGTGTCATAATTTCAGTTTGGCATTAGAACAAAATCAACAATGGTGAATGTGATCATTTGGTGCATTGATTTTTTCTCTTTGTTATGTCCCAAATGGAATCTGGTCTACAAATCACCGTGCTGTCAAGAGAGATCTGATATATAATCTTACACAACATTCAACTGTATCATTTTTCTCTCATCTGTAAAAAAGATTGACTTCTGCCTCTTTTTGTCCTTATAAATACCCCAGATTGTTTTGAAAGCTGCCATCTGCATGAAATGAAGAGAAATTAGACGCTTACCGAAGAAAAAACCCTCCTTTTACCTCAGCTTTGTGAAAGTTAACCTTCATACTGTATTGTTAGGCCGTGCTTATTGTCAAAGAGCCATAGGCAGATAGATTGGTGATCCTGAATTATTTCTGCACATCACATCCTGAGCATCTGTTTGCCAGTCCTGTCCTGCAGTGATCCCATTAATTGTATTCATTTGAGACTGTTTCAGTCCTGAATAGTCATTCCACATGTTGAGTATTACATCATTTTAAACCAAGGATTGTATGTGCAGTGAGGTCTCATTGCACAAGGCAATGATTAAAGTGATTCTGTTGAGTCTTCTGCACCTCCCTCACCTGCAATTCATGATCCCTAGACCTACAGTGCCAGTCAAAAGTTCCAACACACTTTCCTATTCCCTTGAATGAGAAAGTGTGTCCAAACTTTTGACCGGTACTGTATACCTAAATCATTTTCTGGATTTACATTGAGCAAATAGTCGTACATCATGCCAACCAGCTGTCGTATATTAAACAACTGTCAGATGATGTATAAGTATGATATATACGGTGTATTTTTTTCTTGACTCAAGTTCTATAATATAATAGATAGAAAAAAAAAATACAGATAGTGTAATGCAAATGAATTATTAACAATAATTAATCAAGTATTGTATTTTCTTTACATTTTCTTACTCTTGAGTCCCTTCTGACAGAAATGCTGACAACAAACTTTGAAGTGGGCTGTTACCAGATAAATGAAGCACAGACACTGAACCGTGAACAAAATGTAATAGAAAAACATGCTATGCCGTGACAGCATGATGGAGAAACAGAAATTGTAACCAACAACAAGAGAATGGTAAGACAGGGCAAAAAATTGAAAAAAATGGATTTGTAAACGGCGAGCGAAAAGTGAGAGAGACAGTCAAACACAGTCAACAACATGAGTGAGTGAGAGAAGGAGCCTGGCAAATGCAGAGGGTGAGGAGAACGGGACATGAAACATTCAGTCGGTTTGTTTGACTTTAATGATGCCATGTGGGATGTTGCGCCGGGTGCTTTAGGCATTGTGTGTTTCTACAGAGGGCCCAGATAATTGGGACGTGAGTACAGAGGTGTACAGTCATGTCAGTGCTTTGGGATTATGCTAAAGAGTCGGCAATGTGTGCTTTTGTACTGTGGAGTGATGCGCTGGGACTGTTTACATGTGTGCCATGTGAAGCAGGTTATACTGTAGTCACAGGTGACAACCTTATCAGGATGAGATCAGATTTATCTGGCTATTTGTAAGATTTTCTTTGGTACAGTATGCATCTTGCAGCCAGTTTAAGCATGTTTCCTCCCTAAGCCTCAGGAAATGAATCCAAACATACTTTGAATAATACATTACAGAGCTGCAAGCAAGCATGCATCTAATGTATATGTGTTTGTTTATGTTCATGTCAGTTCTTGTGCTTGTGAGTTGTGCACGCGTGAGCTGGCTACTGTTCACACATCTATGTTGCATGATAATATAATTTTTTTTTCACAGCCTTGCCACGACAGGCTCACACATAAAATTGCATTTGAACACTCCAGGGAAATATACTGCAGGTCTGACCAATATTAGCAAACATATAGCTACAGCAGGCTGTGTTTGAGGAATGAAACAATCCAAATCACTGGTGAAGGCCGACGATGTCTATACAAAGTTTAATAGGAGTTAAACAGTTCATGACATAGTTAATTTTCAGATGCAGAACTTCATCACATTTACATGTGCTGATACAAAACAGTACCAGTCAAAGGTTTGAACACACCTCCCCATTGCCTTGAATGAGAAAGTGGTGCTGTTTAAATAAAACCTGCCTGGTTTCTAATTCAGTGTCTGTCTTCAGAAATGTTCCCTTTTCATTCCAGTATAACCAACTCTAGAGTCTGTTATTTAGTTCAGATACAGTATGACCCTGACAAATTCTTTTCCATCACAGTTTATCTCAGAATCACAGCATGACTGCAATTTGTGATAATTGAATAAAGCTTTTGGATAAATACACCACAGAACAAAATGTGTTTTCTGCTACCATATTTTCTACCTGAACCTATTCTTGGATAAAAAATGAGTCAGGGGTTCTCAGGTTTAAACTTAATTCAGCACATTTAGCGGTGAAACCATGTCTACTGTGAGGAATTCATCAGTCTCTTACACAATGTCTACAACAGCTGTGTAGCATGTTATCAGAGCAGCAGAAGCTTGAGTCCTGTGTCAGCGTCTACACGGGCTGTGTTGAGGCACAGTAGTGAGTGTAGGTCAGCTGTATTTGGCAGAACTCAAAGCCCACCACACAATCGCTATAGTTACATGCAACAGAAGCATACAAATACGCTTGGTTAGATGTGTATAGGATGAGTGAAACATGAACTGTCACGCAGGCTGTGTGAACACATGGTAAAAATACATGTGGACGAAAAGCCTTAACAGTACAGTGGTAGCCATTTCTTTCCAGGCAGAACTGTTACAAATCAGTGACAGGCTGCCTATTTCTGGGCCTGCCACAACATCTCAGTGGTGTTTACATCTTAAATTTTTGTTCATGCCGTTTCACATCCTTAAAGCTTTTGTGTCACAACCAACTGAGGAGCACAGCAATCCCTTTGGCCAAATACAATGATAACATGCTTGCATTTCACTGGCTATTACTGCAAGGTTGTGACACTGCCAGGATCATTTTTACACACTGAGCTCTTGGAGAAATATTGGCTGGGATGGCCACTCTTTCAAAAGAACCTCTATTATCCAAAAACATGACTTGTTGTAAGACTATGGCCAGGTACTATATAGAGTAAAGAGGCATGCATTCAGAAGGAATTAAAAACACACAAAGCTGTAAGGTGTGCTTTCTGTTTGCATGTGTGCGTGATAGCATGAGAATATAAAGAGAATGGCAAGGTTATTTCAAATGTGTGTATAAAAGTGTGAGTGTGTGCATGTGCTCACTTACATTTTTGTTACAAAACAGTGCCACAGGGCTCTTTGTTTCAAGGACACAGGGCAGTGTAATTGTTACAATATCCCTGCAAGTCTTTCACCTGTTTTGATTTCAGTGTGCATCTTAGATACAGTCACTCCTTTCAAGACCAGAAAATCTAGTCGCTTCTCGATGGCCTGGATGATTGAAAATATTCAGGAGCTGAAACAAAAAATGCCACAAGGTGGAACGTATGTAGAAATCATCTTAACTCAGTTCATTTGGAACATCTTAGGTCTTTTCTTATTAATTTTAAAGGTTAAAAATTCTAGCTCTGCCTACTATGTTACTCTAATTGAAAACAATTAGTCCAACCCAAGATTACTGTTCAGCACTGTGAGCAGTGTCATTGATCCTCCCTCCATCCAGATACTAGATGCCACCCCTGAGACATGCAACACATTTCTTTCCTTCTTTACCCAGAAGGTCTCAGTTATTATTAGCATTTCGCCCGCTGGTTCTCTGAGTATGTTTAAAAAGCCCTGCACAGTTTCCCTCTGCTCATTCAATCCAATTCCACCAACTTCACTGACTGATATGATAATGAAAACGTAACCCTCAACTTCTTCTTTAGATATTCCTCATGCAAAAACTCTAAAGGTCATTTTTATTACAGTTTCTCTGTCTAGTCTGCACATTTTAAACTGCTCTTTGTTGAAAGATTCTGTTCCTGAATTTGTTGAAACTCCTCTTGTTCAACCACTTTTAAAAACTGTCTCTTGATCCTTCTGATTTTTACAATTTTAGGCATATTTTTAATCTCAAGATTTTAGCTAAGGTTTCGCAATTCATGAAAATAATATTTTTGAGAAACTCCCATCTGGTGTTAGACAAAACATAGCACTGAAGCCACTTTTCTCAAAGTTATTAATGACTTATTGTTGGCAGCAGATGCTCCTTGTTCTCCTGGACCTAAGCACATTATTTGATACCACTGACTATGATATCTTGGACCATCATGAAAACTGTTCAGTGGCACTGCTCTGAAATGGTTCAGGTCTTACCTAAAAGACAGATGTGTCTATATTGCTATCGCTGATTCTAGGTCAGCTATTATGTGTTTTCTCTGTGCGGCGCCCCAGAAACCAGTGCTAGGTCCAATCTTTTTTTTCCACATTTACACAATACACATTCACACACTCCCTTATATTTAGACATATCAGTTTTCATTATTACGCAGACAGTCCTAAAAGTCCCTATAAACAACTATTAGAACAGTTCCAACCTGCTCAACTGCATACATTTCCTGCAGATGAAATGCTAATAGGTGGTATTATCATAGGTCAAGATAGTGCACTATCTCATTCAATAGCTCAAAATTGCAGAAATCTTGACATAATTTTATATCAAAACCTCACCACAGATAAACATTTTTATTCAATTGTTCAATCCTGTTTTTATCATCTCTGAAACATTTCAAGGATTAAACTAGTTTTTTTTTTCCAAAATTCTGAAAACTGTCATTCAGGCTTTTATAACTAGTCGATTGGGCTTTTGTTAACGCCCTGCTCCCTGACGTCTGCAAAAGATCCTTCACCTGTCTCTGCTGCCAGGACTTTAACTCGGTCTAGGAAACATCATCGCATTTCACCGATCCTGGCTTCCCTTCACTGACTACCTGTTGCTCTTAGAATAGATTTTAAGTTTTTATTGATTACTTACATAGCCCTGAGAGGCATTGCCCCAAGCTATCTATCAGATATCTTATTGCCCTGTGTACCTTTCCTCTCCCTGAGATCATTGGATACGTCACTTCTTGTTGTTCCAAGGTCCTGATTGATATATAAAGGGGATAGAACCTTTGCAGTCAGGGCTTATAGACTTTTATATGACCTGCCTGAGAAGACCAGGGCTGCTAACTCTGTCTTGTCTTTTACATCACTGTTAAATCACTCGTTTAAAATTGCTCCTTGGTGATATTATTATATTTTATGACTCATTTACAGTATTTGTGTTTCTATAATGTACTTAGTTTTTTTTATGGTTTTTAGTTTGTTTGAAATGTTTTCTTTTATTTGTAAAGCACTTTGTAACTGCTTTGCAAAGTGCTATATGAATAAAATTTATTATGAATTATTATTATTATTATTAGTATTATTATTATTATTGTTATTATTATCATCCTTATTATTATTATTAGAGTGTGATCAACATGTGGTATCTCTTCACTTTCTATGTGCTTGACCTTTGTGTGTGTTTGTGTGTGTGTGTGTGTGTGTGTGTGTGTGTGTGTGTGTGTGTGTGTGTGTGTGTGTGTGTGTGTGTGTGGGCTCATTTTATTGATGCCACATGTCTTGCTTGTTGATATGATTGTACTGAGTAATAATGAATGGTCACAATAATATGAGCAGTAGACAGAGAGTGGGCTCTCATTGTAAATTAATAAGCTCATGCTTGTTGTTTTGGTTTTAGTAATGATTCATTATTCTAATTAACTTCTGACATGACTTTCTGTTGTGATACCATGCTCTAAAATTAAAACCTAAATAGCAAACATTGTTGAGACCAAAATTTCCTGTGCATGTTAATGCATATATCAAGTGTCTTTGCTCCCAATGTAACTGGGCCTCTGTTGTTGCAGAGACCAGTGGGAAGTAGGACCATGACGTAAAGTAAGATTACTGTAGAAACCAGGTCAGAACAAATCAGTGATGAGTGGTAAATTACAGCCACAGGACATAGTCAGTTCCAAGATGTTGCCGATAACAACATGCTGAACATTTTTTTGCAGTAGTCAATGTTTTCCAGAGAGAAAACAGGTTAAATCACACCACCAAAACAATTGATATGTTCTTTGTGCTGCAAATAGAGATAGCAAAAAGAAAGAAATTGATGTGGAAGTTCTGTCTCTCCTTCAGAGGCTCATGCATTTTACCTAGAGCACTTAGAGGAGAAAGGAAAGGGTGAAATGGGGAAAAGGGTAAGAGTTCATTCTAAACTTTATATTCTGCATTTTTATTCACAATCTCTTTTGCACAAGGTTTGCAAAACTTTGAGAACATGTACTTCTGCTAAGGATACACATTTTAACAATAGAAAGATTTTAGATGTTTTGTGATGATTGATCTAGTGCTGCACCAAAATACAAACAGTGATACACACTTTTGCCGACTTTTGAAAAACATCTGAATCATGGTAATAGCTCTTTGTACAGAAAAAGTGGACTTGTTTCTCAAGAGTGTCATTTTTATACACCTGTGTGCACTGAGCAAATTTCCTTATATCTGACACATATGATGAGTCTGTGGGCAAAGGTCTGTACATGGAGGATATTTGCAAACGATGCCTCACTCAAACAAATAAATCACCATTAGCGTTGAAGTGACAGAGGTTTGTTTCTGAGTGGTCATTAAAAATGTGAAGAATCACCCCAATTACCCCAGCAGTGGCCTTTCGGTGACAGGGCCTCTAATTAGTGAGAAAAGTATCTGTCTCTATGGAGAAAACTGAGAAGAACGAAGAAATGCTGTGAATGAGAAAGAGTGGGTCATTGCAGCTCTGAGCCTCTAAGATGGGTCCTTATGTATAATTAACTTGATACATTGGTTTAAGTATGTAGAAAAAATATGTGTAATTGAGTCTTGTCTCTACAAATGGAAATTAGCGAGGAAATCCACACTCCAGCAGAATTATTACACATTACTCCATTGGTTTTTGACACTTCAGACAAGGCTGGTGAACATAAACAGTTCTTTTCTTGTGCTCTATCCTTGAGAGCCAATACTCTAATCTGTTATGTCCTCAGGAGATATAGCTTTTAGTTTGTTTCTTTTTCATTAACAAAAGGAGAATATAACTTATTGGGCTCTGACTATCTGTTTGAGCCTTTGCACTCAAATATTTTACTTGTAAATTGCCTTATTTCATAGTAATGCTAACATTTCTGCACCAGAAAATGAGCTCAAGCCCCCCAGAATACCATCCTGAGCACGGTCACATTGTCGGTGAATACAGACTCCTATTTCTTTTGGATGAGCTTTAAAAGTGGTCATTTTTTTTAAAATAGGACACTGACTTTTTCCAGCTTCACAATTATACACTCAAATTCAGACATGTTTGTTTGCATTTAATCAGTAATTGATTTTTTTGTCTGGAGACTACATGATCTTTTAAATGAGACTGTGAGGATAAATTCTACCTTGTGCAAAGCTGTTTGTTTGTTTTTTTTTCATAGGAGTAATGCAAATTGTCTTTTAATGTAATCTGCTTTTCATTTTTGAGGTTTACCATTCCAGTTTAATGAAAATCTAGAAAGAACACATAAATATGTTGTTACATTTTGTCAAAGGGTGAGATACAGTTGCCAAAGAGTTTTAGTGGCTTGATGGGAACATTGTGCCAAAATGATCAATGAATAATTCTCATCAACACTTATTTGCTTTATCACATTTGTCACAGACTACCACAGGTGTGAAAGAATATTATAATATTGAAATTGCCTTGTGTAATCCTGCCCTACTTTTTGTGTTAGTATTAAAGCGACCCTTACCTTTGTTACATTTTTACATTTTTTTGTTTAGGTTAAAGTGCTATTAATAAGGTAATGGGGGGCATAGGAGGGGGGAGGAGTTATTGCTGTTCAAGTTTTTTCGAAGTGCTGTGTGAAATGCAAGAAAGGTAAGAGTCGCTTTAATATTCACTGAAATATGAAATGTGTGTGAGTCAGGGAGTGAAGTACATGGGTGTATGTGTGACTAACCCATCACAGTGCTTAGTCACCACAGACTTCCTCATGTTTTCTCAGTGAAGTAAGCTGTCATCAGCTGTTACCAAAAAACAACAAATGAGTCTGAAGAGACTCTCATTTTTTTAGACAAGTTGACCAGAATTACAGGGTGAGTAATGGATTTTTGTAGTCAACTAACAATAATGGTCTTAAGTCAGACTGTTGTTAGACATTACTCATAGGTCTCTGAAGCTCTCTGCCATCCTTGACAGTAATTGGAGATATGTGTTGCAATTTTTGGTAAAGATGTGGGAGTCTGGATGGAGTTATGAAAGAACCAACGGCTGCTACTTAAGTGTGATATGCTGTCAATCAAACGAGAATGCTGCAAAATATATTGAAGTGTATGACTCTTCAACTTTTAACCATTTTTTTCTACAGTTTTGACCAGTCACTGAGACCTTATTGAGAGAAGTGAGAGAGATAATTGCTGGTAAAGTTTTAGCCACACAATAATGTGAGCAAACTTTTAATATTAAACCTGCGCTTTTCATTTTGAAGGATCATATTAATTATCAACTTCATTATTGTAACATAAGCATTATAGATTTGTAGTAATTGAGAATGCTGGCAGCATGTCAAAACAAAAACCTAAATTAAACATAAACATCGAAACCCATCCACTAATTACAATATCTGTAACTCTGCCAAACATATTGCTGCTAATTTGTAAGAGAAACATTTGTTTAAAATGTGCATTTCAGTGCTGAAATTGATAAGTACTTTATTAAAGTGGCCTGTCAGCGAAAAACATGCCAAAGCCAATCTTAAACTGGTGTGAAACGTGTCGGTTGTGCTTAGATAATAATGATCTTGCTTTGTGTGTGCTAAGCAGGATCTATGGAAGCATTCATCACTTTCCTCTTTCTGAGCTCTCGCTTTGCCTCCTGGCTCTCCAAGCCGCTTTACATTGGCACCATATTGACAGTCTGCACAGGGTTGACAGACTGGATCTGGAGCGTGAGGATTGATTAAATGTTCCATTTGATCACAGACTTTCTGAATAAGATGGATGGCCCTGACAAAAAAGATACAAGGGAGTGAATTGATTCCCATGCCCACACTGCCCATGCACACATACACATTCATAGTCTCTGAGAAGCCTGTAATTTCTTGATGTTTTTTTTTTTTTTTTTTTTTTTTCCCACAGATTAACCTGCAGAGGAGAATGAGGGTCACAGGCCTAATTACCCAGGGTGCAAAGCGTATTGGCAGCCCGGAGTACGTGAAGTCTTACAAAGTAGCCTACAGTGATGACGGGAAGACCTGGAGAACATACAAAGTCAAGGGCAAAGATGAGGATATGGTGAGACGCACACGTCGGCACACGTACACAGGCGTACACGCCCCATGTCATTTTCCCATTCTCTTTTCCTTTACCCTCTAAATCTGCAATAAATAGACAAAGCTACACACACACGTGCACACACAGCAACTAGAGGCACTCAGTCAAGGGCAGGGCGGAGGACATGATGAGATGGCTTTTTAATTAGCTAGCACACACCGGGCCCATCTTACTGCCCCTTACCCCCCTCCACTTTTATGACTTCTAGATTGAATTTTTATACTATTTGGGGATGAAGAGCCACCAAATAGGCCACGTGGCGTTCTATCATTCCTGACAGCAAACCACGGCTGTCCTCTATTTGGCTGAGCGTCAAATGACCCCGACCTCCAAACTGCTTCTCAAATGTATTACACGGAACAATGAGCCTGGACTTGAATATCCTATGATCTCAGTTTTCTTGTCTTGTCCGTCTTGTATTTCTCTTTTTTTGGCATGTCTCAAACGAGCATGTCTGAGTGTGCATTTGTATATAGTATTTATAGAGCTTAAGGTTGTGACTGTATGAGTGACCCCTGACCTAATATATATATTTTTATCATTGACCTGTTGCCTTTCAGTGACAGATTACATTACCGGGTGCGCAGGGAAAAGACATAGCTCTATGTCTCCATTGCTTTCTCTCTGTTGCCCTCTCTCTGCACCTCACACATACAGTACATCAGTCACTCAAATCAGAGTGTTTCTGTCAGACTGTCTCAGGTCATTTGGATAAAACACTCCAGAAGGTATAACAATATAATTGGACCACTAATTTAAAACACACCACTGTTCTTATAAATTACAGGCTCAAATGGTGCGAGAAATTGTCTATTTTTCCCTGTAATTCTAGCTCATTGACCTTGAATGACAGCAATTTGTTGAGTGTGGAGTAGACACTAGAGACAGCGCCGCAGACTGACTGCTACATTATGGTAAAACTGATCTGCTGCACCATCCTCCACAACCCCATCTGCTGTTATTTCATCCCCTGCAACAGATTTTCAGAGGAAATGTCGATAACAACGCTCCATCAGCCAACTCCTTTACCCCTCCTGTTGAAGCCCAGTATGTGCGCATTTATCCCCAAGTCTGCAGGAGGCACTGTACCTTACGCATGGAGCTGCTTGGATGTGAGCTAACAGGTGAGTGAGCTAAACTTGCCATCCAACTGTACATACAAATTATTCATAAAATGATCTGAAAATCCATTTTAGAATGCCTCCAGCACAGTTGTTTTATGCTCTGTTTGATAACAACACTTAGAAATATACTTATTTTGTTTGGATTGTACAGTCAGACTAATAAGAAATAAATCTGCTTGTTTGTGTTGTTTTCTAGGCTGCTCTGAACCACTGGGAATGAAGTCAGGACATGTCCAGGACTATCAGGTCACAGCTTCCAGCATCTTCAGGACGCTCAACATGGACATGTTCACATGGGAGCCAGGAAAGGCCCGTTTGGACAAGCAAGGCAAGGTCAATGCTTGGACAGCTGGACACAGTGACCAGTCACAGTGGCTACAGGTAAGGAATGATCCGAGCTATATCTGTTGTCTAGTGTAATTATTAGATCAATATATTAGCAGGGAAATTAACAACATACGGCGGGTTTCTTGCAGATAGCTGGCTTTCACTCTGCTGAAGGATTAGCCCTTACCTCCCTGGCATAGGAAACTATGGTGTGTAAATGGTAATGCAAGCCAATGGAATCAATTATATTTTATACAGAAAGACTTAATTTATGTGTACAGTGTCAGCTGTGAATGAAATTATATCTCAAAATCCTATCCCTGTTACCTTGCTCTCAGTATTATTCTTAGAAACAGTCAGTAATCTGTAGTCATTTCTTTTTCTTTCTTTTTTTTTCATGGAAGTGGGTTTGAATCCAACACCCACAGAGGCTCTGTTGAAAGAGTTTAGCCCTGTTATCTTTGGCTTTGGCCCAGGATTTCTATCTCTTTGAAACCAGCCAATCCATTTGTTTTCATTACACTAACTGATGGCTGAAAATGTCTTCTGAAAGGGACGAGACACGTCTCTAAGTGAGCGTTTACACTCTAGTCTTTCTGCTTAACAATATGTGAGATTGATGGAGGCCCAAGGAGTTTAAGATACATATCAATCAGTCTCAGTCATACCCAGTATGCCCTCATATATGGCCTCATATATAAGATTTTTTGGTGTGTTTTTTAAGATAAAGGGGAGTAAATGCTCACTGCTTTTAGAGCAAGAAACCACATCTTACTACAGGCTGTAAAACAGATAGCATAGAAGGCATTGTGATGTAGATCATCTTCTCAGGGAATTGAAGATCAGAATGATTTCTTTGATTTCTCACCCTCTCTGCTGCACTCACTCCACGCATACCACCTCCCAAGTGGTGACACAGTAGTCACACTGACTTATCTGGCCATTATTAGATTGGCTGGGTCTTGAGTCAGATATGTATTTTATTACACTGAAAGATTTTTTCACCAAGGATGAAGGTATGCAGGGTTGTGCGTTGGAGGAGACAGGTACTTAGGCAGGCTGGCCCATCCAGGCCAGGGAGCTCAGCTAAGCAAAATTGATTGCTGTGGGTAAAGGAAAACTTGTGGTCTCATATTACATGCTGTGCTGGCAGGAAAGGGGAGTTGCCATACAGACGCAGTGAGAAAAATCAATGAATTCCACTGCCAAGGACCACTTCTGTACACACTGACATATACAGTATCCAGCTTTTGAAAGGAAAACATTAAGACTTATGTACTCTGTCGTGCTGTCTCACGTTTACACTGATACAGCTGTCGGAAAAGACCAATGTTGTTGTGATTGCCCTCATATGCATTTTTTTTTTTAACACTTCCACAATCAGCGTCATCTTTATGCTTGTTGCCATGGCAAATAATTGATTCTCTGTCACGTTACTGAACTACTTTAAACCTTACTGATTAATGGAATTAATCAGCCTTAATGACAAATTAAGTATTCCTATTAATCAAGACAACTGCTGTGCCGGGCAGTGGAAGCAGTGGAAATCTCTTTATAGACACCAAATATCAAACTGGATTTCTTGATTTTACTAAAATAGCTAACAGTGGAGTCAACGACTGAAAGAGATTTTGTTCTCACAGCCTGCTCTGAATACTCATCTGTTGTTGTTTTTCTCTATATATATTATTATCTTGTCATTTTATTATTTCTAAACAATTCCATATTTCTGAACACAATACATAATGGCTAGCATCCAAGTCTGTCTCCAAGACATTGACAGTTAATTATATTTCATTGTTTGATATTATGGATTAAATTAGCACATTGCTCCACTGAGTTATGTCCATCAGAGCAATGCATGGCTCAAATATTTGATGAGTTGTTTGCATGTAATGATTTGGTTAACATGCTGAGACCATTCCAACTGACACTTGGTGCAGACAAAACACAATAAAATCTTGAGCAAACACCAAGAACGGAGCCTGTTTGGGAACTGTCCAAGCTAAAGTTATTCTGGCCAGGCAGGAGATAAAACGACACAGAGGGAGACTGAATGAGAATCTTTCGAGGTGTTTTCAAGAGCGGAGCTGACGCTGTCACACTGAGCTGCCAAGTGTTCCAGCTGACATCAGCTGATTAGTTGATTTTGCACATTAACATGTCAACATAGCAAAATGAGTTCGCCAGAGAAACAGTAGCTTATTTATAGTACTTTATATTATATATATATATTATATATATTTATAGTACCTTATTTCAGGACTGTGGAGAGTTTTTGGGTGGATGATGGTAAACATTCCTCAGACTAGTGTTATTTATGTCAGCTTTTTTTAATTATTATTATTTTATTTAGTCTTGTCCTTAGGCCTGTGTCAAAATGTCAAAAGTCAACCTCTTCATTTTTGTTAAGTCAAGTTTTTGCTGACTAAAGGTCTAGGCATGTTGGTCTCATCTTAGTTTAAAAAAAAACATAACTATTTTTTTTTATAGTTTTTTAGCCATTTTATTGACAATTTATTCTATCCAAAACCTTTTTTTTTGTCATTTTAGTAACCACCAAGATGTTAACCTAACTCAATTTATTTGTGGTGAGCCTTAATGTGTCTCTTGGAGTTAGTGGTATTCTTACCAGTTATTTTATGGCCACGCTGTTTCCCTCCTGATAAAGCAATGCATTCAATTTCTTTTCTCAGCCTAATTGTGACAAAATTGAGCCAACTGCCTGTTTCTTTCTCATGAGCCCTGTTGTTGTCATTATTAATGTTAACTTGCTCTCTGTTAAATAGTTGATGTATTCCTCACTGTGCTCATTGTGTGGGTGTAGTCCTGATATGGCACGTGCAGCACAGCCTCTTCTTATTTATTTATTTTTTTCTTTTCAGTCTCATGTTGATATAGTCACAGTTAGTGTTTAGTGACGTTGGCGCTGCCAGTCAGCATCTCGCCTTACTCATGGAAAAAAAGGTTGTTGACGAACATATTTAGTCATCATAGTTTTTATTAACGAAATTAACGCTGCCTCAGACAGAGAAATGTGGGTGGCATGCAGTGATTGTGTCTCTTCACCTCCTCTTAATTGTACTGCAGCCTCCAAAGGATTCACTTTTCTGAATCACGATGCAGGATTCTGAATCACAACTCATCCTGTGGGTAGCACTGGACGGGATCCAGTTGGTGTATAAATGGACAGGAAGTGAAGAATTGAAAACTTGAAATATGTGTCGTGCTGTCTGTCCACAGTGAACAAGCACTCCATTCAAACATACCTGAACCCATTCACATCTTCTGCCTCTGCTGTGGTATTATTTATATACAGAGTAACATCACTGACAGGCCAGGGCTGTTAACATGAGGAATGGCAAGCGTGGTACATGATTTGCATTTCATTTAAATACGACATAAAACTTGACATTATTCCACAAAACTAAGTTTGTATAAGTTTAACAGCGATCCACTTTGTTATAAATTCTGACATTGATCTGAGACCAAAAATACTGTTTGTGAACAGGAACTATTTAAGATACATTGTGAATGCTGAACACTGTTCACTCTTCAGAGACTGCAGAGAAGTTTTGTGTGGAGAATACATGCCTGATTGAATTTAAAATAATGGTTACAATGTTTGTGTTTCTACAAAGGCAAACTCCTCACTTTCAAGAAATGCAAATAATAAAGATGACTAACAGAGCAGGTGATGTAGTTAGTGGTGGTATTATATGCACTTCCAGTCTATTTGCAGCTAAACATACAGGTGTACAGTACATCTTTATTTATCCACTAAACATTGACATAATTGTAACTCTTTGACATGAAAAGATATAATTCCATACAGCGCTAGGTGTTGGCTGGTTGACAGTGTTTAAAATAGGTTGACAGATCACAGATCAAAGATCAAATTGCCTCCACCTGAATAAACATTATGTGTGTCTTCTCACACTCTTACACAGTAGGCTTACAAAGCCCTGTGGTAAACATAGGAAATAAGATGTGCTCCTTGAGTTTGCTTTGGTTTGCTGCCATCTCTTAGCTTTGTACCCAACTGTAGCTAACCCTTTAGCTTAGCTACAGTGCGGTTTCCAGTGTCCCCTAAGCTACTGCACACTCTTAACTACAGAAGATATATTCTCAATCCCTTAAGACTTTACAGACTTTAAGACTTTACGTTATATTCGCCTAAATATAGAGCCTATACTGTGCATTAGTGGTAGACTGGTTCACAAGTGAAACAAAGAGAAAGGTCTTAATATTATCGGATATGTTCCACATGCTGTAGCTGCATTTTATGTCATTATATTTAGCCCCTCTTTTTGTCTCTCACAAGCTCAGTTCATAATAAACTGTACCTGCACCTGTCCGATATAATTCAGTACAATAAAAAAAAAAAAACCTAGCTGCCTTCGACATCATTATAATGTATTTTATGTACATCTAGATGAAGATGAGGTTTAGGGTTTTTTTTCTCTATTTCTACATTTAAATGTAATGTACCAAATGTATGTCTTGTGTTGAAATGGCCTTGAGCAGGCACTGATAGCACCAAATGAAACACTTAATTTTTGTAACTTGTTAAATTAATTTTCAGCCCTGCAAAGGTTACAAAACAAGCTATGAAGTAAATCTGTTCTGGTGGTTCATTTGTTATCCCCTGTCTCAAAGGTTTTCACACCCAATTGTCTCCTTGAGGTGATAAATATGTGTGCCGTGTGGCTGTGGCAAGCTGATAATCACCCCCACCTCTGATGATGCAGAGTGAGCTCCAACTTTAGTGTGAAAAACTATGAAGGAGCTACAAGAGCCCCTGTGCGGTATGCCGGTGTTCATGTTAAATTCATCATGCAGTCACACATCAGCTAATGCAGTAATACGAGCAGTAACATGACATCCTTCTTTGCTGACAAGTCATTAATGTTCCATCATAGATAAGTACACCAACAATTTACTTTACCCAGCATCTATAGATACAAAGACAGTGTTAGGTCCCTAGTTCCCCTACCCCCCACCCCAAAAACAAAACATTCAGCTGCAGGAACTTGAGCATACAGTATGTAGATTAACATATGCAGAGCAGTGTATACATATCAATTACGCAAATTACATCTGTGAGAGTGGAGGTTTGCATAGGCAGCTGCTGAGGTGCACTGTGACCAATAAGAAAGGACAGTGGGAGACTATAAACCAAGAACAGGAAGACAAAGACAAGTAGAGAGAGAGTAGAGAGAAATTACCTGTCACAGTCACAGCTGTTTTCAATCAGGAGAGACCAGAGATGAAGTAAAATAACATTTATTATGCAGATGATATTAATGATTAGGTATTGTGATATGATAGATCCCCCCCATGGAGTCCAGACATTGGTGCTGGTGGTGACTGATGACTTCAATCAATCAATCTCGGGCCAAATCACAACAAAGTCATCTTGAGGCTGAAACTGATCAGCTGATGAAGTTGAAGTGATGCATTGAGGAATCTGAAGACTGGGTGGTGATGAAGACAGCTCCAATATGATAGGCTGACAATGAAGGTGTGTCACTATGCTATTGGTTAGACTTGACCAGGTGATGTGAACAACTGATGTGTCAATTGATGCTCCAGAAATAGCAGCAAGGAAAATATAAGCTTTGATAGAGATCAAAAGGGTCTTCCTGTCTGTACTTTCGCTAAGATTAATTACTCTAGAGCTAGTTAAGGAGCATAATTTGCTGATTGTACATATCTCAGTTTCTGTTCACTGGTGTAAGCATTCTTAAAGATGTAGTTTCTGATCATTGAGGGAATAGTCATACCCTCACTCTTGATGACTTCAATGTAGTCAAAGTCGATTACAAACACAGTATATTGCAGTTCAGGTAAATAGGTTGTAAGAACAATGAATGTGCAATTCTTGATTAAGCTGTGTTGGATGTTGGCAATCCTGAAAAAAACATTGCAGCTGTAGGAGAGAATTGGGTTTCAGCCATTTCCCAACTTTGGCAGAATCCATCTGTGCATTGTCAACCAAGATGATGAAGTCCCGCAAAAAAGGGAGTCAAGACACGTTCACACTTTTTGGCTAAGACAAGAAACCACCTCTGCACCTCTGAAAGAACTTGTAGACACGTTGAACATGGTCTGAAGGGATCAGTAGAAAATTACACCCAAAAACAAAAAGACAAAGCATTTGAGCTTTTGAGTCATGTAGAGGATTGTTGAATGCAGCAAGAAGACTTGAATGATACCACAAAGTATGATGGTGTCTGTGTGGCCATCTTCCATTCATTCACATTATGAATGAATATGAGATGATAGGTGTGCTCACGACAAGCTTTGTGATGGCTTCCTACAGGAGCTCAAGAAAAACATTGATGTCCATGGTGTTTATAGTGTTAGAGTATTATAATTCATAACCACTGCAGTGCCAGCTGGCAAATACAAAGAAGTATTTTTCGACAACTATCACTTTGAGCCTTGTAGAAGAGCACAGTCTAACAGAGATAATGCCTCACATTAGATCACCAGCAGGCTGATAGAGTATAGTCTTGTCATGTTCAGACTGGGCACAACACAGGCAGCGCTTCAGCTGGAAGTTGCCCAACACTTCATGTGAAATGATCAATCTTGTACTGCCCAGCCGCACTGGGTCACCTTCTTCCTCTCACCCTCTCCTTATCTTGAGAGTAAAAACCCCCTTTTTGTGTAATTAATCAAGTTAATAATGACAGATGGTAACTCCTTACTGGTAAATGTAACTTAACTGAGGAACTTGAGTAACTGCAGAGTAAGAAAATATAAGTAAGTAGCAGAGCAGAAGAGAGCACATATAACAATCCAGCATATGGTCACTGATGAGTTAATAAGTGGCACTGAGAGCCAAGATGTGTATGGACATATATGAGTCCCTCTGTGCATCAGACAGGGTCTGAAGGGTCCAGGAGAGGGATTTTGAAGACAGCTGAATCTTAAATGAAATTCACAAAAAGCTATTATATTATATATATTATTTCCCTCATACTCCCTTAGATTTTAAACACTAATTAATAATATAAATAATGATTAATTAAAATAATGGTAATGTTTTGTTGCAAAGTAAAAAGCTTGCAGCAATTTGGTCTATTTAGTTTATAAATTTAGTAAGTAGTTATTTAAATAATCCTGACTGTAAATGAGTGTTCTTAAATGGTAATAATATGAGGTTTGGAGTAAAGAAATGTCAACTTGTAATAGAAATAATTATATATAACAAACAGTGAATCATTTTCATAAATGTAAATTAGCTTGCTGAGTGGTTTTAATTGCATTAAATATGTTCATCAACCTGGAAGCATTTTGAAATGATTCATTTAAATGTGTAATTCGGAATGTGCATCACTTAATATATTATCAATCTTAAATGCACCAGATGTTTGCTAATGGCCTCTAAAACATCAGAGCACCTTGATACTCAGAGCACTGTCCCGTGTGGAGTAGAGGCTAAAAGGTACAATAAGTGGACGTAATGCAAGATTGATTCCCTCTCAGTGACTGTGAGCAGGCATTTGTTGTAATCAAACCGGGTATTATCATTACACCAGTTTTGTCGAGCGCAGCTTCCTAATCAAATCGCTACCTCAAATACAGCACTGCTGACAACAAACTCTATTTCTTTTAATCAATAGAATTAGCCGGATGTTTGTTTCATCAAACCACAGTGGAGAACGCCTTTAATTTGTCCCATTGAAACTCTCATCTCTTCTTGAGTGTTTATGCAGCAAAGATGAAGCGTGTCCTTTCTAAAAACAGAAAAGCTGCCTCCGAGAGAGTAAAGGCATTGTAGCATGAAAGGATTTAAAAGGGATTTTGATCATGTGGAATAGCAACAATCATGTCTTTATTTCAAGAAACAAGACTACAACTTTGTCGAAATTATTTGCACAGGAAATAGACAGTAAGAATTTATAGGGGTTCTTTCAAGGGTGAGCTGTCTTTTATGTCATTTGAGTTTGATCCCCCCCCCAGCGGAAAACACACTCCTTACAACTGTGAATTGTTAGCTGTAAAATCCAGCATTTCTATTACTGGCATGTATCGATCTGGTCAAAACTAGATAAAGACACTTGTCCCTGCTGATCTGACTATTCAAAGTTCTTATCGCATTAAATACATCTGTCATTCTACCAGCTGCTCTGCATTTTATCATCATTTGTCCCACTACTCTGCACACAAAACTGAATCAATAGGAACAGCACCTGCAGCCAAGTTTGGGTACTGAACTAATCAAAGAAACAGAATGCTAGAAGGACAACGTTTCCAGGTGGTTTCTGTCGCAATCACTGAGAATCACAAAATCATCTAGCCACAGCTGTGAGGCAGAAAAAAGTGTTAAGTATGAAATATATACAAACACTTGAGCATACCTTGTAATCTGTCTTGCTTGCATCTCTATGTTAGTGCATGTAAATTTCATCTTGATTCAATCTTCACAGGAATTAACAAGAGAATATTCAACACAGTTTTTAGCCTCGGTGGGATAAACAGTGTTTCCAACTGAGCCAAACAACTATTAACATTTTTTTTGTTTTGTTTTATTTTTTTAACACCAAGTTAGAATCCTATATCCATTATCTGATATCTTCTTTTTTTGTTTGTTTCACAATTTGTTGACAAGATCTGAGCTATGGCACTGCTCACTGATACACAGCTTGGAAGTCGGGATAACAGATGTAACCATGACTGCAAATTGCTCAGCCAGCACTTGTTATGGCAGATGTGCCAGCTCATTTTCAGAGAAGCAAGATCAAATCTGCACCAAGTTACTATGTACAGCGTGTGCATCATTAGACATGGCGACATTTTGAATACGGAGGATCATATTAAGGGGATAGTTGTGGGTCATTATCAGACTTCTGTGGAGAGGCGTGTCAGATGAGACCCGTCTGATATCAGTTCTCTGACTGCTGGCAACCCAGTTAGAGACTCCCTTATATTACAAAATGTAGTCCAATTTGAATCGACATAAATACAGTACGTTGGTTCAGAACTGTTGCCTGGAGCTTTTGCTAATTCAGTCATCTTGAAAATATTATCCAAGAATTCAAGAAGAATCTTAGAAAGAATCCACACTAATTTGAAAACATGTCTGATGCAAATTTCATTAAGGCATTATCGTCAGAGCCTCATTTTAATCCTGTCCAACATGGCTCTTTCTTCGCTCTATTTTATTCAATTTCCCTGCAGCTAGGATGCTGATTCAATTAGCTTCTAAATGAAGTTACGGAAGGGATGGTAAATCCATCTGCTTCCCTGATTCAATTGGCTGGTTTTTAGTGTACCCTCCCTTCAACTACGTATATCCTTAAATGCACAGGTCTGCTTGGAACTAATGTAATGTTACTCTTTTGTTTTCATTAGGAAGCCATCTTATCCTTCAACACCACGTACTGATCCTCATCTCCCTTTCCCTTTTGCTCACTCCCTCTTAACTAACGTAGAATGCATTTATCCGTTTTATCTTGGGATGATTGATTCATGAGTCTGCAGCAGCGCCAGCTGTAATCGTAGGATCTGCAGGAATTGTCAGAAGTCAAGGCGCCAGCTTAAATCAGTGCAGCAGAGACTGGGCCTATGTGTATCTTGCATGTGTATCTTGGTGGTTTCAGTGTGTCTCGTAGCCATCTCTTGACAAGCACGGTATCCCCCACTCACATCCATACATTTAAATCAGACATCTTTATGTCATGTACCCAGGAGAGAATGGACTGCACTTAAGCAGCATGCATGCTACATACTAGTATTATGATTAATTCAGAATAGTACAAAGTTGAGCCAGGGTTCTGCAGAAAACTGGGCATTGATTCATTTCATGGTAAGTATCATATTTCAGTGACCACTTATGTCCATAAATGTTATATATTTAGTAATTTCACAGTCGCCTTTTTATTTCTTGTGCAGTGCAGCATGGTTATAGCGCTTTGTGTGTGTGTGTGTGTGTGTGTGTGTAGGTGTGTGTAGGTGTGTGAGAGTGCACATGTGAGAATTTGTCATGAATATTTTATATACCATGCGAGATGCAGGAGAGGAGGGAGGTATGATGAGCTGTACTGTAAGTGCAGCAGGCAAAGTCAAAAACGATTTTATTTTTAACTCACCTATTTTGTAGGACCTGTAAAAACCTGCATAGCCATTGTTAGAATATGAACTCCATACTTTAAATCATTAAATCATTTTACACATGCTTAATATTCCAACAGAGCTTTTCCCTCTATCACATGAACTACAGATTTAATTCCAGGCAAGATCACACAGGGATACTGACTACTTCAGATTTTATCAGTGAATAAAGTGTCCATCACGTGTCTAGTCACAGTGAACATTAAACGGACTGTGGAATCCCCCAAGTCCTGTAGTAGTGCAGCATCAAGGCCGTTTTTTCTGCACCTGGATCTGAGTCGCTCACTTCACTCATACCGACATGGGATGAAACTCTCTGGGTGTACAGATGCTGCTCTCCTTGCTGTAATAGCTCTAAATGATCCAGACCACCATGGTTGATTTCCTTCCTGTTCCTTTTGCCATGGCCAATTCCCTTCATCTGTTCCTGCAGCCATTTAGAGTTAACTTGACAAGCTGAACTGAGGCTCCATCTGTTATGGCTTTATGTTCTGAGTGGTCTCTTAGAATTTTAGGTAGTAATGTTTGTGCCTTAATGCACTGGGTGTGATGAAAGTCAGCTTTTGTTTTGTTTTTGTTTTTTGTTTTTTGGAGGGGGTTAGCAGGTAAAATAGGAATTTAATATTAGTTTAATGGTCTAAATGTACACTTCCTTTTTTAAGGCACTCAAGTTATTTGTGTTCAATTATAGATGGAAAAAACAAATTTGACAAAATAAAAAGCTGACCAGGCATGCAGTGTTGAAAGTAGTTTAAATAATGGTTTCTTTTATATGCAGACTTTATTAAAATGTTATGTTAATACTTTTAGTTTTGAGAAGCTCACAGGATATTTACATGTTTTTTGATCATCAAGACTAAGGGCAAATATTTACTAAGGATTTGCAGCTATGTTTAGACTAACACCCAGATTAAGTTTTTCCTTATTTACTTTCTTGCTGGATGAATATTCTTCTTTTCAACCAATATTTAAAATCTGCAGCAGAGAAGACTTTCTTGTGTGTGCTTTTGCTTTGCTGCAAGGTGAGTCAAAACAGCCAGATATCTGATCTTAATTGGCACTTAAACAAATAAGAAAGACTGCATCTGGAATCCTTGTATAAATCTTGCTAAATTAAAAATTGTTGTGCCTCTGACAGTAATTTGTGCCGGGCTTAGTGAATACAACCTTAATAGTGACTGTATGCTACCATCGATTTGCAAATATGCTCACAATAGCAACAGCACTAAACACAAAGTACAGCTGAGGATGATGAGAATGTCTGCGGTATTGCAGATTTATGGTCATAAACTACTGATTTGACGTGAAAATCTGACCTGAAGATGGTGCCAGATAAAAAGTCATTACAATTAGGAACATGAATGCGTGTACCAAATTCATTGGCAATCAATCCAAAAGTAATTCAGACATTTCACTTGAAACTACAAATATGAACCTCTTGATGGCACTAGAGGAAGAGTCAAGGGATCACCAGGAGACATCCACTGTTAACTATGAATGTCTTGTGCCAATCCACCTGGTAGATGTTATGTCACTGGACATGTACACATTTTGACCTGTTGGTGATTAAAGACTTTAAGACTTATTCTCTCTGCATCACAAATGTATGGACAAAATTTTGTAATGTCACTTCATCCAATTGCCGTGGGCAGATGAGCTAACTAACTGATAACCAGTCCTATTTGCTCATGCGGTTAAAATGTTTGACTGAGCTGTGAGCATCCGTTGAGTAGATTTATTCTGGTCTTTGCTTACTGTAGGGTTATCTATATGCAGGTGTCATTCGGAGAAGGGGAAATTTGAGATATTTCTTGACAGAATAACAAAGAATTTAAATTCAATTACATGCAACATTGCTTCATGCGAGTGTGCTGGCATGAGGAGAAAGTGAATGTAGTAGGGATAGAGTGAAGAGGATGGGGGAAGGAAGAGAGAGGGTGTTTAGTGCGTAGTGATGTCCGTGCCATATAAAATGGTTTGGCTTACAAATGTGTGTGCTAGCCACCATTCTGACTCCACCTTAATGTACTGCCAAAACAAGTCACCTTGCTGTGTAATGAATACATCTCTCCCCATGTCAGGACAGCTCATTCCATATGGAGTTGCTGCTTTTAGTCACAGTCCACATTTAGCACTTTTAAAAACGCTGCATACGGCTCACATTTCAAAAAGGAGATGGTGTGTCCGAAGACTTCAGGCTGGTAATGAATGTGGTCTGTGCCACACTGACCAGGCTGAGTCAGCATGATACTGCCATGAGGGGACTTTCTTTTTCTACTATCCTCAATACTCGGCAACCACCCATTTCAGATATAATCTCTCAATTGAATGGGTATGATTAATTGTTATCAGCCTTATAAATATGGATTAGATGGGGCTACACCTACTAGTAGGTACATATCAACCCACAGGAATGAGATCATGGTACCTACCAGCAGGTAATATGCTGTTACATGTTATGTTATATGTTACACTACAAAATAATTATGTTTTATGATGTGACAACCCTTTTGTCAAACCCTGGTTAGGTTTAGGCACAAAAACCCTTTGTTATGGTTGGGAAAAGATCATGATTGGGTTAAAATGATCATTTGAAACATTGTTAAATGTGGCAACTGATGGTTATGAATGCAGTAAAATGCTGAGAGAATGTCCCAACAGAGGTCTTTAATTGTTGTCGTCTATTGCTTGCATTTGGCAGGTTGCACCAGCTAACTATTAAACCATCCACCCAATGTCTCCTCTTAACAAGGGAAAAGTCATCTTATCAAGTCATCTAATATAGATGCCATATGAACTACATCACATCCCCAAGTCATAATTACTACAACCACTAGATGGGGGAGTGTAACTCAAAAGGTGACCTCCATCCTTCCAATCCATATCTAAAAGGCAGACAACCACTGATCAAGTCCATACAATCAAGTGATAACATTCAAAGCAGGTAAGGGAACTGAGTCACAATTCAGACTGCTGAATGTCTTCCTTTTACTGTGTGAGTGTTCAACAGACATTTATACCTTCTGACAGCTTGCCACCCCTTGTGGCAACACCGGTCACTAAAGGTGTCAAAAAAGGAAATTTAGTCTGTGTCTGCAGCATGTGTATGTCCCATATGGGCCACAGTGAAACTGAAAAAAGTTAACATTAATTTCAATCACAGATTTTGATTGACTTGATCAATTGATAGACAGAAAATTAATCTTAATTTTTTTTTTTGAAGAAATATGTCAAAATCTTCTTGTTCCTGCTCCTTTAATGTGAATATTATCTTGTTCCTTTGTGTAGTAGACAATTACAGTAAGGGACTATAATATTTAGTCAAGCTCTCATCAAGCCTGAAAATATACATTTCCAAACAGGGTATGTCGTCATTCCATGTAATTAACTTGTAACCCAAGGCACAAACAAAAATCTTACACATCATTAATTTTCGTCATCTTCATATTCATCACCATTATCATAATCATCGTAGTCGTCATCGTCGTCGTCATCATCTTATTTATTAAAAACCTCAGAAAATGCACTGAGGGAGAATCCTCTCTTTCAGTAGTGTCCAGATACAGACATACAATAATGCAGACAACTATAATCAAATAGCCATAAAAAGTATACATAACTTTTAACTAAATATCCAAAAAGTACACCCTTCCCTTCATGCTCCTTCAGATGCTCCACCACCCAAATTCATGGACATGCATTGCCAAGGCAATCTTCAAAAGTGAAAAATTGTGGAATTCAGACAGATGCATAAGCTGTAGAGTCACTTCTGTTCCTCACACACATTATCACTAAGAGACAAAAGATTTCATCTCATGTGAGCACAACAGTCCATCCACGCTCTCCACCTCTCTGAGGCCTTCACAGTTTTTCTCAAACCACTTGTGTGCAACATCTCTGTCCACAGAAGCAGCTGCCTGTCAGCTCCAGTTCCTGAGAAGCTGAGAGAACAACATCCAGCCAAACTGCCTTCACCAGGCTGATATTGGCAGAAATGTACTGAACCAAAATAGTTTGTATGTCAGCTCCACAAGAATAAATCAGCAGGATTCATTGCTTCATGTATATGGTTATTAAGCTCAAAACACATATACAGCTAGATATTTGTGTGATTTAATTAGCTGCCTGCTCAAATTACACTTCATTAAACATGACAGAAACAGACTGAGAAAAACCCTGGGGGTGTCTGTGTGGATGGATACATTCAATAAAGTGGAAGCATATCTGTTCCATGAGAAAACACTTACTATGTGAATTGGCCACAGACTCTCTTTCTCCAGTTTGCCAGCCCTCCACCACTTTTATACAGGTGTTTGAGAGAGGAATATGAATGCCCTCTGCTACTGACTGGCTGGAGTAGTGTTGTGTGGCCCACTCTGAACCACTGTGTTTACGGCACTGAGGGCCAGTGCTTTGCCAGTATGTATTAACATTGGATATTATTTCAGCGCACAGAACAGAGAGATAGTGGACCGTGAGGAGATATTCACTGCATTTGACAAACATGTATTGGATTAGAATCACTGACCTTACGTTTTAAGTGATCATGTTTGTTATGATTTATGTATATTTGGATGTAAAAAAAACCCGAAACCACTCCTAGTCTTAAAAACCTGTGCATCATTTAAATTATCACCTGAAGTGACAAGTGAAGAAGCTCCAGAAGTAGTCGGCTTTAGAGTGGAAAGAGCTGAAAGAGCTGGCTTCAGGTGATTTTGAGGATGACTATTAACAGTGATGAGGTTCTTGTGACATGATTGTTGGACAGCAAATTTCATATAGGGTATCTATAAGTGATTATCACAGGGATCTTGAAAATATTTGTGCCTGTAGGATTCCATATGCTAAATTAGTAGATAGCATCTAAACTCCAGCTGTGTTCAGATGGGAGACCATCTGGGCCAAAAAATTCCCCTTGTTCCCAGAAGATGTTAAAATTATCAATAAAATTCACACTGAGAGTATCACAAGCAGAGGACAGCCAGGTGTTCATGCTAATCAGCCTGTTCAAACACCCCATTCCACGACCATATGTGGGGATTGGTCCGGAAATATAGATTTTACCTGTAAATGATTTGAGGATGTTTAACAGGTGGGCTAAATCATGCTTTAAAAGTTCGGACTGCTGCTTGGGAATGTCATTTGTGCAGACATGAATGATACTATTATCTATTTCAGGGTGGGATTTTATTATTACTGGCACTTTGTCCGCAAAGTCAAGCATTTTGGCACTGGGGAAACAAAGAGTATGAGCCTTTCTAACTCTCACGTTTCTAATAATGAAGTCTCAGATTATTAGTGTTATCAGAGGCTTACGCCTGGTTGAGACCGGACATGGAAGCACCGCACTCGGAAATTCTTGCGCGTGCCACAGCTCTTCAGTTCACCCCAGACGCGTATTTCTCCGCGCTGGTCGGCAAGCGGCTCTGCTACTCGGCTCCTCTGTCGTCACACTTGGAGCTGTTTTTTTTCCATGAGTAAGTAAATAGTTGCATACAATTATAACGTCATGTTTTCCTGACAACTGTAAATGTATGTAACTGAAAATGGCTCCGCTCCTCGGCACTTCGCAACTAGGCACAGCGTTTCTGCATCCGGTCTGAACCAGGCCATATGGGGACATTGTGGAAGGGTGGCACTTGCAGTAGACTGCTGATCAACAGCAGCATCCCTGTGATCTGCAGTATCCAGGTGAGCCACTGCTGGATGCTCTACCCAACAGCTGCACAAGTAGAGCTTGTGGCACTGAGATTGGCATGCACTACAGGTGCGGAGACTACAGAGAGGAGCCCATTGCCAGTCTGGGGCACCAATGCACAGCATGCATCTGCCTGGGTGCAAAAGACTGACAGGCCAATGAGGGGAAGTCCTTTAAATCCACAATGTTTAATTTAATTTTGGGGTGGAGCTCCTGAGTTTGTTGAGAGTGATAAGATTTTTTTGCTACTGTGTTAATCCCACCCAACGACAGACCAACCTTTAGCAGGCTCAGTATGAGGGTAGAGTTGGCCGGGGCTTTGGGTTTAGCTCCCAGGAGCATCCGAGAATCTTCAGAGCTCTGGCGGGATGGTGGTGTCATTATCCATCACTTCTGGAGCTGAAGAGTCAGGGTCGCGGGTCAGGCTGGTCCTTTTCCAGACAATGCAGCCAGAGGAGCAGATGGTGTCTAGTTTGAAAAACTTTACATTTGTTTGTTAATATAATGAAAAATAGTCTTTATCCGTGGGAAGCTTGGAGTAATTTGTGGGTTTTCATGTTGCAGTTCCTTGGGTGCTACCCATGCTGCCTCATACTTCAATATGCCTGAAGGAAGAAAAATGCGCTTTCTCAAAATATTTAAATTTGACCATAAGCAGGTTTTTAACTGTCTAGAAAACTTTTTTTAAATTTTGACCTGCAGCTATTTATAATCAGCTCCCCAGATTTTACAGTTTAGTCATTAGGGCTTCTCTGTCCACCAGGATGAGTCTACGAACAAGTACAGGCCACATTACTCATTTATATTTGCCACAGTAATAAACCAAACAAACAAAATAAGTGAATGCAAGTTACAATCTAATTTGTTTGGGCTGATGTGTTTGCAATGAAATGGCTTTAAGTATGCTGCAACACATTTTTACTGTATAGCTGTTCATTTCTCCATGAATGTTGAGATGGGATTTAATAATAAGTACTTGTACCACCTCCTATCCATCCATCTATTTTTTTAATTGCTTATCCTCAAGACAGTGGCAAGGGGACTTGAGCCAATCTCAGCTGACTTTGGGCAAGAGGAGGCATACACCCTGGACAGGTCCTCAGTCAATTCCACACCTAACATGTAGAGCCAGACAACCACTAACTCTCACATTCACACCCACGGGCAATTTAGAAACACCAAATAACTAACATGCATGTTTTTGGTCTGTGGAAGGAATCCAGAGTACACGGACAGAGAACCTACACAGGCTCAGAGATGACATGCAAACTCCACATACAAAGGCCCCAGCCGGCCAGTGGGTTCACTCCTTTTCGTGAGGGGACAGTGCCAACCACCACCTCCATTGATTAAAGAACCAATCCATTAATTAACTAATACATTAATTAGGAGGAAAATGTATTAAATCAAACAACTGGCCACAAAAAATGGACAACACTAAGCATAGTATACAAACTGACAACTAGAATGAATGAATGAATGAATGGACAAATTAAATTAATAAGTTATTGAAAGAAGAGTAAGTGAATTATTGTATGAATGTTACCAAAAACATGTCAAAAAAAAGGTATGAGTAAGGAAGACTCTTCACTAAAGACAATAAAATAGTTCTTGTATCAACTCTGAGCTAGAAGCATGGTAGATGGTTCCTCCTACTGCTTCTGTACTGATGAAAGGCTGATAGGCGAACGTCCTGGAAAGCGTGAAGCAAGACGAAGCAGACTCAGTTATCCTCGGGTCGCCAGAATGACAGCGAGATGAGAACTGTTGCATTAGGTTCAGTGAAACAGCTTTGGTTCACTGCTTCTCAGGAGGATGAATCCAGTCTCACACTAGCTAAGGCCACGTAGTGGACACACTCAGTAGGGAGGTGTCCAAGTCTTGGTGCATTCAGTGACAGGCTGCAGAGTTGGATGCATGGAGCTCTAAACTAATCAGAAAAGTCCAGGGAAAAGTGTTTAAAAAAGCTTTACAACACGATAAAAATAGAAGATTACAAAAATAATGGATTATTCAAATGGCAACGGATGTGGTCTGGCTTGTGGCTTAAGCAGTTTTTCTTCTTAGTTGAGAATTCTTTCTGGAGATTGTATCTCTCAGGGAAAAATGAAAAAGACAAGACCCGAAATGCAACACGGGCCATCACTGCTGGCAAGGCCAAGCCAGACAAAGAGTTATAAACTTATAATAGTCTAGGGGTAATGTTTTGAAAGAAGAAGGATTGGCAGTTTATTGGGGAATCCCTTATTTATGTTGTTAATTAATTTCTTTGTGTGTGGGGAAAATGACCTTCAAGTAAAAAGGTAATAATTCTATTCTATTGCTATTGAATTTTTGAAGACTATACACACTTGTATTCATTCATTCTTGTCGTCAATGCAATCAACACATCATGAAACAGTGAGAAAATGCTTAGAAATTGTACTATTGATTAACCAAATAAAATACAGTATAAAATTATTAGACCTGCACTTTCCAATTTGTAATCAAAGCTATTATGAAAGCATTATTCTAACAATCGAACCATAGCTAAATAATGCACGTAACACTGGTTAAATCATGTTCACTCATGAAAGAATATGCGTGACTGAAATTAATAAATATTGAAGCAGAGTTTGAATTTCCATAATATTAAACTAGTTAAATTGTTCTAAAACACAGTCAAAGTTAACATGGGTTAGACAAGTCAAGATACATATATACGTATACATTTAGTAGCATTTTATGACCAATTCAATTCCCTCTTATTGTGCGTTAAGAAAAAGAAAGAGAGGGAGCGACTCAAAGGAATGTGGCTTCTCCTAAACTTTAACACTTGACAGATAGTGAGCTAGAAGAAGAAGGGAGTATAGTTCATTCAGGTTGGTGCAGACTGTATCTGAAGAGTCTGTGGTGGAGGGAGTTGCAGGTTTTTAGGTTTGTCGTGTTCATGTCTCCATAACGCGCTGCTCCTGCACCCATGCAAACAGACTGTTAGACCAAAAAATAAAAACACTAATGTTTCTGAAAGTATTCAACTTTTCCTTTTATTCCTGGGTACGTTATCATACAGGGTTAAGGGACTCTTCTGGAAAAAAGGATTGCTGCAGCAAAAAAAATAGTATGCTTTGGCATGTGTAATATAATACTATGTTCAAATACCAGGCAAATCTGGCATTTTCATGTAAAGGTTCATGCAAACAGGACCCAGAATCAGTCAGGTCATTTCTCACAGAGGGCCCGTGAAACAGCTCACATCTTTTCCCTATCACAAGAGAGATAGTATGCAAACATTCACAGGGTCTAGTGCATATATTCTATAATGCCACTGTAGAAATACATTTCACAAAAATGACAGTAGAGCACATGGCTATTTTTGAATCATGTCACTTCAGAGTTACAAAAATATCTGTAATAGACCCAGTCCCATTTTAGTTGTAGTTGAATATATGTGAAGCGATGTCTGTGTAGTTACTGTAGTATGAGCATTTATTACCATCATCTGTTGTAGCATGGTTCTGGTCTTTCCAGAAGACTTTTCCAGAGCTTTTGCTGTTTAAAATGTCACATTTACTATTACGATGACAGTGTGTTTATGGTATTATTACATGATGTTTACATTGTAAAGCTTTTTACAGCTTTGTAATGCATTTCGGCACATTATGAAAGAAATACATCTACCGTAGCTTTACCATACCATAGCTTTTTTAAGACTTCATGTGGAGAGAAATGTAGTAGAACGGTATTTTTCAAGCCACTGTTTTAAGCTTTAACAATAGCTGCCCTGTTGTGGGGTTGATGGGCCATAGCACTGTCCTCCTCATGTCTCGGTGAGTTTTGTGCACGCAATTCAAAGTTCTGCACTGTGACCTAAGAGAATAAACAAAGTATGCCTTATACATGTACACACACACAGAGACACACACACACACATTTCCTACATGCTGTGAAGATTTAACAAGTGTTCAGCACATACAGTTAATTTAGCACAGCTGGAGGGAGAATGTCAGTGGGATGCTATGTATGCATGAGATGTATTCATAAAATAGGAAGCTGGGCCTCATTCAGCTCCTTATATCCCCTCCTCTCACTGCATTAATCTCTTTATCCTGCATTGGAAAAGCCACTTCAAACAGGGGCATATGATTTAAACACCAACACTCGCCTTAATGAGTCCGGGAGAGTTTGTCTGGCAGAAGTGCACCAATGTTACTCCTGCACAAGATGCCATCCAATAGAAGTACACATAAGTACGTTGACCCTGCCCTTCTTTTGAATGTGTAGCTATATTTTTGAGAAAACTGAGAGATTAGAGTAGAGGTACACGAATCTTATTTTTTAATCTCAGCAAGCAAAATCCTGAAATTGATTCTCGCCACAAGCATTCAGGGATTGCTACAAAGACTTCACACGCTCCGAGTCAGTCTGGGTTAACAGCTCATGGAGGAGGAAATGGGGTTGAGAGTGTGATGGAGGAATGAACAGAGGGTGGGGGCTGGAGGAGCAGGCTTGCTTTAACAAGCTTATCTCACTCCCTAATTTAGTTTGGGCCATCAAAGTGTTGAGTGCCGCCGTCGCTAGGGGCAGTCGTATTTTTTGACCGCTACCTCTGACAGCAATTACAGGTTCTCCTTTCAAGTGAGCCTTTGTTTTGGTGGCGGACTTGACTGTTTGGGTAGAACAAGATTACCCCAATGTTCTGCAGTTGGAGCATAATCAATGCCTCACAATGCAAGGTGTTGTGCCCCTCTAAATCAACCAAGCAGCCCCTGCCACTGTTTCTTTCTGCCCCCTTTATCCAGCCTGATGCTGTGACATTATTGTCAGTACAAAAGCACTGTTGTTTAAAGGCATTCATATACATCACAGGGAAATATCCCACACAGCTGCCACTGCACAGCCGCTTTCATAAACAGAAATGAGCACTTTACACAAAAAAGGGAAGAAGAGCCTGCTTTTATTTCAATAACAAACTTCATGAATACTATAGTGTATTCACAACCAATGAAGCATGAATACATACTGTGCAGCATCTGCATAATTGCATACCTGTAACCACAGCATTGTTAAGAGTTACATTTTGTCTGCCGCTTTGCAGCACACAAACTTCAATGCTTTTTGCCCTACTTTTATTAGCTTTAACAAACCGATAACTGAGTGTTAATCCACTCGGATGCCTTTTTAGATAGCTGAGTTTGCTTTGTACCTGCTAAGGCATGGCTTTGTCTACATGTGTCTCAGGACCCAGGTCTATGCCAGCTTCTGTGCACAACAGAGGGTCTGCATGTACTGTAAGAAGGCCCCGAGGGAGCGGTCCTCAACCTTAAAGTAGTTCCGAGCAAAGAGGAGCTCTGGAGCAGTATTGAAAACTGTACGAGTGAGCTCATTCACACCACGGCCCAAAAAAAAAAGATTGTTTCAGGGTTTGTAACATATTGCAGGTAATAAAAGTGTGGTGTGATGTGCTGAGATGCACTGTGGTGTTTGGCAATGTGTTGAGTCCGGGAGGTGGAATGAAACTGAGCCATACCTCATGTATTATATCAGTTTGTCTGCTTGTTTGTGCAATCAACGCAGGGCCCTATTTTATTTGTCAGATCAGTTTTACACAGTATATTTACACCAGGCACAGCAAGAATAAGGCTAGGAGAATCATTAAGGATCCCAACCACCCGGATAACGGCCTTTTCTCCCTGCTGCAGTCAGGAAGAAGGTGCCAGATACCCCTCCTCCCTCAAACACATCATTATTCCTATTCTATTTAAACTCTTTTTAAAGTACAAACTGAAGGAATTACATTTCACAGTGAATGCACCTTATTTGATCACATATGACAAATACACCTGACTATGACCAGGCCAATTAGTGTGATATATGATGCATCATTGTTGTGTATATTTAGTACAGGAAATAAATCTGCGTGCAAACATTTCTCTCTCTCTCTCTCTCGCTCAATGCCTCTAAATTTCGCCACTATCTTCCCATGTGACAGCACAATGCAGAGTCGCACCCTGTTTTTCATTCTATACTGACTGCATATTTGTGCTATGTAGACATAGATTAGTGATGAGTGAGACAGTTTTACATGGACATTTAGGCTATTAGCATTTTAAGGATTGAAAATGCACCAGGCAATGTGTATCAATCATTTAAATCTGTTTATATTAGTATTAAACAACATGCTCTTTAAAAAGAAAGTGACTCACATTGGAAATGATTAAAGTTTCACATCCTTATTTTGTCATATATAGAAGTATTAAAAGATGTATTGTTGGACATAAAACAACAATAAAGCTGTTGTTCAGTGTGCAACAGAAAACAGTACTTCTACATCACATCTGCAGCTTTACTCTTATCAAAGATCAGTAGGGGTGACTTATTTTATAATTGTACCCCTGATCTCCCAATACATTATATAAACATACTTTAAGGGTTTTTTGGGTTTGCTCATCATAGTAGGCAAAGTCTTCATCTTATCTTCTACTGAAATCGTTATGTTTACATTCATACATTGTTCATTTGACATAATCAACACAGTGTAAAAATGACTGGACGTATATGAATATGTTTTCTTCAGAGCAGAGTGTTCCAGGTAAATGTGTTGGCCCTATTTAACATAATATTGTCATGCATTTGGGGATTCAACTCAACTAATCCCTGTGTACTCATTTATAAATAATGAAGCATAATTGAATCCTAAAATGTCAATAAAGGTAACCGTTGATGTGTTTACTGCCTCGCACCCTTGTGCTGTAAATTATTTGCGACAAATGACGAACCTATTAAAAATTAACCCAAATGGAGCAGCCCGGGCCTCAGAAGCTGCTGCTGCATTTCTGTTTTGCTGAGACGAGTTTGTGGACTTAGCCTTGTTGTTCAATATTCTGTGAATAATTGAAACTGACTTCTTGCGCCTGGTGTCTTTGTACAGTTAATTCTCTAATCTGACATCAAAAGGAGTAAAAAAATGCTTACAAGTTTGTGAAAATGTTGCATCTCTTATATAGCTAAGTTTCTAGAGCAATTACAATTTTTTTCATTCATCTCTCTTTGTCTTACTTTCTCTCTTGTGGCCTGTTCCTCTCTCAGGTCGACTTGCTTGTGCCAACCAAGGTCACAGGTATCATCACTCAGGGAGCTAAAGACTTTGGCCATGTGCAGTTTGTTGGCTCGTACAAACTGGCATACAGTAATGACGGAGAGCGGTGGAATATATATCAAGATGAGAAACAAGGGAAGGACAAGGTAAGCTTTCACACCCCTTAACATCTTTGAACAAACAGGTTCAAGCTGTTATCTGCCAACCTTCAAACTAACAAGAAAGCACATCTAGAAAAAACAATCTCTATTGTCATGGACACAAAGCTATTACATTGAAAAGTCCAGTAGAATCATAAATGCATGCTTGTGGATACGGTGAGTACCAATGTTCTGAATTATATATCACACCGTGATGGAAAGAATTCTGGGTAGAGAGAAGCAACATTAACAGAGAAATGCACAAAAAGAACAGAACAGTCAGACAAAAACAGACCAAAAAAATAGAAAGCAAATGTCAAAAGGACAGGTATTAAGTGTGAAAATGTTCAATCTGGACCCTCTGTGTTTTGCCTTTCCACTTGCCTTCAGCATCCGCTTATCTGTGGCTCAAACAGAGCTTGCCCGGTCTTTCCTATTGCCTCTTTCTGCTTCGAGATCAGATAAGACTGTGCTGTCACCAGGCTTGGCCAGTGCTATGCTGAAAATCTTGTTTACGGCCCTTCAACGGAGTACACATGTCCATTCCAATCGCCCACAACAACAGAGACAGTCCAGGGCTGCAGTAGCCTCTCTGCTGATATCAGTAGAGCTGCAGGCACAGGGCTGCAGCTGAAGCTGAAGCCCCTTGTCTTTCAGATACTGGTGGCAAGTGAGGTAGTGTTTACTTTTCTCTCTTGCAGTGTTATTGAAAGATAAGCAACACTTCGTCTGCTTATTTGGATATTGCTGATTCCTAAAACTCAAGAAGCCAAGATCTAGCATAATGATGTATGTATGTGTGCATGGGTATGGGTGTATGTACTGTATCTATATGTGTATATATTTTATCTATTCCTTTTATTTAAGTATGATATGTGTGTGTGAGTGATGACCGAGGATGGAGCTGTTTTAAATGTTGTTGTATTGACCTCAATGTAATGACAATAAAGACAATTCAATACATTATACAAATTATACCATAAGCAAATAGTGGTCAGTGGTTGAAATCAGTCTGCATTACAGTATGGTGCAGTGAGACAATATAGTATTTACTGTATAATCTGTTGCAATGTTAATGTATGACTTGATTATAACTGTAAAAGAAGTGTAAATTAATTTGAAGGTGCCATACAAAAAAGTTTCAGGTTTGAATTATCATAAACTAATTCAACAGTTTGAATGTGTGAATATTGGTCACCCGGAATAACAGATAGCTGTGCATAATTTTTTTGTAAGTGGAAAAGTTTGCACAGATAATTGAAATCTGAGTATGTGTAAGATATAAAGATGCATACAGTATGTACTCGATTTCACGGCAGTTAGTTTACATGAAAGTGTCAGTTATGTCTGGCTTTCTCATAAAACAGACCCCAGTTTGTAGAGGGGTTTGTGGTAACTTCCACTGCCATTTAAGAATACAGTTTTCATAAAGAAGGCCTTTTATTACATTTGGCTTAATGTGATAGCTCTAAAGCTGAAATATCCAGATATAAATTTGTGCCCCTATCCTTATCCTTAGCCAGTGCCTAGGAATATTTTCCCATATCTCCAGTTCAAATTCCTTGCTTGAGGAATTTACACCAATGATTATCTCTGAACACGGGCCACTGCATTCTCAGCAAGAGTTTCACTCAAGTAATTTCAATGTTGAGCACTGGATGACTTCCAGAGAGATAGCAAATGGTTCCAGTGATATCTCAGCAACCTAGTATTATCATTATTATTATTATTATTATTATTATTATTATTATTATTGTTATTTTAAAATCTCATTTTCAGAAGCAACTCAATAGAGCACGGCAATTTTGTCCAGCTGCCCATGGATTTTAAAATGTCTTTAAACTAGATGCAAGCTTTTTTTATCACCGTCAATAGCTTTCCCTGTGTTGTTAATTCAGAGCAGAACCATGGATAGGTAGTCAATCCGAGTGTGTGTGTGTGTGTGTGAGAGTGCTCTGTATTAGAGGGCAGGCGTGTTTAGCGAGGCTTCTGAGAATGTCAATCAGTTTGTCCCTAGACGGAGCCAAGGGGCTGTTCAGATGTATGATACTTCAAGGTGTTTTCCCCCTTCAGTCAGCTGAAGCAGTCATTAATGCTAGAGGACACATTTGGCTGTTGGACCCCCGAGGCTCCTCCTGCCACACCACAATGCTTCACTTGGCAGGGATATACTGTGTGTGTGTGTGTGTGTGTGTGTGTGTGTGTGTGTGTGTGTGTGTGTGTGTGTGTGTGTGTGTGTGTGTGTGTGTGTGTGTGTGTGTGTGTGTGTGTGTGTGTGTGTGTGTGTGTGTGTGTGTGTGTGTGTGTGTGTCTGGGTGTCTGGGTGTTTGGTTCGGGCACAGTGGTGGAGGCTTGTAAGTATTCTTCTCAGCTCTTCCCTCCAGCTCCTGTGTGGCAGAGGCTGCAGGCAGTTAAGATCTAGATTGAGAGAGGAGGCTCTGTCAGAATACATATGTCGTCAAAGGGGGGCACAGTGGCGCACACCATATCCCTCTGCAAAACCCAAACTGTGCCTTGTTTGCCTTTTCTTAACACAGATCCCACATACCTGTGTACCACTCTTATAAATGAGACAAGTAGCAACAAAACCCATTGTTTAAACATAATTCAACCAAGATACATTCCATAATTAAACATACCGGCTCCGCTGCATCCCACTTGCACACTATTTCCACACCTGGGACACTACTTGGCCTAGTCCTGCGCCACTGCACTTTCCTGGGTGTCAATATTTACACAGTCAGTTGATGGGGGCAATCAAGTACAAAAGTAATTGATTTATGTGTAATACTGTTTCACTCGGGTGACACAGGGTTAATTAGCCATTAGAACCTTCAATCCCCTCCAGGTCAGAGAGTAACAGAACATTAGATAGCTGTGAGTACAACCATCTGTAGATTAGCCACTAATAAAGGCATATTTTATTTTTCACCAGTTTGGGATAATAGTGTTTTCAAAGAATTATCTAGATAATATATAGCAAGCCACTTAGGAAAAAAGGCTAGTTGTACATTTGTTTTTGATAGGATGTAAGTGCCACTTCACAGGGGGCAGGGCTCTCTTGACCTTTCACTGAAGATGCAGCTGAGATTTCAGCATGGCAGGTCTCAGGCAACATGAGGGCAAGGAGCAAAGAGATCTGAGTGACCTGCTCTCTTAACCTGTGCAGTGGGTTTAAATAATGGAGTTTGGGCAGTGTTGTATCTCCAGAGGCATACAAGGCCTCTTCTAGTAATGTGTACCCGTCACTCTACTAGCTTGCACAATCAATAATTGGGAGCAGAGTTGACTGCTGGGTCAGTCTGAAGACAAACAAAGAAATATATCCTTGTGACCCAACTATTGGATATTATACTTGGGGGGTGATTGACTGAAACGTACCACTTGCCACCTCCCACATTCTTGACAAGAAACTAAAATCTTAAGGGAAATAAAAAACACAGAGGATGCTTGTTTGTAAGTGACCAGAGAATGTATTTTCCCAGTGCTACTGCCACTCAGACTGGCTACAAGTCCGCTAGGCTAAATATTTTGTTGTTTTTTTCTTTTCTAAACTATCAACAGTACTGCCAGATTTTGTCAACAGAATTCAATATAGACTAACAGTTTATACTGAAACACAATTACATTTTTTCAGTGGCCACTGGTTGTCCATTAACACAAATACAACCACCTGCACTGGCTTTTCCATTATTCTCTTAATGCTACTGCTATCATTCCAGCTGGCCACAGGTTGAGCTCCAGCTACAGCAGCTGCCTCTTTTATACACTGCTGTACCTGGATTTTATTTTCTATTATTTGAATCTTCCCACATCCCACAAAATCTATTCCTTATTTTAGTTGCTCAATAAAACATAGTTACACCCATTCAGTTCCAGTGCAGTAAGATCACCATTTACAGCAGCCAGTCTGCCATGATTACTTTTCAACTAGCATGCATGTGAATCACCTGTCCACACTGCAGTAATAATAAAAATGAAAATGATTCACAGGAACTACATCATTTTAGCACATGTAGTAAAAAACAAGAGTTTAGATTAATGGTAACTTTGAAAGTAAAATATAATTTGAGTTAAAAAATATCATTGGGAAGTCACATTATAATAAGATGTAGAGTCTGTAGCAATGCTAGCAGTTCATCATCAGCATGTTAACTGTTAACATGTATAATGGTTACCATGTTCACTATGGTGGTTTAGCACGTTAGTGTGCAAATGAGTGTTAAAAAATAAAGTACAGCTGAGGATAACGGAGTGTCAGGTATTTGGGCATATACTAAACTATTGGAAAAATGTAGTGTTTGAACAGGTGATCAAAGTAGATTATGTTGAGGTATACCACACAGCAAAACTTTAACTTGCTGGTAGCAAGAACAGTCAGTCACCACAGTCAGTGGGATTAATCGTCTGGGGACCATGAACGTACACACACTACCTCACAGCAGTCTATTGAATAGTTGTCAGGACAAGCTTGTGTGCCTTACAGTACAGTACATACTTGGCAGCAAACTCTGTCTCTCACAAATGCTGTGGCAAATGACAGAAGATGGCAGCATGTTACATACTGCTGACTGAGCTGAAGGTCATGCATTATTTACAGAAAAGTACCTTTATATATGTTTAATTGCCAAACTAAAGTCCAGTGAGTGGAAATGACTGCACTATTCTCTCTCCCGTTTGTATGTGCTTGAATTATTTTACACATACAAAGCTGTTTGCCAATATGCTGTTTTTGAGGATATGTTCATCACATTGCTCATCTCTTTTCTATCTTTTCTTTCTGACATTGTTTGTCCTTTTATTGTGATTCCTCACATGTCCTGTTTCAGACACTTTATTTTACTGACATTGCCTCTGACACTCTGCAGGTCCCCAGACAGTGGAGGAGAGATTCTTGTCATATTTCAATCAGCTGCTGCTTTTATGGCCCTCCTGGCCTGTCTTTTATAGTGTGCTATCATGCACCCTTCTTGTCACAATTCAGTTGTGGCAACTCTCCTGGAAGTGACACATCTCTTGCTTCCCAATGTCAAACGCTGCATCTCTAAAATACAATAAAAAAGTAGAAAGAGCAGGTCAGCACCCAACGGTTTTAGAAACTGGTCGAATTTTAGGTTCTATGTTGACTGACTTCCTTTACTCAAGGTTTCTTATGTTGCCAATAAATGTGAGTGGTGTGCACTTTAATAAATTGTTGCAAAATTGGGAGAGCAGACACACTGCTTTGTTGGCTGTAACCACCACTTCACCACTGTGATACTCAAGGTCATACTGTTGTAATACCTTCTACAGATGTTTCTAAACTTACAAATCGTAATTTAGAAATGGGTAAAGATGAATGTTTTTTTAATAGTGAGTAAAGGAGACAACACACAACACAGCAGGAGAAAAGTGAGACTGGCTGATACCATAAACTCTAAACTGAAGTTGTACAATTATTAAGTCAAGTTGTCGATTTAACAATTCACAATACAGAGAGCAATAACATGACAATGACATTATCACCTTCAGATTCACCTGAAACTCAGAGTAGGCTATGGTCTATTTATTACACATTCATGCTAAAATGATCTTTTCACATTATACAGGGAAGTGATTTTCAAATACTGAGCAACATTAAACACTCATTAGTTTCTAAATAACTTTAATTGTGGTTATAATTTTATAGGAAGAAAACATGACATATAGAGAAATAGGAGAAAAGAGTTGAGATGACGGAGGGCAGAGAGCCATGTGATGTTGTGCTATTTGCTTGTCTGCACATGTAGACCCTGTCTGACTTCAGCCTAAGCTCCAATAGCTACACTATAGATGAGAAAGACAGGGGAGAGAATGGGGTTCACTGTAGGAGGAAAATGATGAAAAAGAATGTAGGATGAAAAGGTGGCCTGCACTCGTTTATATTAGACATGTGAAATAAGGAAAGCGATGAAAGAGTGCAGCTGAATCATAATTTCAGTTTCAGTCACTGGAAAAGACACTGGAAATGACAGAGAACAACAGGACCAAACATGCGCTGAATAAAGTATTACAAGTCATATGAATAGAAACAAACGCACACATACAGTACTAAGGAGAAGGGGTAGAGGTTTGATAACTCTCAACATCATTTCGTATTATTTTGGGGTAATTATGTCTCATATATCCAGCTGCCATACCATATATTTTATACTACATCTTACATGAGTACTCAATACTTATTGAGACCCATTATGTGTTTCAATAAGATTTGTTTTATAACAGTTTATTTTTACAATAACCAAAGTGTCATTAGGTTCAAAATAAAATTGAATTTCCAGTCATATTATTTTAGGTTGCTAACTACATCAAGCTGAAGTGGCCTCAGTGGAGCATGTTACCCTTAATCCTATATACTGGGGTACCTGCAGACCCCAGAGGTATACTTTTTGTCTCACTGGTCCATTATTCTATCATTCCACTTTTTCATGACTTGGCCAATCAATTTGTTCCTAATAACTTCATATCATTGTTTTCTGTTTCTGTTTTAATTAGTGCTTTTAAAAATAGCAATGCATTGCATTGGAGTCCTGGGGGACCCTAGTCTAAGGTATAAAATTCCGCCTCTGCAGTTTTAATAGATGGAACTATTTATTGAGTTAATGTTTGCAATGAGTCCTAATTTGAAGTATCACACACTACTGGGGGGAGGGGGGAGTCTGAACTCAGTCATTTTGAAGGTGGTCAGACGTGTGGGCTGTTACACCTGTAAGCAAACAGTCATCTCACATCTTCCTGGAGTAGGCTACATTATATTCAATGTAGCAAAGTGAGAAGTTAATCCACTAGAGGGCAGCAAAAATTAGACTTTCAGAGGGTGTTAAGTTACTCTTCGAATACAAGAATATTATTTGTGCAAACTGACTTAATGCCTGGTTCCATTTTAAAGTTGGATTCAGTGATATGGTAAACGAAGTCTTTATAGGATATTCTAGCTGTCTCTGGACAGGTTCGAAAAATACTTAATTTCATTGCCTGGGTCATTTGGAAATCAGTATGCCTGTAAATGTTATGTAATCCCATTTGTATAACCAATTATGTTGACACACTAAATATAATTCAGACCAATTCCTATTGTCAATCCTATCATCTTGTTTCTTATCAGCATTTTCTTGATTAATTACTTCCAGTTGGCGGGATGTATACCCTATAAGAGGCACTCCCCCTGAAATCTCCTCTTGGAATCAAACACCAGCCACTGTATACTCAAAATATGGCAAAAAAGTGAATTGTCACTAAATATGAATAGTCTAATCTTAAAAGCTCTTCTCCTTTTCTATCTTAGGATATATACATACACACACACATCTTCAACTTAACCTTTATGTGGTACGGGTGCAAGTGTACTTGTCACAATGAAACCTGCAAGATCATGATTGCATAAACGCCTATGAATATTTGAAAAAGAATTGGAAGCTTTACTTTAGAAAAGGTCAGGCCTCGTCTCATGCACCTGTTTGGATGTGGCTCACTGATTTTCCATTCCGCACAACACTGAATCCCATTACATCCAAATTACACAGGCACAATCATGTCTGTTTAATTGAAATGATCATATCCTTCAATGGAGCATTCCCTGTAGCTACATTTCTTCCTAATATACTTAATTCTACTGTCTATTAACCACACACAAAGGCAGATCTTGCAGTAAGAGCTTGCATCACAGTGTGGCACTTATGTTTGTTTGTATGTAGTAATCAGTTAACTCTAAGACTTTAAATATCTTGTAGCTACAGTTGAATTGGTACAAAAGGACAGCATACAATGACATGTGTCTGCTGACCAGAGTAATGTTTAGCTTGAAGTAAAATAAATTGGGTTTTCAACAGGATGTCCTAGTGGCTACATGACAAGCCAATACTAGAAAGGTTTGACAGAACAATTTCTGGCAGCAACCAAAGCCTTTTCTTTATCGTCAAGGTGAAAAACCAAGACAACACAACTGAAAGAAAACAAGAGCAACAAGCATAAGGACACGTAACTGAAAATGCCTGTTACTAATTGTGAAGGTGGGATTTCCAGCTGTGCCACTCTAACAATGCACAATTTTCCACGGGGGTAACTGGTGATGTACTCACGTGTGTCATATAAAAGAAAAATGACAAGAATAGGTTTGAGTTGAGACAATGCGCTGTTATTGGCAGAGTGTGAATTGACATCTTGATTGGATTGCACTTTATTCGGTACCTGTTCAGGCATGAGGCCTCCGATGTAATAGGCTGGAAAAGTGAGACGATGTTCTCCACCTTTTTAATAGACAGCCGTGAGACAATGACGTGTTTGATTTTTTCGCTGAATATATTTCCTGCAAAATGTTGAATTCAAAAGTACGCTGTGGTGTTTTCAGATCTTGAATTTGATTGTCATTCTTCAACTCTTAAAAGCCTCATAATAGTGCTGAAGCTAAAAAAAAACTCTTTTATGTGGTGGTTTGTTTTTGAAAGGAAAACACCATCATGCAGACGAAATCTTCACTACAGTTCTCGTTTTTGATATATATGGAATCCGTATCATAAAGTTGCCAAAATAATAATGCTCTTTGGTGCTGTTTTTTCGTAGGTATTCCAAGGCAACTTTGACAACGACACGCACAGAAAGAATGTGATAGATCCACCCATCTACGCTCGGCTCATCCGGATCCTTCCCTGGTCATGGTATGGCAGGATCACTTTGCGTGCAGAAGTACTTGGATGCACAGAGGAAGAATGAAGCCCTTTCCTCCATCTTTCTGCCCCTGCCCCCTCCCCCGCCCCCCCCACCCTCTCCGTCCCTTGGCATACTGGAGGATCTCTGCCAGTACTTCAAAAATAAACTGTGCAACCTGTAAAAAGAAATTGATTTCCAATGGATTTTTCAAGAATAAGTGTTTGGTTGTGGTGGGTTGCTGTTTGTTCTTTTGTACAATGATTTAAAACCTGCCCTTGTTCCACTTTTGTCTTTTCATTTACTCTTTAAAAGCGATACGTGTCTTTTTATTCTCCTCGAGATTTACCATCCTGTTTGGAATGAACTTCTGTAATATATATGGGAGGGGTGGGATTTGGGGAGTTGGGGAGATCGGAAAGGGGGGTGTCACTGTGGTTTTAACTTGTTGCCATGGAAGCTATTGTACAGTGTCACTTTTTAACAAAGATGTGAATTCTGTCTGCCGTGCTTCATTGGACATGATTAACCAATTTCATTCCATAACTAAACTGTCTAAAAATACTATGTAGAAATCTGATGTTATCACACTATCGATTATATTTTTACTTTGACAACTACACTTCCTTAAGCCATGCTTTTACCTTGACGGACACTGGCATTACTACATCAATCAAAACACTATTAATGCTCTTGTATTATATGTAAAAGACTAAAGAAACTGCATGGTGCGTGAATTATAAATGTATATTATGACAAATCATTTAAAACCTGCTGCCCTGAGAGCAATGGCTTTGATTTAGGGACCTATTTTTATGTGCATTTTTAAATAGTTCTGAAACATTACAACACACTGCAAAAGCTTACTGAAGATGACTGATATGTGAGACGATAAACAAACACTGCAGTTAAAAGTGATACTGAGACTCATACAGGCTGTCTCTAGTTGAAATGTCTTAATGCTCTCATAAGGAGTTTCCATTTTCGTTTAATTTGTATCTATTTGATTTTCTGTATACTTTTTCTAAGATGTTTGGATTATTGTTTGTGCTTGTTCATTTTTTAAATATATTTATTTAGATTGATCTGTCTCAGCTGTCAGACTCATAAAATCTGTGTTTAATGTCCTCTTGTTGTCTTGGAGATCTAAGTTGAATCAATTAAAAAGCTCAGGATAGATTTCATTGATAACAACCCACACATGTAATTTTTGGCCACCTATTTAAGATATCTTTATCATTATTATAACAAAATGTCAAATGAGTCAGAGCAGTTATTTAATTCATTGGCATTCATGCATAATTGGAATATTAAAAGCAGTCTTCTATTTTCTGTGAATCCTTTGATATGATATATGATAAACGCTAATTAATTTCTTTATTTTCAAAAGAGAGTAAATGCCCAAGATAAATTATATATTAATATATGTTATCTCAAATCTGTAGTGATGATGGACCACAGTAAAAGTACAGCACTCCAAATTAAACATGGACAGTGTGTTTATTCCAGGGGGATTAATCTTTATTATTATTATACTGTATAGCAATGAAACATTTAAGATGTAGATGTTTTCTCATGACACGACGGCAGTGCTCTGCATGTTCAAGTGCTTTCAGGGTGCTCAAAGTATTTAGATACATTAATGTTAGAGGGGATAAATATATGCCGGTGTTCCAATCAGAAAACTGTTTATGCAATTTTCACTGTATGGGCTCTGCAACTGGCTGCAGTAAATGAATACCAATGCTTGGTTGGTTAGAAAATGGAAGTAAACATATAGCTGAGGTATTGCAGCAGCGTCAAACTTTTACAGTCCGTTCAACACGGATTGAAAATAGGATCGGATTACTCTTGTAATTTCCACTCTTGACTAATTTTCCCAAAGCTCTCATGTGCTACAATAAGTGCTGAATAGAAGTGTGTCTACTTTTAGGCTCCCTATGTGAATTAAAGACGTGTTAGCTTTCAGTCACTTAACTGACCAATCTTTCAGTATTGTAGAAATGCAATACATCTGTTGTGTGATTATAGCACAGCCTGAAAGAGGAAAAATTGTTATGCTTCAGCCTTTCCAAATAATATCAGTTCCCTGAATAGATAGAAAATACAAGAGTGCCACTGTTATTTCATTCACTTTATTTTTCATGAATAAAACTTCTTTGGAAACACAACTTTATGGATTTAATTTTACACCTAAAATAACAAAAAGAACAGCAAAAAAAATGGAGGAGAAAAAAAACGAGAAATTTGTCACCACCCAATGTTTTGGAGCTTACTTTATATTGCTGTATGCCAGGACATTTGAAGCTGTCCTACCTTTACCATGGATGTTGTTGTAGTTGACAAGTAACTGTATGAAGTCTGAAAACAAAACTTAACCATTTGGATCGTTATCTGGATAACAAATAGCCAAATGTATTCTGGCGTTCTACATTATGATATAGTATGATGAAATATACTATAATGGCCGTGATGTGTCTAAAGATAGGAAGATCTTGGAGACTTTGCTTGTATTATGTTGCCAAACTCAAAAAACTGTACTTCAATGTAAGTCCCACTAAGAGACTTTGCTATAGATTACCAATATGTGAAAATTGTTATTGATGTGAATCAGTGACTGTCATGCTTTAGGTTCATAGACTCAGAATAAGCATAAACTAATTATTCCTCACAGATTAATTGTATTGAACATTTTCCATTTGACTTCAATTGTTTATTGCCAAATACCTTCATCATGGCCAGGGTCTGCTCTGATTGATCTTTGTAGTTGGCTGCCTGTGAGCACTGCTGCAGAGCTTTAAGGGAAGTTTGCATGATGTGAGTTTGAACTGTACAGTATAACAAAGATGTCCACAGGCACATTATGTTTTTTGTATATCATAAAGATCTAATACCCTTTACTTTGTACTCACCTTTGATTGTCTTGTGCATTGTAAAACTTCATTTCACGGGTTAAAAAGGGGGAGCAAAGTGGGAACTCATCCTGTCTTTGTATTTCTGCGTCCGCTGTTCACATTTTACATGCTCAGAATGAGTGTCAATCACTATCTAGAAAAAGTACCTATTATAATGCTGGTTAGGTTTAAGCCGGCAGAGGAGAGCGAGAAACTGTGTACAGGCAAAAAAGATGATGCTTCAAACAAAAAGCTCTTTCAGTTTGACAAATAAAAACATATCTGTGAAAAGGATGTGACAGCAGTGTTTTCTTTAAGTGTCTGATCACTCATTCTCTTAATCCCTTCAAATGATGAATCTTTATACAGGAGTCTTTGTTTATTCTTTTTGATAAGTTGGTTTATTGAGGTCCCTGCCTCAACAACTGTCACTCATCTTGATGAGCTGAGAAGACCACCTACGGTAGCCTGAAGCTGACATATCAGGCATTCGAAGTGTGACTGCAAGTGTTGAAGTTACAGTTACAGATGAGTCATTAAAGGAATAGTTCGACATTTGGGGGAATATGCTTATGTGCTTTGTTGCAAAGTGTTCGATGTGAAGATTGATACCCACTAAGATCTGTTTCAAAATGTAGACTACCTGGAGCCAGCAGCCAGTTAGATTAACTCAGCATAGAAACCAGAATCAGAATCAGCTGTAGTTTCCAGTGGTGCTCAAGGTACTCATACAATGTACGAAAATATACACATTGAAGACATACAGTTAAACAAGTGTAACAGTCATAAACAGCTATTATGTGCAGGAAAGTAGGTGGAAAAAAAAGAATAAATATATATAAAAATGTAGAAATCACACACACAGAGAACAATAGACAGCAACATGCATGCAGTGTCTAGCCTACAGGGGGGTTCCACTAACCTTGAGTACAAAGGTATAAATATCTGTGACTGTGAACACGTCATTTATCTTGGCCTTGAAGAAATACAGCAACCAAAGTGTAAAATTAACAATTTGTGGTTTTGAGGGTGCTATGTACAACCTGCCCGAGGAAATAAGGCTCACAGATTCAGTACCTTCTTTCAAATCACTTCTCAAAATTCATTTCTACAGACTAGCTTTTATGTGATGTCATTTGTTTGTTTGTTTGTTTTGTTTATTGCTACTGTCTTTTATTTAATCTTGTTTTTACTTTGTCTTATTTATTTTTATATATTTTTATATTCTCATTATCTCCTTACAGTATTCCATTGTCCTCTACCTTCATCTAGTCAATGTCAGTCTTGTTACTGCTCTCTGTGTTGTGTGTCTTGTTTTTTATTAATGCTTTTGCCTTAGCACTTTGTTAACTCTGTTTTTAAAAGGTGCTATATAAATAAAGTTATTATTATATTATTATTATTATTATTATCATGTGTTGGCTGGGACCAGTTGCCAGGCAACCAGCAGAGACTCCAATAAGTTACTGGTCACTATAAGCTCACCAGGTGCTTGCGTCAGACTTTCTCAAATTGTTAAATGATTCATTTACATTACACATGAACATTGCAGTAATTCTGTGTGTAAAATAAAGTCAGAATTAAAATAAATAAAATAAAATAAAAAATTAGATCACTGTCCTCTTTTTTTTCTGTCTGCTTCTTCTACTGTGCTGTTTTAAGTCTCAGTATTATGTGGTAACACAACAATAAGATCAAAATGAAATGAATGTGTCTAAATTGAAACTGGTTATGATAGTTTATAGGACTGTAACAACGAATTGATAAAACGAAAAAAAATCGATTATTAAAAGTGTTGGCAACGAATGTCATTATCTATTCATTGTGTCGTGCAATTAGCATCACTCGCTATGCCACAGAGCAGTTTACTTCACCTGCAGATGGAGCCGAGCGGAGCCGGTATCGGGAGAGGCAGAGAAAATGGTCCAACTGAAATATTCGAAACTGTGGGAGCACTTTATGCTACATAAAACTAGTAAATGTGTGCAGCATGTTGCCGGGGGCAGCACAGAAGGATATAGTTTGTGCACTTTTTTGCAGTACCAACTTGAAATAATGTTCTGTCTGGAGTGGAAATGAATTTGTTTTTATCCTATTCATCTATTTATCAAAAAAATGATCAACCGATGAATTAGTTAGTTAGTTGGTTAGTTGCAGCCCTGTTCCTTTCAACTATATTTTTTGCTCTGCATTATAATATTTCACTTTGAATTTCAACATTGCACATGCTCACTCCACAACTAACAGTGCAGCTGCCACCATGAGTTGGAGTGTGACAGATAGAGTGGTGGCATGCATCATTAAAGGGGACATTTTTTTAAAATTGGCCAGGCAATAAAAAAAATTCAGATCCTGATACAAATACAAATATATATATATATATAATATACACAGCCTGGCCAAAAAAACCCACACTCTAATATTTCGTTAGAATAGAATAATAGAATAGATCTTTATTGTCATTGTCACAAGTACAACGACATTTTAACCACTTAACATACGCCCCTGTTTTTTATGCTGTTAGCCTAAACGACATGCCCAAGTTGTGAGCAGCACAGATCCCACATAGTTTGAGACTCAGAGATGTGTCTGGTATCATTGGAAAGGAAACACTCTCAGGATTCTTGTAAAAGTGTCTGTGTGATTCTGTGACTTACTGACAAAGAGTGGCAGAGGTTAGAATAATGGGGTTGTTTACTCGCCCATAGGTTTGCCTTTACAATGACATGTGTACAGACATTCAGGGACCTCTCAGCGAGATATAGACACAATGAGGCCACAGCCACAGGTCTTGGCTTCATGCAGTCCAAATTTAAAGTCAAAAGACCAAAAGATGAATTTTTCAGAGTTATTTTTCAACAGGTAGCCTATGTCCATGCGTTTTCCTCAGGTCCTTTTTGGAGACTCCAAATGGACACTTGGTTACCAAAGCTGTATAACCGCAGTCAAACACCTATAACTTCACAACCCCTTTGCCTACAATCAAAATCTTGGTCTCTAATGAAAGCTGACGCCATATTATTATTATTATTATTATTATTATTATTATTATTACATATAACCATATTTGTTTTGTTTGGCCATATCTGTCTATCTATCCATCAGTTTATTTTGGTATAAGTCATATGTTAAGTCGAAGAAGAACCAACCGTGTACCAAAATGCCGTGTGCGTAATGATATATGGTTCAACTCTTTTACGCACAGGGCGCACGCCGGTTACGCTTGGAGTTTATTTATGGACAGGCAAACTGATAGTTTAGTGTCATACACCGTTGGAAACCTCAGTCTATTGGCTAAAAGGTTATCAACTTCATTTCACCGAATATTTCCATAGGCTAAAACAGCAGTCAATCAAAGCCATGTCGTCATTGTTGTCGGTCACATGTCCTCATTGGCTTTGGAGACATGTACTGCCTAATCCTAAACACCGATTGGCTTGTGTGTGGTGTCGTCAGAAGCAGGAGAGGCAACGTATATGGTTTGTTGTTTGTGTTATTACATTACGTGTTGGACTAAATACATGGACATATTGAGGAAAGTATTCCGGTTTTATGGAAACGGATTTCATATTTCACAAGAATGGATACTTGGCGAGCTGTACAGAAAGTCCTGTGTCATAAGATGATCGTTGTGGATAAAAGGAAGACTTTGAAGGTATGTAGCATTATAGCTTTTCTCACTTAGCAGTGGCTAGCCAAGCTAATCGCTAATACTATTACGACTGTGAGCAACCATATGAGTCGTGAGTGGTCTTGAATGAATCAGGACAATCTTAGCTTTCTAACAATGTACGGCATGAGTATATATGTTTAAGGGTTGGTGTTTAAAACATTCAGAAGAACGTGTCGCTACCTCTTAACATCCGTCACGTTCCGTAGACGGAACAGCGTACGTTAAGAGGTTAAAGTGCTCACCAGTCAGTGCATCATTCATAAAAAAAAGAAAGAAAGAGATAATCAATAAATACTATACATAAAAACAGCCCAAGTATACCCACATACGGTTACATCCTGTCATTGCACAGCCCTATTTCAGTCAGCTATAAACAATGTTAATTAGCAGTGTTGAGTGTAGTAATAGCTGTAGGATAAAAGCTGTATTTGAATCTGTTTGTCCTTGTTTTAACTGATCTGAATTGTCTGCCTGATGGCAACAGTTCAAACAGAGAGTGTCCAGGGTGAGAAGAGTACTTTATAATGTTCTGCGCTTTTTTGATGCAACAGGAACTGTGTAGTTCTTCCAGTGTGGGAGAGGGCAGCCGGCGATCTTTTGGGCCGTGTTGATGACCCTCTGGAGTGCTTTCCTCTGAGCCACTGTGCAGCTGGTGTACCATATGCAGATCCAGTAAGTTAGTATGCTCTTGATGGAGGCTCGGTAGAAGGACACCAGCAGTTTCTGTGTGATGTTATTCTTCCTGAGTGTTCTCAGTCATTGGACCGCCTTTAGCTTTGATTACGACACGCATTCACTGTGGCATTGTTTTGATAGACTTCTGCAATGTCAATAGATTTATTTCCACTCAGTGTGGCATTAATTTTCACCAAGATCTTGTATTGATGATTGGAGAGTCGGATCACTGCGCAAAGCCTTCTCCAGCACATCCCAAAGATTCTCAATGGGGTTAAGGTCTGGACTCTGTGGTGGACAATCCATGTGTGAAAATGTTGTCTCATGCTCCCTGAAGCACTCTTTCACAAATTTAAATCAAATATTCTATATCTATTCTACATACAAATAAGTAGCTTTATATTTTCATTCGAATTAAGATCTTCTTAGTAAAGCAGTCTGCTGGCTTTGCCCTGCTTGGCCCTGTACTCCATCAAGCTTGGCTCAGTGTCAACATGATTTTACCACATTAAGTTGCTTTCATCGATTTTCTTTGTCCTGCCATGGCCAGTCTCTGTGTGTCTCAGGTGAGTTCTCTTAGTTGTCACAGGGGATCAAAGTGTGACTTGCAGGACAGACACAGTGGTGGCACCTGAAATGTCCAGTAATGATTGTGTTATCAAAGTGTTGTTGCTGTTGGAGATAATTGCCTCGTAACTCAGGTGAGTGAGGCTTCTCTGCAATTAAAAGCAGAAGACAATTGGTTTAGTCTGGTTGTCCTTTCCACTAAAGCTCGATCAGTAAAGATTACATTCAAAGAGAGCTTGACCTCTTTTTTGGTGGTCTTTGAGGAAGATTGTTCCCTCTTTAAATGAATGTCTCCTATGTGGTATTTTACTACACAACACAAAGCTTTTCCTTATACATTTCCTGTCTAGCAAAGGCCTTTTGAATGAAAGTGATTTACTCTTGCTGTCAAATGAAATGAGTTCAGAACTTATGGTGCCATTTCATAAGCAAGGTACCGTTATTACTGCCAACTGCAATGTTGTCAAAGTATAAAAATGAAGTTTCATGTTTGTTTAATCTGTGCATTTATCTTGATTCAAGAAGCTGCTGTTTTCATTTGAGAAGTGCTTTGTGACATAAAGCAGCATCACATCGTTTGCCATTTTTAATATTTCTGCAAAGACGTTTCTGTTTTTCTTGACCTTTCTTTTCAATTTGACTTCTTCTATCTTTTGTCATGCAAGGAGCATAATTCTATTACCACGATCAAAAGGCAAGTCAAATTTATTCTGATGATCCACTGATTAAATTGAGCTTTGCAAACTGATTCAAAGACTCACCAGACTAAAGCTTCTCTGCACTGTGTAAACCTCAGGTGGAAGGAGGCTATGACACGTTCATTTACAAAATAGACCTCTAAGAAATTATATTTTTTACTAATTAATGTATGTTATTTCCTTAAAACTTCACAAAGACACTAAGACACAGAATGTATGTGAAGAGTGAGTCAGTTTCAGTAAACGTTTTTTTTTTATTGGCACTGATGAATACATAACCATGATACTGCTGACCAGGCAGATCAATTAAATTAATTATAAGCATTATTAAAAGTGTAGTGGTTCTAATTTGACTTGCACCAAACTCCATTAAAAGAAATTCTGCTCAAATGGTGCGCAGTGGCATCATCAAACTTAATAACATAAAATATGTACAAGGTCTTGCCGGAATCCATTTCAAACACTTTTCTTTTCCCTATGAATCCTTAAAAGTTTCAAGTGTGACGCTGCAGAGCCCAAGAGCCCTCGCATTTTTTCATACTAAAGATATTAAGAGTAGCATATAATGATTCAAAAAAGGCCAGAGTGAAAGAATAAGTAAGAGGAATAAAATGCTCACAGAAGAATGTAATCTGGATTCTCCCTGACTGCCCGTCTATGGTAGCCTATGAGCAGAGCTATTTGTAGAAACATGTAGAGATTAGAGGTTGTTCCCATCAGTAGTGTGTCCACCCTTATGCTGTAAAACATTACATTATCAAGTGAGCTGAAATGGCAGGGCTTGGATCACATTAAATGCACTCCTGCTGTTCCCATGTGTAACTGAGTGACAGGGCCGTAACAGGATTGACCAAAGAGGCCAAAGGAAAAAGTGTAGCAGGAGCTGGAGGGTGGAGAAAAAGCTCAAATGTAGAAATTCTTATTTTAAATTAAAGACAGAAGATGAATACTTGCTATAAGTCAGACTACAAAAGTAAAACATATCTTAACTGTATCCTAATTTAGTAGTGAGATGGCCATTTTAGCACCATTCAGTTTTATGACGTATATCCTATATTATGTATCAGTTGATTGGTGTGCTGGACTGACTGCACATACACTAGTCCTGCACTGCGATAGAAAGGGTTATTGAAAAATCCTTTATATGTTGTGTCATCTGTGTCAATGCATGTTGCGATACTTTATGCATCAGTATTTAATACCACTAAGACAAAATCCTGTAAATTCAGTTAAAAGGATAAATAATACATGATGGATAACATTACGCTTATTGAAGGTTAGACTGATGTTGTATTGACATGAATCCGGGCAAGGGACACGAATACTGTTTGGACCATAGGCACAAACAACAGTCAGGATCCGTCCCCCCACCCGAAGGCGGAGGGAGGCTACCCTCTCGTCTACTGGGGTAAACTTCAACATACAGGCACCAAGCCGGGGGGCAATAAGTATTGCCACCCCTGCCTCTCACCAGAGGCAACTCCAGAGTGGACGAGAGTCCAACCCCTCTCGAGAAGACTGGTTCCAGAGCCCTTGCTATGCGTCGAGGTGAGGCCGACTATATCTAGCCTGAACTTCTCAACCTCGTGCACCAGTTCAGGCTCCTCCCCCACCAGAGAGGTGACGTTCCATGTCCCTAGAGCTAGCTTCTGCAGCCAAGGGTCGGACCGGCAAGGTCCCCGCCTTCGGCTGCCGCCCAGCTCACAATGCACCTGACCCCTTTGGCCCCTCCCACTGGTGGTGAGTCTGTGGGAGCAGCGTCCCATGTCCCCTCTTCGGGCTGTGCCCGGCCAGGCCCCATGGGCGAAGGCCCGGCCACCAGGCGCTCGCCCCCGACCCCCACCCCCAGGCCTGACTCCAGGGGGGGGGGGCCCCGGTGACCCGCGTCCGGGCAAGGGACACGAAAAGCCATTTATCTTTTTCGTCATTAGGGTCTTACAGGAAGCTTACTGATGAATTTAATGAAACAAGTGTCATGCTGGAGGAACATGTAAAGCAAGCCAAGAGATTATTCATAATTAAGTTATCAACCCAAAAGTTGTTCTTATGAATATCTTACTGCTGATGTATAGAGTATTAGAGGTGATTTGTTAACCATTAACAAAACAATTGGTCACAACCCAAACCATTTATAAAGGAAAGCTTATTAAAGAGAGGTACCATCATAAATGATCACATGAGGAATGTAAACCACTGAATCACTTTGGTTAAAAAACAGTCTTCATGGTAAAGAATACTAACTTTGCAACTAGTGTTTAAGTAAGATGTACACCTCTCCTTTCTGACTCTTTCTGACTCTTTCTTAAATGATGTATTATTCACACAAACAACCAGAGCTGTGTTATTTTGTGAGGATAAAGGGAAATCTCATTTGTTTGATATGAT